>NC_086293.1:13548551-13903551 GCF_963924245.1 Chroicocephalus ridibundus | reverse complement strand
CTTATAAACACCCGCTGAAAATGCAATGCCTTATCAAAACAGGTGAGAGCCAATGCCCGCTGACATTCCCATTCCTCGGAGGAACTCAGCCATGAGATTTTTTTATTATTATTATTTTTGAGCGGAATATTTACATGTCTGACTCTAAATAGGCTTCAGCGTATCTGCAAGGGGACCAAACACATGACCTCGGGATCTTGAAGAGCGATAGGATCAGCCTGGCTGCCCTCGCCCTTTCTCCAGAGAGGTATCTGTAGCAAGGCAGGCAGACCACAGGGAATGGGTTTAGGAGGGACGGACCCTTACAAATACAGTATTTTCTCCAAGGAACCTGAAAGGAAGAAGATGGCTACAACAAAAAAGGCCGAGGAAGAAGAGAAGTGCCTGGGCAAGATCCAGCGAGGGGAAGTGAGGATGAGTGGAGCCTGCAGAAGGGCTTATGTTGCCTTTGAAGAGAAATATTCACGCTGTCAGGTAAAACTGAGGATCTAACCCGTGGGAGGACAGAAGATGCTACCTTGAAGAATTTGACTATTACAGGATTAACAGCTACAATCCCTCCCTCTGAGGACACCAAATGCCAAAATCTGGCCTGAGGGTTTTAGGTGGTGAGGTTTGTCCAGGCGTGTCGGTAGGAACTCTACAACATACAGAGGAGAATACTGTCCAAACCTGCATTATCTAAACATAGGTGTTGCTAAAATATTACATATTTCTTTTAGGGGAAAAAAAAAATACAGAGGAATATGAAGCCAAAATACACACATTTCTTTTGGGAGTAAAACGTGCCCCTCAAACACTTCAACTCTACTGTACAATGTATTTATACCATGTTTAAAAAACATTTGTCAAGCATATAAAAAACCCCAGAAGTTCACTGTCACACAGCTTAATTCCCTATATTCTGCCTACATGCATATATAGGGCCAGTTTGTTAGGGGGTGGAGGTGTGTGGCAAAGCACAATCTAGCGAGACGTGACACCATAACGGTGAACAATAAAAGCAAGCACAGCATATGTGCTGGACATTTGGTGAAAATAACCCAGCTACAGCTCCAACTTTGGTAAATTTTCCTGTGCAGAAGTTGGTAATTCAGTTTCTGCTGTGATTCAGCTCAGACAACAATTAGGTTGTTCAAAACACCCCTAATTATTATTTGGGAATTCAAAGATTCTAGGAAATATATCTTTAGTTTTCAACTGTCTTTTTCTATATAGCCCCAAAAGCTGAAATCTGGCGGGTTTTTTTCTTTTCTCCTCTTAATGCTAAGGCTTTTTCTCCATCTAGCTGCTAAGATTCTCCCTGGCTATAAGATCTGAAATGGTACCAATAATTATATTTCCTATTTTATTACTTGTAATTGCCCCTTTGATCAGAATCCTATGCCATTTAACCACATTTATATGGTTATCCTGCACAGGGGTTCTAAATACAGAACGAGTCATTTTCCAAGGGAAAACTACAGGAGCTGGGTTTCCCTTCCCGGCACACCCATGGAATCCTGTACATTTGGCACCAATTTAGCTTATTATCATTTCATTCTTCCTTTTTATATTTGTTTCATTGTAAAAGCAATATAAAGCTCCCCATTTGCTGGGAAAGACCGCTCATTCCTTTATATGGACTTCCTTCATCCAGCCCGTAGTGCATCCACCCAGACTCAATCTTGTCTTTGCAAAAGACAAAATTTGTCTTTGCAGTCTTGTCTTTGCACCAACAAACACGAGAAACACCCCGCGGCTGGAAGAGCTGAACTATGGGTCTCTAAGCTTTCATGAACATACACGGCAAGCCTTACCTCGGTGTGAAGCCTAGGAAACTTTTCAGACATAGCCTTCTTGTTCCTCCCAGAGTCCAAGGGTAAATTCTGTTTGCAAAGAAACAGGCGAGTCTCCCCAGCTGGCACAGGCGTCCATGCAAGGAGGACGATACAGGTTGCCTCATCGCTGACTGCTCTAGCCTTGGCCACCAAGCATGCACTTGTTGGAGCCACATCAAGAAACTCTCCTCGCTTGTGGCTGGCCTTTGCATGCTGTATCCCTGCGGCAGAAGAGCACAGGGCTAGCAGACACTGCCCTTCACCCATGCAAAACAGAGGAACATTGCCTGGGACCATGTGGTTGTTAATAATGGTAAAACCCTGACGAACTTCACAGAACTCAAACAGAGCTGCTTTTGATTTAGGCCATGCACCTGAAAGCAGCATTTGTTTCAGTCAGCTTCCTCAAAGTGATGGTCTCAGGAAACTACATAAGCAGCCCAGCTCAAGAATTTGCAGTTCTTTGGAAAAAGAACATGGTCTTTTGAAAGGCCATCCTTAGGGTAAGTGTTTTATTTGGAGGAGAAGCCAATGCAAAGCCAAATTAAATACGACCAGAGCTGAAGACTCGCACCTGAAGCAGGCATACATCACAGGGATGAGCCAGTGACCACACAGCGTGCGTGCACGCACCTATACCACTACTCCATATAGTCCCCAGGTGGTACAGGGATAACAGGAGCAAAGTAAAGGGCTGAGCACGTGGTTTGTCCCGTGTCCTTCTACTGATGGCTTTGCTTGATAGACTTCACTCTTCTGCTTGAAGCATGTTTGTTCAACGCGATTTCATCACATTGCTTTGTCCACTCAGCCAGTTTAGACAGACATTCAAATTCTCCAGTCATAGGAAAAACTGCTGCTGGAAGAGGACGTGTGCAGCCAAAAGAACTAAAGGCTTACACATTAAAGAAACCCTGACAGCTACTTGACTTGTAATATTTTATTTTGCGTACGCTCAGGACCAGTAGCAATGGGCAGACTCACCTGGACTTCCAAAACATCACCTTTTCCAGGATGTTCTCCAGGTGAGCTAGCTGCCTGCCACTAGGAACTACTAGGAAGGTCTCTCATGCTGGAAAAGCAAAGCATCTGTAGACACTCATCACAGATATCTGATGGTTTCTCATCACAGATATCCGTCCGCCATATACAGCCACAAAAAGATGTATTTACAAATAGGAACAAACTGACAAGCACGGAACAGGGAATCTTCACACTCCGAAACTTGCAGTCAACTTGGTTCAGTCCGACTTGGAAGGGCAACGGTTTGGCACTTGGGTAATTTCAGTGACGGACAACCTTTTCCTTAACTATTGGTAAATATAACTTCCTAGAGCTTTGTCTCTGGATGAGAGATTCTATGCTGAAAAGCATTACAGAGATAGAGATCAGAGGTCTATTTTTGATTCTATGTCTCGACGCTCATGACTTTGATGGGGTAAGTATATTAGCATATGATAAATTACTCTTTAATCTGTTGTAGTTATAATTCTAGAGAGAGGTTCAGTGGCTTTGCTCTCAACCAAAAGTATTTCTGTGAAGAAACAGTTGTTTGCTGGAAAAGGATAATAACAATAACAAAGCTGTTTGTAAACAAAGCTGTAAAATGAGAGGTCCATCTCCCATAAAGCTCAAAACTCTCCGAAATAACTTTCAGCAGAGAACTACCATTACCCAATGTGAAAAACTTCTTTGAAACCAGCAATCCTGAATTACACAGAAACGCTCAAACAGGGCTGCACAGTACATCATCTGAACGGGTATCACTTTTAATTTCCCACCTGATTGGGTTGAAAAGGTTCATGGGTTGGAAAGTGTGGAAGGAGAAACTTACTGAAAATTGCAATCCAGGATCAGATTAAAGAGGGAGGATGATACAGGGAAAATCTTCTTCATAAACGAGTTTCTTTACCCAGAATAAACTTAAAAGGTCCTGTGAAAGGAGGAAGGGTATGTGTTTCATTAGGACAAGGAGGGTAGGAAAAACTATGCCTGAAACCTCCTTTGTGAAGACAGCCCTTACAACATAGCTTCTTTAAGGACAAGGTATTGAAATCGCTTTGGAACAAATAGTTTTATCTATCAAGAAGATTAACGCTGAAGTTTCTGCACAGTACACTGTATTGCCGTTACATCCATGGAACGCTAAAAAGCACCAATAAAGATTCTCTTACCCCACCTCTCAGTCCATTCTACCGTCATCTATCTGCCTGGGCCAGAAATCTCTCCACGACCCAAGAGGGAGATGCTCAGCATACTCATTCCTACGGAAGCTGAAGACACAACACCTTTGCAGCCTATAACATCCTAAAGCAACACATATATTATCTTTAGAAGAAAGAGAAAGGGTTGAACCATAGGGATGCTGCTAAAATAGATAATGTCAAGAACTCTTTTTTCATTAACTTTAAAGGCTGAAATTTTCCAACATTATACTAGAGTATTTTTGACCTTCCAAGTCCCTGGGGAGAGCTTGGTCTTCATTGCCCTGTGTTGTGAGAAACCCTTTCTCTCCCCATGCCCTTGGGTGGAGTCAGCTTGTTCCCAGTTTCATCAGCTACCTGAGTAGCTCAGGGCTCTGAGCACAAAGGGCAAGGGAACGGCTGCGGGGTTTTGTCTCCCATGTACACTCATGTATGAACCCCATGTCTAGGCTGACTGCCTCAGAGAAGGAACTAGGGAAGCCTTTCCTCTTCTGGGCACATTTTCCTTCAGAGGTGGACCCCAAGTTGTGACCTTGCACTCTGATGTAGTCCACCCTGAAGAACCATCTGCCACATGCCACCATCTCAACTCTTGTGTTATGGGTAAAAAGCAAGGGCTCCATGAAAGCCAAGAACCATGACATGCTCTGTACTTGTCTCCATGGATGCTCTTCCTTGCACTGGCCACGTGTGGAAGAGGTATACATGGGGAACTGAAATCCTACATGCTAGCATACTTGGTGGCTAGAGCAGTAGGTTTGTTGGGAATGATTATCCTGGTTTTGACTCAGAAATGCAGGGTACAAATACGGCAGGGCAGTTAGATTGCCATGAGGCAGCATGGCCACAACCAGCACATGTGCATGGTCAGGCTACCAAGGAACGGCTGCTGGAAAACAAAATGGCATGTGAGAAATGCAGAACTGAGACCAAGTGTAGGCGAGAACCATAAAAACTGAAGTCTCATTAAATGCTGGACAGTTGGTAAACAGCGGACCCTCCCATTTGTTTGCTGCGTACCGTAAAGGGGCGGAGGCAGGGGTGACGTGCGTGCTTTGGAAATAGGCAGTTTTTACACTATTCACCCAGGAAGTTATTAACTTGCATGTTTGTGGGCAACTGCACAAGCTATTTTTGGTCATGGGACCCTGTGTAAGGAAAGGATTGCAAGGTTTTAATAATGATCTTTAGTTAACTCGGTTACCCACACAACAATGGCTTTCTGAGAGGCCAACTGCTGCTAAAAACTTGAGACAGGCTTTACTTCCAGAGGTATTAAACTATGAAAATATCTAACCATAATAGTAAGCAGCTATAAAAAGAGCCCTGTTTATTTCACATGATTTCTTTGTATGCCACAGTGTTATGAGAATACTTCAGCTCAATGACAACATGGTAAATCGGAAAAGATTAACCGTTTAAATCAGCACTTACACAATTCATTTTTGCTTGATTTTGGTGACTTTATGCTTTCAAAACCCAGGTTTTCACTAGTATCAGCTGGTGTAACAACACATGGATGCCGTTCTTTAATACTTAAATTAAGAATTAACCTGATACTAAGTTCAGCTCATGCAGGGGCCACAAGAGGAGAAATTGGGGATTAAATAGTATGAAAAAAACCAATAATGCAGACTTCAATTTTGTGTTGCTGTATTTCACATAGGTAGATTTGGAGCCTCCATACCCAATCTGAGAAATAATGTGGTATGTCCCATCCCTATAATACCATAAATCACATCCGATAACTTTTCTGCAACAGCGGAGCATCATAGAATATCCTACAGAGGTCAAACCCTCTGTGTTGTACTATAGGGCTCTGTCAGCGTTCTGGCTAAAAACACCGTGAGGCCTTACTGAACCCCTTCAACTATTAAGGTGCACCAGGAAAAACGGGGAAAAATAAAGCTTGCATTCGTTTCTGGGAAGACCTGCACCGCTCCATGGAGAGGACACTTCCACCCTTGTTAATCCCAGCTTCTTAAAGCAACACTCAGTAAGATAATGAATCCTTTAAATGTTACATCTTGTGTCTTGCATTATTGTGGTGCAGCAACTCTCCACATCAAACAGTCATCAGCACTATTACAAAGTGGGCTTATAAGAGACTGGCTGAAAAGGCGCTGTGTGAAAAGAAGTGGAAAATTAAAGCTGAAGCAGTCGAAGAAAGGGCTTAATTTACTGGCATGTACAGTATGCAAATGAGATTACTCTCAGCTTAACTGCATCATTTATGTCCATAATAACGGCATCATCATTACAGGGCTCAAATTAAATTACACCATAATTAGCATATCAAAGTGATTGGTTAAAGTTTAAAACAAATACCCAATTTTGTTAATGAACAGCTGTAATTGTCATGTACACTTCAATGAAAACTCCCTAAACAAATATATGTTTTAGAACAGAGAAAGATTTTGAAGCAGACAGGTCTGCAGCGGAGGTAAATTGCCTAAAAAAGAATGACACAGACTATTCTATTAATGTTAATATATGCTCATCGTTTTCAGGTAATAAAACATTCTATCAAAACAAGCCTTCGCTTCGTATTTTTTGCCTCTCCGACTCCTCTGCCGCAGTGGCAAGTGTCAGAGGGAGAAGTGCTGGCCGTGCCCAGCCTGCCCCTTGCACCGGACACACATGGCACCACGGCCCCCACCCACCCACACCCCCACACCTGGAGAGGGTGAGACAGGAAGAAGAAGAAGTAGTCTTGCTAACTCTACCCTGTAGACCCAGGCTGGAGTAAGCCGATGACATGATAACACATTAGGCAGCCTGCAATTCAATTTACTGTAATCTAATCATATCTACACAGCAGTTTCAGAGGTGGAACTGCACCAGAGAAGTTTTTGCTGTTCTCCTCTCATTAAAATAAATAGGGAGGTGGGACCGGCGGGTTTGTCACTGTCAGCCTGACAGACAGCAACACATTTCCATAGATCCATCACTGCAAAGGTACACAGTAAATATACAGTTAAAACACTCGTCTGACAGAATGAGCTTTAAGACAGGAGCAAGCCAGCTCCCCGGTATTTCAACAGTACAGGTGAGCTCTAGCACGCCTGGGGCTGGTAGGAACCATAAAGTACCAGGCCAGAGGAGCCCACTGCCACCTTGCACACGCACAGTAAAATAATCCCTCTAAGTCCCCCAAAATGTTTACACTGATATATTTGATTATGTATTACCCAATATTATAGGAAGCGACATGGGGAAGTGTATCTTGTGCTAAAATTGGGAATGCACTTTCAAATATACTTAACAAGGAAATTGAATGTCTTATTAAATCCGTATTATCAAAACACTGTTCAAAAATTTAAAGAAAGTAGCTTTTCATTTTATTCATCGAGGAATCCATTAAAGCCTAAGCTCTGAAGTAGTATGTAAATTATGTGCCTTTCAAGGTAGAGCTAGGGCAAATTCACTCCATCAACTAATGATGAACCTCATTATGTGCAGGGAGTATTCATAATGAGGAAACAAGCCACCCGCCATTCCATGTTCTAACATAAATCCCTGTAAAATGTGAATATCTCCACGTCTAATTAAAGGCTACTAATTCCTATCATCCCCTACACGGCCCAAAAAGCAAAAACTAGAAATGTGTTTAAAAAGACACCTTTTGACTTTATGAAACACGTTTATTTGTGTTTAGCACTACTGAGTTGCAATGTATTTTTTTTAAACAAAAATCAATCCCAGTTTTATAAGATAAAAGTTTAGGTGCACAGAAGTTTATTTACATTATCTGACTTGGTCTTACATTTTAAAAAGAGCTTCTGATTAGCACAGGTCAGGCTGCACAGCTCAAGAGAAAAATAAATAAAAAGAGAAAAGAAAACTCCATGAATATGTAAAAAATAATATTTTAAGGGGGGGGAAAAAGAAAGAAAGAAAAGCTTAGCTATCCAGGTTTGCTCTGGAACTGAGACTTCCTGGGGGAAAAAAAAAAAAAAAAAAAAAACAAAAAAAACCAAAAAAAACTAGAGATCCCATAACAAATGGGGAAGGCAGGCAGCAGAGTCAGGGAGAGCCAATTAAGCAACTGAACACACAACAGGTATTTAAAAGATTTTGTGAATGATACTCAATTTAAGAAGAAGCTGCTTCCCTTCCAAAATCCTGTAAGAATTAGGGATTGACGACAATGCTGCGTAATACAGCCTGGAAGAAAAGTGCTCTTCCACAGACTTACCTAGATTTGATATTTATACCTACAAGCACAGCGTCCGCTCCTGCGATCAAAAATGTATTTCTTATTAAGTTACATAATACCCATCATATCTATCACCATGAATTCATTTGCTTTTGCACTGAATTATGGATTTGCTCTCTGTACTTCGTGGCATAAAAGTGGACAGGTTTGCCGACTCCCATGAACAGAAGGCGCACCACTGTTTCTTTTTTACTGCTCTGTATTAATATTTTCCTATGTTTTCAAAACAAACCGAGAAACACAGCAAAACCTAAGAGCCTTTCAGTTTGCAGGAAAAGAAAAGCATCCACTGAAGCTGAATAACATATAGGCTTAAAAAAAAGAAAAAGAAAAAAAAAAGATGACATAAAGGGATGGTTTAAGAAATGTGATAACTCCTTGCAGGGCACGGAAGCACTTGGACAGTTGCAGAAAAGACTGCAGCACCTTCAGATTATGTCAACCGAAAAGTTGAAATCCTCGTGTAAAAATACCCCTCACGTTTCATCCCTAGAAAAGCTTATTTAGAATTCATAGAAATTCATAGCTGCTAAGAGGAATATGTGCACATAAAATCACAAATGCAAAAAAAAAAAATCAATATTTAAAAGAATAAAATAAAAAAAATCAATATTTAAAAGAATAAAATAGAGCTCACAGATTAAGATATTTTAGCAACGCAAATTTTCTAGAAATAGCAGGGCATTTGGGGGGGGGGGGCGGGGGGAGGGGGATCCGGCTTCTTTAAGTTGCATAAAAATAAAACTACGCTCCATAAAGCTGCTCCCCTGCACGCCCGCTCATTCCTCGACTCCACGGAGGGGTTCGGTGGTTTGATTTTTTTTTTTTTTAAATATATATTTTTTTTTCCTCCCTTCTCCTTTTAGGTCAACCAGTCATGCACTGGGAAGACAACCCTCCAAAAATAACTTGTCCCTCCCCCGGAGCGCGGAGTTGAACAACCTACCTTTGTTCTGGCGCTGCAGATAACAACCGGCACCGCCGCGGGAGCCGCCGCCGCCGCGCAGCGGGGCGGCCCGGGGGGCTCCGCCGGCCGGCACCTGGCGCTGCGCTGCGCGGGCGCGGAGCCGTCCCGCCGCGGGGGCCCCTCCGCGCTTCTCCCCCCCACCCCCCCCCCCTCCCCACAACCGTCCCACCGCCCCCTTCCCCACTCGCGGGATGATCCACGGAGCCGCCCGCGTCCAGCGCGCCCCGCCGCCCCCCCCCAGCCCCGCCGGGCAGCGCGCAGGTTACATACGGGGGGGCCGGGTGCTGGGAAGGAAGAGTTCTGCAGGATTTATTTGACACTTATTTTCCGGGCAGCCCTTTTGTGGAGTTGCGCCGTTTGTTTCTTATTGTCTGAGCAGCAGTTGGAAGCGTCTCCCCGAGGGGGCCCCTCAGCCCGGCTCGGCCGCTTTGACAGGGAGGTAACCATATTAGGATGTGTATGGCAAAGTAAACAATAACATAGTTGCAATGAAATGGAAATTTTTCTTCCCCCCCCCCGGTCCCCCCCCAGCTAATAGTGTTGGTGTCAGTCCTGTTTTTAGCCTTTTCCCGCTAGTTTTGTTTTCTGGCTTAAACAGGCCATCATTTTTTTTTAAATAAAATAAAAAAATTAAATAGAAAGAGGAGGGGGGAGAAACTGGGGTGGGGAGGAGGCAAGTGGTACCAGCTTCCCAGTTTCTCAGATGCAAGGCTGCTGAAAATGGTTTGGGTCACAGAGGGAGGGGGAGCGCTTTTAACATCCAAATCCAGTTTAATCACTGAAAAAAAAAAAAAAATACAATAATGCCCGCGTGCATTTCCGAGCCCCACGGCAGAACACGGGGTGAGTGGGGATGGGGAGGATAGGCATGAAAATTGCGATTTTGAAAGCAGGGGAGCAAATAGATTAGAAAAGTCCAGTGGCGTTTTACACAATTGCGGCGAACTGGTGGGATGAGCTAAGTTGTGCAAACCCCTGCAAGTCTGCTGGCTTTAAAGCTTTGAAATCACTAGGTTTACAGGATAAAGCACTTTAAGCAAATTGTAAAATGCAGGTGTCAAGTTATTCGGTTTAATCAGAAACAGAGCTCAGAGCAGTCACCATACAAAGCTTCCCCTACCAGCACGGTTAAGAGAAAAGTTCTGCAGTATTCTTCTTTAAGTCAAAGTATATTATTTTAATACCTCGATTCCACGTCCTGAGCAAATTACCAAGAACAACAAGTGTAGCATCTCCTCGCAGGGAGGGATGAGGCAGCTGCTGGCGAGCGCTGCGTGCCGAGGCTCGGCACTAGCAGCCAGCCTGTGAGGGAATTACAGCTTGAAGATGAAATGAGTTTGCACGTCGTGGTGAGGGCAGACGGGGGCAGCTCTCCGGTGCAACAGCCCAACGCAGGCTGTAGAACTGTTTGCACCACCAGTTAGCATCCTCTGCCGCTCAACGGCTGGCAAAATGGAGCGCTCCTCTGGAAAGGGCTGACAAAAGAGATTGCTGATGCTCTCTGCCTGTACCAGGCACCGGCGTGATAAGATACGCCGTGAGGAGAGGTTTAAGGTAGATAGGCAAACAAAGTTGCTATGAGATCACGCGCTTAATTTAGAACAAAGGCAACGTTTCTCTGACAAATATGATGCACACTTACCCTGCCAAACTCGCTTGTACTCAGCTAATCCGCAGCAATCAGAACATCAGTGTTGACATCTAATGGTACCTACAAGCATCTCTCTCTGCCTTCCCACGTGGCGTGAGCCTGCTCTGTTAACGCGCTTTAAATTTTTCAACCATCTTGTTTAACATCTATAAAATTACACGGCGCTTTCCTCATCTATGCCGCATGTGCAACCTCCCCCAACAAAAATAAAAAGTTAACTTAACAGGCCAATATCAAAATCAATAAATCACACGACCAAGTAGCAGTTCAAAAGTTCAAAGACATGATGGCCAGTTCACTACGTCGTAGCACTCAACCAATAATAACTTGACTCCATCACTCCTCATAGTATAGACAATTTCATAGCATCATTTTCATTAGCCTGTCTCACTGAAAATTGCTAGCTATTTATGTATACGCTAAAATAAATTAGCCATTTCATCGAGCACTGTGATTCTTATAAAATACATTAACACAATACTCAATTTTCCAGTTGGAGTAAATAAATAAATCAATAAATTCAATACAGAGTAATTTTTTTATTTTTTTTTTTTTACAGTGGAGCTTCAGCTCTCAGCATAAGTGTTTTTATTGGGTTTATTTGTTTCAATAAAAATTGAAATGGGCCAGTGATCTTAGCAGTAAGCTCTGGGGGAAAAAAACAACTCAGCCCTATCTAATATTAAGAAAGTATACCATGCAGCTTAGCCAACTGGTAATACATAATTTTTGGTCAAAAATCATTTTCATTACAGTTATTAAACAGCCACTCGATTTTGAAGGGTTCTTCTCTCCCTTCATGAACCATCATGCAGAGGGAGAGTGCTCTGCAGCCCAGCAAGAAGCCCCTGGCCTCCCCAGGGAGGGGGCTCAGGTCCGAGCCCATCCTGCTGGGCTGGGGGCAACACTGAACCGCTCTGGTACTTCCACAGAGAAACCAAGTGCGGAAAAGTTACCCGCACTCATGTTCACTATTTTTAAGCACTCATAAAACATCATATCCAGCATAGCTGCGGGTAGAGGCATTTGACATCAAAGAGAAGATAGCTAGAGGGGAGGATGGGAGAAGGTGGGAGAAGAGTTCATGCACACCCCATGAACTTGTTCCTTGAAGAGAGCTTTTGTCTCTGGCTCTTTGGCTCTGTGTTGACACATAAGATGTGGCCAGTAGGTTTTATGGCTCAGCAGATCACAGGTGATTTGGCGATGACATCCTACGGTGCAGCTTAGTACATCCTTTGGGGACCTCCTATGGGGCTTACAGCGGCTCATGCTCTACAGAGAAGCACCTTAGCACATTAGCAGGCCCCTGCCTCGGGTAAAACACGCATCACATCAACGGCTGGGCAACAGGATTCAGAATTTGGCCCAAGAAAATGCTCAAAACATGGACAAGAACCTGGACTACCTTGGTACTCCTGCTACTGTAACTGCAGACCAACAGAGGCAACTCAACAACCCCTCCAAAAGTCTCATCATCCCAGTAACGCAGCACTTCTCTGCGAGTCTAACAGTTCCAGCACTAACCACAGGCTTTACCTGCTCCATGATGAGGACAAGAACCTATAAGGAACCAGAAAGAAATAAAATATACCCCTTGTGAAATAAATCGGTGTTGACTCCAGTCTCAGCAGAGCAAAACCCAAATTTATTAACACATAGCATTTAAGCTCATAATGGTTTAACATAATTCCTTTAAAAAGGCTTCATGTGAATCGCACAGTTTGTAAACTGCTTGGTGGTAACAGGAGGGTACTTTTTGTTCATATTCACTCTTTAACCTAATCAGAGGAAAAGTAAATATCAGGTCTCAAATTTAATGACTGACTATAAATAAAAGCTTTTACACAAAATGCACAGTTTGCAAAGATAACGATTTTAAGTATGATGTCACTAGTGACCTACTGAACTACATGGCACATGTCAGACAGACGTCTGTTTCTTAAATTGCAGTAATAAATTAGTAGCCACAGAATCTGTTCTGTCAAGAAAACTTGAAGCTTTCCTATTCAGATAAAAGTTCGATGACTGTTTCAGTTTAGGGTGCACGAGTTAAGATCACTATTGATGGGGGGATTGACGGCAGGGCCGGCTGCTCTGCACTGTAAATACTGCACACTGTCAAATGGAGGTTCCACGGCCACGGCCACGCAGAGGCCACCGTGCTGCTGAGCCTCGCTGCATTAGCATGAAAACTCCAGCTGCAAAACCAGGGCTGCAGCTGCAAGTTCCCACAGTGCCTTTTGCTAGCGCCCACAAAATTCCCTCTCCTCTGCCGCTGAAGATCAACTTTCTGACCTGATCAGGCAATATGTCCGGCAGGAACAGGAGCCATTTCTTACGTACCTTAGAGGCATCATGGAGCCAAATCGAAGGACTTCATGCTCGCTCGGGAGCGACCAGCAAGGTGCATCCCACATGAGCGCAAGAGAAGAGCATCTTCCTCTTTCTCCAACCCCCATGCAATATTACTTCACCCCAGCAGGGTCCTAGCCTCTAACACACATGGAAGGCTTTCCTCTAACTTTACACTGCTTAAAATATTAGTATTTTATAATATGATACATGCACACTTTTACAGAGCTTCCTGGCACTGTGCACATGCATGCACACATATAGTAGTATCCTATAGGTGCAACCTCTAACACGACTCAAGGTAGCATGTCCCATCTTAATTACCTTGTTTTCAGTGACTAGTAAATTTGCCAAATTTTAACCATTTGCATGGAACTCTTCCGTGCTGAACATTCTGCCACAGGCCAAATTCTGGCAAAGAGCTTATTCCAAAATACCGAAGATAATCCTGAAAACAGACAGGGAACATCAGTGATCTACCATAGGGAGCAACCCTGACCACACCTCTTATTCAAGAAGCCACTGAGCGTTGGAGCACAGACATGAAAACAAGCAGGTAAGAGACTTCAGTGGGAGGTAGGTGGGTGGCACCATTCCCCACCTACTGCCTCCTCCTCCTCTCTGACACCCAGCTGGCAGGCAGGGGCAGAGGAAGCTGCCTGATTTGAATAGAGAGGAGACATCACCAGTTCAGGTAGCAGGAAAATGAGCAGACAGGGACAAGGAGGCCTGAGAGAAAGGAACCATAACTGCCTGAGCATGTCACCTATTTCACGGCGGGGATTGCCTACATTTTTTGTCCATTACAGAGGAAATAGTGTTTAGTCCAGTTTGGGACACTTTTGGAGACCCGTATCTTGGCCAACTTGAGATGAAGTTGTGCAGGTACATCCAAAGCAAAATCCCCAACTTCAGTGTGACCTCCCTCCCCATTTCATCCCTAAAACATGGAAAATCCTACGGCTGCTTGGCTAACCGGTGTTAAGTGTGTGCTCACACAGCCAGGCAGCATCCATTTCTCTAATCCTTTTCTGAGAAACGGCTGCAAGGTCTTGGTGGAAAGTTCTGGACATAGAAAACTTCAGTCCAACTGGGCTGGCATTTAGTTGTATTGGGAACAACAGGGCTTTTCAACAGGTGTGGGTTACTCTACTCTTTAAAGAAAACACAAACAAAACAGACTTCTAAATAGGAACAACATCAGTCTCTTTCTTTGTGTCAGTAAAGAAAGTAGAAATTACTTTTTTTTTTTTTTTAATTCTATTTTGCTGATTTCCCATGAAACATCAACTTTGTTTTCTTGTCTATTATCCTATGCACAGTACTGGTAAAAAGCTTTATGCAAAAAAACCCAAACAACCCATATGCAGTACAACTATGTAACAAGTCCCATACAGGTGGGAGTAATTTATCGCTAAGGCTTTCCACATCTAATAGGTCCATGCCCATCAGCAAACAAAGGTATATTGCTTTTTCCTCCTTCCAGCCTCTCTAAAAAACAAAACCCCAAAGCAGCCTCCCCTTCCTCCTGTTGCCTCAGCTGACCTGCAAACTCCCTGTGAAGATGCAGGCAATGCCTCGAGCACAGCAGAATGGTCCTTCCAAATTCAGCATGTCCCACCTGGGAGGGGATGGGCCCAGCCCCGTGGCGCTGCCGGGCCGTGCAGAGGCTCTCTGCTCCAATGCTCGCAGAGATTTCTCGCTGGGTAGAGCTCCAAAGGAGCCTGAGCTTATGATAAGCAACGGCATACTTAACAGTTACATATTACTGTTCATGATAATGCAATATTTCATTTGGGTGATTTAGAAGTCCCTCTTGACCAACTTACAGTGAGACACCAAACGCTTCATCAATCACAACCATTTTTATTCACAATCCAGTGCAAAAACTACAGGGAGAGTTGAATTTTCAGCAACTCATTGCGGAGGGTATTGCTACTAGCACTGAAAATCCTCCTATCTCAACAATTTCTATGTTAGATTCAAATATATTTTCTTTCTAAGCAGCATTCCATTTTCCTGCCTCTCTCTGCCGCGTTTCTTATCATGGCAGGGTGAAAGAGTATCCAATTTAATATCTGTTTTGCAGGACAGGAGATTTTTTCATATCTTATGCACTAAGGAAAGCTGCAGGGGATGGCTTAGCAGGCTGAGCATCAGGTTTTAAATACCTAGACTCCCTGGAACCACAGATCCCATCAGGTCGACTGAGCCCTTCATGTTTCTGGGGTAGATAAATTAAGTGTCATGCTGTTTACTTTGTTGGGATCCTTCCAATGAGACCTCTGCGGTAAAGGTCCTGTCTGTTCTGCATGGAGTTGAAGGTTAAAGTCTCATGGTTAAGGCACAGCACCAGGTGCCACCTTGATCTCACTAACACTAATGGCAATTCTGCCATTTCTGTTAAGAGAGACATTCCAGGGATCTGCTCCCAAAACTTGCTGCAATGTTACTGGATAACTGAAAATTATTCAACAGCTTATCTGCCTCGGTTTTGGTGACTGTTAAAGGGAAAAAAATACATATACACCTCCCAGATGTTTAATTCATAAGTTATACAAAACTGTCAGATCTATGGATGACAGAAGAGAGATATTCATCATTTTTACAGCCTGATTTCTGTGGCTGGAGGTAACCCTATGTTTCTGCAAAGTCATACCCTCTTCCCACTCCTCCGCACTGCACAGGAGCAGTGGCTGAGCCCACCAACGTTAATGGTTTGCAACAAGAAGCCTTTTAAAAACAAACCGCTGGAAAGCAGTAGTGCGAAACAATCATAAAAGTCACAGTTTTGATGGACAATCTGCATACACACATACACACACAGAGAAACCTTCTCAACCTTGGACATTTCAGAGAGGTGCCTCCATCTACAAAAGGTCTGATTCATAGAGAACAGACTCGGTGTTGAAGAAAACAGGATGCTCTGAAGGCAGCTGTAAATATGCGCTTGAAACCTATTCCTGGCCTTACTCTTTCCTTCCCAGCTACCATTATTTTAAGGATTTAGATACACAGAAGATTCTCGTAACAGGGGATGAAGGAAAATAAAATGTAACAATACACACACACACACAAAAAGATGAGTTCTTCAAAATCATTTCCCTTTTAAGTAGAAATTAAGCAGAAAACATATTTCTTTTTGTGCTGGGTAGGGAAAGGACTGTCTTTTGATTTGTTTCCACAACAGCTGACAGGACACATTCCCTGATTAGGGTACCAGAAATAATAATTAACACTCCTAAAACACTGTGTGTTACAATGACATACCAAAGGTTAAATGTGGCTGTTGGCTGTACTGGCAGTAAATTCCATCTCAGGTGGTTTAATGCAACTCCCACATTTTCCTCCCAGCCTACTCAAGGACCTGCTGGAGCTCCAGCACAGCACTGCATCAGCCTACAGACTCTACCAGGATGGGGTGGGAGAACAGACAAGAAACAGTCCTTCAGCTCAATTTACATTTTGTTACATTTAAACTTTTTAAATGTTTGGGTTTTTTTTTGCTAACCACTGGACGTGGTATCAAACCATTTTTTTAAAAGATCTGGTATTCAAGCTAAGATATCCAATGCTGCAAACATATTTGCACTGCAGAGGTGAAAAGCTCCACTAGTGAAAGGAACCAGACAAATAATTCTGGGTAGGGCCAGTTTTTACTGTAGTGTTTGGTACATTTGTCTTTTAGAGGCAGGACAAAGACCCTTAGAAAGGGAGATCAAGATATTCCCTGTCAAACCTTTGCAAACCAAACCAGAGCAAATCCACCCAGAATAACCTGCTACAAAGAACAAGGACTTTGCCCAAAAGCCGTGTATTTATTATGGAATCTCAGTGCCTATAAGTTAGGCACTCCAAAACTGCTCATCAGTTTTAAACAGCTTTATTAAGGACATGAAGGTCTGCCCTACATGCTCCAGCTGTGGCAAGGAACAGAATTAAAGTAGAAAAAACAAGACAGGGTCAGGGGGTGGCTGTGCAGTAAAACTAAAACCATTACAATGGACTTTCTCTTCCAAAACTGCTTTGAAACAATTATTACAGCACCTCGTTAGCTCGCTCTTTAAAGTAAGTTGGACAAGAAAGGACAGAAACAAACTCCTGACAAAACTCCTGTCCACCATGAAGCCCTTGCAAGGTGGCTGGCTTGCAGGTGTGTCTCCAGACAGAGCAACACAAAACCCTTAAGAAAAAGGGGTAGCAGCAAGAAGATGGAGGTGCATCACTCTCACACACACACATATCTCTTGGCCCCAGGGACGCAGAATCAGGGTCGCTGCTCAGCCCTTCCATCTTTCTTGGCTCAGTCTAACGAGATGTCCTCCATATTCCCATCTGCCCTCTTTTTGCTCTTTGCCGAGGAAAACAATCAGCCCAAAGCATTGCCGGCTGCTGCAGGCGCTGGCAGCTCTTTTAGCAAATAGGCAAATCCTTCATGTCCAGCATGTCCCTGAATGCAATGAACCGCATCCAGAGAGCCTGGCTACAGGTCCCAGCTCAGGCAGACCGAAGCAGAAAAGAAAATCATCAGCCTTGACTCTAAGCTCCTGTTTCAGTGCTTCAAGTCACTACTGGTCAGCAAGGAGACTTTCGGATGTGCTGGTGTGTTCAGAGGGAAAACGCACAAATAAAAAGCAGGAGTCAAGGGCTGCGCCTCCTACTATCCCGAGGGTGAGCCAGGATGCCCTCCCTGGCAGCTGGCTCCCAACAGGGCTCTGATGGCTGGTCACACCCGCTACTTCTAATCAACAAGCAAACTAAAGTGAAAAGTGGAAAGGACAAGGTGGATTTTACACAAAAGTGAAGTATCCCTTCTTCTCTATCAGTCTGAGGGGTAAAGGGTGAAACAGGATGAAACTGGTTTTGGTTTAAAGCTGCAAAGCAATCACAGGGAGAGAGCGCTTACAGACAAATGTATTTTCATGTAAACTTTTATGCGCCCATCCCTTGTAACTGGACATCAGGGAAGATGTTAATAAACATCAGGGTGAGAAAAACATAGTAAAAAAAAAAAAAATAACAGACTACAAACCCATCTCTTCCAAGGTCTTAGAAATAGCTCTGCAGCGATATACTGCAGGGAGCCGAGCACACTCAAATACAAGTTTGCATCTTAAATGTAAGCACACATACATACAGACAAGGTTTTGCAGATACTTGTTAGCTGTACTACAAGATTTTCCAGGGTTGGTGCTGCAGGTTATGTTACAGTGCTTGTAATATAGCTGCAGAGCAGCCCCCCAAGAAGGGGCCCTGAAAAGAAGCTGAAATAGCGACAGTTTTTGTTGCTGAGGATATTTCTGAGACACAGTTGCTGTTTACTGTGTTTCTATTTTCAATCAAGCTGCAAAGTCCACTCATAAAACACGGGGAGGCATTTCTTTGGGTGTGGGACAGTGCAACACGCACGCAAGGAAGACCAGCTCTTCAGCTGCTATGCCTGGGCAGAGCTCCACCAAAATACTCCTCATCTAGAGCAAAGTATTTGGCCTATGAAGAAGAATCAAAATCCCCAGTTACCAGGCTTCTCTTGGTATATATTTATGCACAAAGCTCAAATAATTTAATACCACGCCTCACTAATCATGTGAGTGCACAATTTTTGCAGGGGCAAACGGTTCTTGTGCATTTATATTGTGCACCTCTTGCTCCCGGCTTAGAAAAGGTGCCTCAGAAACTTACTGGCTCTTTTAAAGGTGGCAACTGTCTATGCCATATACAATCCAACGTGATTAATCGTAGCCTCCCTAGAAGAGATTAACCTACTCTACAAGGAGTCAAAAACTACTCGTAACGATAGCAAATCACAGCATATGGCCAATTGGACAACTTCATTCCACTTCAAAGGGAAATTAAGTAATACACTCTGGGGTATGTTCTCCTCTTGTTACACTCGCAAATCCCCATTAATGGTAATGATTGCACAAAGTGTAAGAAAAATGCTACAAACACATAAAACAAAGCAAGATCGGTCAAGAATACACAAAAGCATATGCAAAAGGTTCTAAAGAGCATTTAAATGTAACGCAGCTTCCTTCTTTCTTCCTTTCTTTCCTTAAAAGCAAGAGGCATGCAGGATTGCAAAAACATGTAATTTGCCAACACAAGTACAAACTACAGCTCCTGAAAAATACTGAAAAAGAGACCCGAATTTCAAGGCCCGTACAAGTTCATCATCTTAACTGGAGATCACAAAACTGTCTCCTCAAGTATAAAAAGAACATCAAATCAATTCTTTCCTAAGAAAACCATTTCCTACCAACTTTGAAAACAAGAATGCCTACAGAATGCCTACAGTTAGCTGATTGGACTCTCTGTGATGGTTTTGGCTTAGCTCCCTCACCCCTCCTCAGCTGGGTGGCTAAATGTGAGTCTAACCACGAGGTTCAGAGGGTTCTCTTCTTATTAACCTTCCACTTCATGCTTCTAATTTTAGACAGGAGTAAAGCCGCCTTTCAGAAATTCCACTTATTCTTAGTTACTTCTGAGGTGAGAGTTCACATTTCTGTCCACTTCCATGGATCCAGACTACTGCAGAAGGACAATGCTGAATTAATACACAGGACAACACAGAGTTAATATATTGGGGTTTAGCCTTTTCCTACTTTTGTTGGATTTTTTATTTATTTATTTTTTAGAACAGTCAAAATGTTCAATGGCTCTAAAAGCACCATAAACCCCTGCCCAAATTTTGACCACTAGACACAAAATGAAATAGAGATGATCACTTAGATGCAAGATTTGTGACTGCAATCTGCAACCATCCATTGTGGTGGGGCAGCATCATGACTATTTAGTAGCTCCGTTAAACGCCCGGTGCCAAGACCATGCTGTCACCACGGCCCACCAACGCGTGTGAGTGTGAAGTGAGGTGGGGTGGGAACTGAAAGCGCCCTAACTGATCCTGAAAAACTGTCCTCCTTCCAACTAGACGCTCTTCCAGGCCACAAGACATTTTCCAGCGTGGTTACAAGCACCACTTCAGTCAGGGCTGTTCAAGACGAATCTTGTCTTTGAGCAAGCAAGAAAAAATCTCAAGGGAAAAAATCAGATTTGGAAACTAAAGGTTTTGTAATCTCCTGCCACACAATTTGGCTTTCAGGCAAACTTCCAACCCTTTCAATAGCAAAAAAACCAGACAAATACACTGTCTTCTACCATCTCCTAGTGTATTAAGACCAGAGTGTGATATGATACCACACACATTTAAGAAGCTGTACAAGCGGAAGGGAGTGACGCACCCATGCACAGCAATATAGGAGACAGAAAACATACCACATGAAATAAAATGGAGCCAAAATAACCACTTCTGTTACAACAAATTTATCTTCTCATAGCCCCCTACCAAATTTGGCATGGCTTTTCCTGGCACCAGGAGCACCTGGACGACCTGCAGTGCTGCTGCTGAGATGACTCTCTGCGTCAGGAGATCCTGGCTCGTCCAGACTTTGGCTATAGAAAGGGCACGAGACACGGAGAGAAGAAACACCGGCAAAGCTGACCAGCAGCGCTGAGCACTACGACATGCTCTCAGATACGACTGGGCTATTGCACTGCTCTTATCAGCAGATACAAGTTCAAGGTCAGCCCTGATGCACTTAGTGAAAACTGACACTGCCTGTGTCCTGTAGTCAGCACGACTTCAAATCAAGGCTCCCAATTATTAGGAGTAATTTTGTTTATTATTGCAGGGCCTCAAGACAAACAAAAAAAGAGCCCCATTGAGCTCAGCGCTTTACAAAAATGCTTAATTAGCCTCTTCATAGGTTGTTCCCTCGAGCTTCTTTTAAACAAGATATTTTCAAATATAAATAAATACAAATTTCAAAATTCCAGAAATCAGTTTCCTGAAATTTGTTTCTGTAAACAAGTAAAACAACTTTGCCTTTCCAAATTTCAGCTGTACACCAAACATGTAACTCATTTACTTTAAGAAAAATTTGTATTATAAAATCTTGGTCCTCGGGATGTAAATAGATTTTTGCCATTCATTTAAGCTAGGATTTGAACTCAAATTTTCTCTGAACTCTGTGACAGTTGCAAAATAACTGTTTTTCTGTTGTTTCTCTCCTTCAACTACAATATTTATATATCAACGATGTACACCACAAATGTACAGGAATGTTCTCAAGTTGGAAAAACAACTTAAGAGTTGAATTTAACTCAACACTATATGAATCGGTCTACGAAATTTGAAGCCATGCTAAGATCTCATGAGCAGCAGGATAACGAAGCAGCACGTAGCTAGATAAGACCAATACCGAGAATGTTACAGTAGCGAATGCAGGAGAACATGAACAAATATTTTAGAAGGTGAAGTAAAAGCTCAGGCTTTTTCCACTTTCTCTGGAGGCATCTGGTCATGTACATTATTAAAGATGCCAAAGTAGCCATACCACTGGTCCAACCTGCCGTACCAGCACTTGTATGCTGTTCTTAACACTTGCTAAATTCAAGAGGTGAAAGGAAAAAGTGGCACATGAGGCAAGAGGAAAGCAGCCGTCCCTCAGAGTCATTCACCCATGGTATCAAATCTCCCCAACCTGTCAGCGGATGGATCCTGAGGACCAGACCATCACTTGAAAGCATTTTATGACCATTTTCACATGCAAATACTTTCTGCTGAGTCTCCACCTCGCTCACATTTGTACCAATAATTTAGAGGTCACCAGCTATTACATCCTATTATCTAACCCTTCAGACTCTGCTTTATTTCTTTTTACTGTTACTCTTCACTGGTGTTTCCATTCACCTTTGAAGATGCCTGTTTAATTTAGCTGGATTTTTAGACCACACCTTGGGTTACATTTTACCCACGCTTATTCTAGCAATTTCTTGTCAATAAGTGGTATTTGGATACCCTGCAGAAATCCCACATCAAGTATTGATTAGTGTTATTTCTATTACCATAGGCTAAACCAGTTAGGTTCTAAGAGGAAAGTAAAGAGCTTGCTTCCTTGTTCTTGTTCTTGGAAGAAGGACACAGCTGTTCTCCATAACGAGGAAGACACTGACACAGAAACAAATAAATGTGTTAAAAATGGTTATTTCTCTGGCATGGTTAAATAAAGAAAATATAGTAAACTACTTTGCATGCAGAGGATAAAATCAATATGGTTTCCACTCAGGCAACAAAAATTATAGCATCTTGCTTTACATACAGACATACTCTTCATTTAAGGTGGAGTTTACACAATTCTCCTCTGAATACACAGCTTTGCAGCATGCACCTCTCTATAGCACTCGGCAATCTCTACTTGACATTAGTGCTAAACAATATTCATTAAGAGCGTAACACTAAAGTGCAACATGTAAGTAAATCAAACTCTCAATGCTCTATTTTACAAATTTCATGGGCCACTGGGGATAATTAAAAGGGTAATTATATAAAGTTGGTGCAGTTTTGAGACTCAAATGACATTTTCTGCTTTAAAGCACTTGATAATCTGGTATTTTTCTACTAAGACAGTCTTTTTTGTGCTTTTATAGTCAAGCAGCATAAACAAACAAGAACTGTTATTCAAGATACTTCAATTCTTTTTTCTGTCTCTGTCCCCACACTAGTTTTCTTGATAAATACCACTCACTACTTACTCCTAGAAGTCCTATATTAAGATATAAAGAAAAACGAGGCCTTTTTAAAAGTAAAAAAAAAAAAAAAATCACTGATCACCATAAAATGATACTGAGCCTCAAGCCTGGTTTAAACTGTAGCTCTGAACAAAAATGGTATTGCTTTGCGTGTTTACAGCGCCGGAGTGCTGTTTGGTTTGTCACTGTGTTTAACCACTGCTCTAAAGCTAGCAAAGTACATTACTGGTAGTAACAGCTCATGAAAAATACAGCGAAGAAACTGCTAGTGGCAGAAGCATTTAACTTTCTTGTTAGCAGCCTCCCCCATGTGGCACTTTAGCACCAGCAAGTTGTTTATTATGTTCTGTGCCAGGCAAAACTGATTAAATGGGGCTCTTAAGAATCAAAGCGTTATAAATTCATGGAAATACAGCAAGCAATAAATTCCATGGAATTAAAAGCTTACTAGTGCTATTAGCATTTCAGGGTGTTTGCATTGTTAATAGTGATGTGCAAAAATGATGTTCCTATAAGACAAGGCAAACCAACAGAATGTATGCTTTAGCTGCTACATTTTTACACAATGTCATCATTACTTGTAAATTTTTTCCCCCCAAAACTAAAATGCTCATTAATGTTTTAAAGAAAAATCTGAACCAAAGGTCTATAGACCAAAGATTTACATCCCTAGTAAAAGAAAAGTATTATACATGAAACATAATGCCATTATGACTCTATGATCATAAAGAGCTGGAGATGGATACCCCAAGGCAGAGGTCTGCCCTGGCTTTCAGGAGGAGGGAGCAGGGTAAGGCAGGGTGATTTTGCTGACATTATGGGGACACATTACAACGCGACAACTTGCTAACAATTTAATAAGTAAACTCGATGCACAGTAATTCTTAATACCAAAAAGAAAGGGCAATCTAGTCTGACCTGGTGGTCAGTAAATCTGTCAACAGCTCTCCAAAGAGACATCTTTACTCCGGGTCGCTCTATCATCATTCCAAGGGAATGACTCTGGTGGCAGGTGACTACCTTCTCCATCATTACTGCAGAGCTCCACACGAAACACTAACACCAAGCTGGTATTAGGCCTTCCCTTATGCCCATCTGTTTGCAGGTAGCTGATGACTTTGTAAATGGAATTCCTTTCAAGCGGAAACTTGGTAAAGAAGCTGCCTTAGGTATGTGGCTAGGCAGGAAAAGAATTAGGACACACTTTCCAAAAGTGCAGAAAAAATTAGGCTTTGCAGAGTTTGTTTTCTTGTTGTGTTTTGTTGTTTTGTTTTTTTTTTTAAAAAAAAAGGAACAATTTGTACCTTTATGAGCTGCTTGAACACACAGCAGCCAGATAACCTAACCTGAAATGTCCCTCTGGGGGGCGAGGGGCAAATCTGGCTCTTGTTGCAGATGGGAAAATCAAATTACAGCCTTGTTGCCACCGTTCAGGTTTGACATAGGATAAAGAGTGTATTCTGGACGGTACATCATGCACAGCTGGCAATATACGAAGTCAAGAAAAAACAAGAAAGCTTTGTCCAGAACAAACAGTACCCATGCCACAGAGTGAGTCAGCTGCAGAGGTAGGAAACGAACCCCAAATCCTGACTCGCGGGCTCAGGCTCTGAGCGAAGCACATGTTAACAGCAAAAACCCTTTCCCAAGATTGAGGGGGTTGACATTTTGTTTGCCTTGAGCAAAACAAAACAAAGCAGTAGGTTTTAAACTGCTCAGAGGCACGTTGTCTTTTTGATGTATGCATGTCCTGGCAGTCACACATCTGCATCAGGAGAGAAATAGCCCAGGTTTTTTGGCAGTTATTTAGTCCTTTTCATCTGAAAGTTGAAAATACACCACTGAACCTTTGCAGATCAGGGTTCTGCATATAAAAAGCAGCTGCTGAATACACACAGGGAGCGAGGACTTTTTCTTAATGTTTGAACAGTTCCAAGTTCAAACCCATTAAAGTCCAGGTCACACTGGGATCATGTCACTATTAATGCATCCAGTTACACGCTGAGGGAAACCCAATATAAAACTATGATAAACTCTCGTTCTCCCGCAGAGATATACTCAGGTCTTACCCAGATAATGCCACAGATCACTCTTCATAGGCGGTGACCAGATGAGATGTCAGTGTCAGAGGACAAAACCTGGGAAATCTCTCTACAGTTGTTTTTAAAAAGAAGGTCTCCTCAAATGTCTACAAAGCTTGTTTGGGCCATTTTGTCCCCATCCTCTTAGGGTAAGAATTTCTTATCCCACTGATGCTGTCTCCTACACATCACAGGTTCCCACACAATCTCCTACCACATCACCAGCAGCCCACCCTCCATCACGCTTCATGAAGGCACTGGGGCTGAGCATGATGAAGACCCCTTACTCCATGCTCCTGCTCCTTTTGGGGACAGATCTTTACAGATGAGCAAGGTCCCACTCGTTTTATGCAGACTTCATGCATGGCCAACTACATGCTGCACCAGGAATGACAGCAGCAAGGAAACAGACTCGGGACAGGCCAGCTACTGCCCAACCACACATGAAGGCACTCTGGTATCTGCCCTCTGCAGATACCTGGTATCTCGTAATACAGTTGATAACAGCCCTACTCTTGCTAAGAAGGAAGACTGAGTCACAGGAGAGGGAGACACAAGTGGGGGGCACTGAGGGTATGTGGCTTTATGACGGCAGTGCACACAGGGTTTGGTGGGAGTGCTCAGGGCTTCCCCTTGCTGCATGCAGTCAACTGGTACGGTGATGCCTAGAGAAGGCCACTGCTAGCTGAGGAAAGACAGCAAGAAACAGAGGGGAGGAGCTGGGCACAGATTTACGTTAAGGGACAAACAGCTTTTCCTAATGTTCTAGAAAAACCCAACTTATCAACAAAAACCTAACTGCCAATATTCCCAAGCAACATACCCACCAGAAAGTTTACTCCCTTACGGCAGTCCATCAGGTGTCTGGGTTGGACAGAGCAATGCACAACTACCCCTTTGATGTAAGAAGTGGGTAAGATTAGGTGGGCTGGGACGGAGGAGATCTCATGGCCCACACTAAACACCTATGGGACTGGAGACAACCCAAACCTGCAAGGCAGCAGTGAGATGTGTGCTGACACAGCAGTGCATAAGACACTGCAGACAGCCTCCATGTTTGCCTGATCACTGTCTATGACAAACCCTCTGCAGCACAGGAAACTTCCATTCCAAACCAGCAACGGTCAGTGATCCTGAAGTGTCTAGTACTCGCCCAACAACACCTGTGCTGCAGACAGGAAAGCAAGAATGGATGTTTCTTCTGAACGGTGGTCTCAAGACTCACTAAGGGTGCTCAGACTCCTTGTAATTAAAAGCCTTCCCCCTCCAGTAGCTTCTGTCAGGGCAACTTCAAAGACAGGCTCCTCAGGTGGCAGACTGTGAGACTGGGATGCGAGTGATGTAGCACAGCACCACAACGCTGCCCCGTCCTGCCCAGCTGGAAATCACTGTAGGAGTTTAGCACGAGTTTCAAACACAGACGGGTCTAGTAAAACCCAACTATTTACGCAGCTCCTCTCTGAGCTTTCCATCCTAACTGTGCTGGAAAGGAGGAAAAGGACTTTACTGGACTTTTTGACCTTATCAAGTATCTAGAAAATACTATGGCTGATCTGGATGTATTTCAAACCGAGTTAACCATGGCAGCTTAGAAAGCAGTAATGCTCCAGCTGGCCTGCTTATTATGAACATATGACACACTAACTACACAAACTTTGAGAAAATGAGCGAGCACACACTATACACGTGGGATTTACACTGTGCACATGCTGGATTTGCACTATTCTTCACGCAATATTCTGAAACTTATTACAACTCTGAAAAAATCATGAATGCTCTCAGAGATTCAAGATACATAATTTTTTAAAAAATAACAACTTCAATATTAAAATTTAAATTATCTAAAAAAATATTGCCTCATCCACTTGAGTCTCATTGAGGAGAAATTTTAAAAAGCCAAAGTCTGCATTTTTGAATTACATTTTTTCAGTTACCCAACTTTCAAAAGAAGGACAGGCCAGACTCTCCTTTTAACTACATGAACACAAATCCAGACAATTCTTTCAGTTTTAAATAATATTTTGCCTAATTAATATTTTTTTTCCCCTCCAAAACATGTATTTATCTGCTGTGAAATCAAAGGCAGAAATGAATTGTTTTAAAGATAGCACAGAGTAAATAACAAGTTTGGAACCTTGCAGCCTTACCCTGGCAATTTGTCTCATATAATTGACTCAGCAGACATGCTTACAATTTCTTACAACTTTTACAAGACCTCCTGTGGGCTTATTTTAACGTTCTCCAAAACTGAGCCTAGAGCTTTGAATGCTCTAAGTAAGTAGCAACAAAAGCAATCATCTCTCCCTCCTTAAAACAAAAGGAAACAACCAATAAAAGCACACACTTTTTCTTGCTTGACATCAGATCTCAGAGAGGAATTAAGACACAGAAGAATTAGCACTTTTTCAGAAACAATTTTTCTGTTCTTTTCCAATAACATTTTCAACAATGTTCAATTTGCATTCGGTAAAGCTTTAAAAAGCAAAATTATCCCAATAAAAATTATCTTTCCCAATTATTGGAATAAAATTTAAATGGAGAATGATGACAGCAATGAAGCAAACAAACCATAAAAATAACCACATGACACTTTTACAATTAAAAAGGGGTTAAAAAAATCCCCCTCTCCCCCAAAAAGGAAACGGTCTCATTGCCTATATTACTGATTTATGCTGTTGTTGGCTTTTAAATGTAGCACTTTCTATTTCTAAGATCTTCACAGACAATTATTCATGTCACGACTGCGTACCACTGTTCCATTGGTGGAAGTGCCCCAGTAGCAGGAAATGCTGTGCCCTTCCACAGACATTTCCTTCCATCAGTGGGATCCACTAACCCTTAACGCGTCAGAGGATTAAATGAAACGCTTGTACTACAACTAATACGGATAAACACAGGGGCTATCAAAAATAACGAAAAAGGTATGACAGGAGAATAGACTTATTACTCAAAAGATGTCAATTTATCTTTTGGGTTTTTTTTAAAAAGGGGATAACAATTGCACTTTTTTTTTTAAACAAAATAGAGAACATCATATTTCAACAAAAATCTATTTTGAAAAGCCATATTATAAACTACAGATATTAATGGTTTGCAATGGAAATGACGTCAGAGTCTTAGTTACAAATGTCCAAATGTTTGTGCTACCCTACTAAAAAAATAAACAGTGATCTCAGAGTCAGAAATGACCCCTTTCAGCAATTAAGCAGTATTACGCAGAACACACTGAAAAGTATATGGCCAGCAGAGGTAGGAGAGCCCCAAATTAAAATTCACAGGTTGCACTGGGAGAAACACTTAGCAATTAAACATCTTGGAGGTGGCGTCTGAAGTTCCTGCCATTAGGAGCAGTGAAAAACGCTTTCATATGTTGCAATGAGAAATATGGGCAGGCAACAAAGGCCAAAAACTTTCTTTTTTTTTTTTTTTTTTTTTTTTTTTTTTTTAATGTCTTGGCTTTTGTACAAGCTACCAAATAAAAAGGGTGGCCTCCTGTAATGCCCACTGACATCACTGGTCTTGTAACACTGCCACTGTAAAATATGGTTGCTACCGCTGCAGGACAATAACTTAAGCATGCCGGAAGACAGACTTCTGCCGTGGTAGAAGGCAACAGGCAGTGACCTAAGAGATGACCAAATAAAATATGAAATATGCAACAAGAATCTATTTCTGGTGTCACTTTTTCACATCTCTAGATTTTATAACATAGGAGCGTGCACCATCTTTGCAACACGAGTTTTCTAAGGGCAGGTTTCAAGCCTGCAAATCTACAAAAGGTTCTTGCTCTCATGTAGAGAAGCAGGCATGGCTGGGAGATGCTAACAGACAGCAGTTCCATGTAGGCCCATCAGCCTGTTTGCCCTAGCAAGAGGCAATCACCATTGCATCCACTGGCCCAGCAGCACAACCTGCACAAGAACAAGTTTCAGCACAACTCCTAATTCAGAGTTATTTGCCTGCTTCAGAAGGAAACCTTGAAACTGGATCTTTCCATCCCATTTGTTTTCGTTTCAGACTGAGCATGAGTTCAGGCTATCTAACCTGTAGCCCACGCCTAGGTTCTGGAGTAATGAGGACTGATGCCGCTCCCACCTATGCCATTCACAATTCCTTCCTAACCCAAGCTATGATTAAACACAGAATGTCCTGACACATTACCCACCTTAGTCTCAAAGAACAAGGCTAGAAATCACATTGTCTGCATTGCATGGTGTATTAAGAGCTGTTCCCTTGGCGTTGGGCCAAGTTAAAAGATGAACACAGTGATATACCTGTTGCACACAGTCCACAGCAAAGCTACAATTAGCATGAGAGAGGCTGTTCGTGGCACAAGAGCAGGCTCCAACCTTCTGAACACAGTTTTTACAACACCGTTTCACAAATAGCTCAGGCTGGTGACTCCAACCAGCTTCGATAGCACTGCCCACCACTGCAGCAAAAAAATCTCTCACAGACACACCGGTGCCTAGCAAGGGATGTCGCGTCTTCCCCTCTTGAGATGCACATCACTAAATTTCTTGGTACATAGAAGACCGGTGGGAGGAATTCAAACACACGCCCACAACAGGGATGCTGCGGCCCTGAGGTCCATGATGGCACTTGTCAATATGGCCATTTTTGCATGAAACTCATTAGATGAGGCAGGTTGGGCCTCTTGCAACAACAGCTTGGTTTAACGGACCTCACAGCACTTTTTAGCAACTGACGGACATCAGTGCACCCTTTACAGTTGCTTAATGCAACTGCTTACAACCTGTACAGGTTGGGCCATTTCCAATATCTGAAATTGCGTTTGATCGGTGGGTACAGGTTAGGCAAGCGGCTTCCAAACCTAGAGGTGTGCATGAACCACTCAGCCTCGTGCTTCACATTCTTCACAGATTCGAAACAGATGATGATACTGTGAGAGCATGTTAAGTAATGCAAATCACCACCTGCGTTTTACTGATGATCATATCAAGAATCTACCTAAGATAATGGAAGAAACACTGCAGGATTACGCAAAACACTGGCCAAACCTTGCTCACATTAGCAGTCTTCATGAAGACCAGACGGATTTGGTCCCGAAGCGTAAGATAAGAGGATCAAAACCTGCTACTGACTTTTTTAAAACCGAGAAACATATTTTTCTACCAGCCCACTTGAAGATTTATAATATATTAAGGAACGTTAAGATGAAGAAGAAAAAGAAGAAAAGCTAAATGGGCCAAAAGCAAACAAAAGAAACGTGTTCTCTTGAGATTGCTAATGCTGCCAGACAATAGCACAGAAAGAACTCCTCTGACAGATCTTTGAAGTCTTCAATACAGCATGCTAGTGGTCCATGTTAATGAGATTTGCTCAGATACTTTTTAAATTATTCCAAAATGTCTTAATCTATTTTCTGTATCTTCTTGACCCAATTGCTTCAGGAAAGTCACAGCTTCACCCATCTCTGGACTAAACTTTTCATTCAAGTAGGTAAGGTCTTCAAGCAGTTTGTGTTGACAGAGGCCAACATGCAACCTTTTTAGGGTTTACCCCAAAATATGCAGATAATATTGTCATTTCTATTACTACAGATTACAGAAACACTTTGCACAGCACTGTACCTTTCAATTTCAGTAACTCAAAGGTCTTAACAAGTAGAATATTAGAACCTCTCCCAACAATCCAAAGGTGAAAGAATCCAGTCCTAGATGTGGCTTGACAGACAGTAATCACTCCATCTATGGGCCTACCACCCCACCAACAAGTGAACAGCAGGCATCAATGGGGGCTCACAGATCTCTCTTTCCTGCTGGGGGTGATACAAGTACTCATGAAAAATGCTTCCAGTATGGCTCCATGTAATTTGGGCCTGTTGCAGAGAAAACATTGGAGAAAAAGTCCAAGAACCAGGTTGTCTGCTCCATGACAGACTTTCTTGTGAACGCACGCAAGTCACAGGACCCATATTCAGAAGTAGCTGCACACCACATCTTCTAGGAACGACGCCTATTTCTGCTCTGTAATATGCTTTAAGACCATTAGGTGAAAAGCAAGAAAAGTCAAGATGCCAAACTCAGTAAGGTAAACATCACGCTACTAATTTCACACTGCCCGACATGCAAGCACCACTGCCACCCAGCCGGTACAGAAAACAGGAGCAAGGACCTCACCAGCACATCTTCTGAAAAGTCACTAGCAAGGAAGAATGCCGGGGGGAAACTGCACAAACTGTTGAGCCCTTCACAAAAAGAAACTTCTCTGAAAAAGTTTGTTCAGGGCTTCAACTTTTGCCAGGGGCTCCTCCTGCTTCAGCCAGTGAAGACATGGCACAGTGACGTGCCAACCCAGTTTGAGAACTATGTGTCTTCCTGATGCAACCAAGTGGCAGGACTATTGGGAAAAAACATTTTGTTGGGTGTTTTTTTTTCCCCCTCAGAACCACTTTGTTTTCCACAAAGACAAACTGCATGATCCATTTTTTTGTACCAAGCTTAGGAAAGGAAGTCCTTCTGACCTTTCTCCTGGCTCAAAGGGAAGGGAGGAGAAAATACACATATATAAAAAAGTTAAAGCTCAAACCCACAGATTTATCTGTTGATCATCTAATTCAGTTCTGAGTTACAGCAGGCAGCTTCTGTTTTATTATCAATATTTAATCAGCATTTAACTCAGACAAGCATTAAGATTTGAAATTTTAAACTAAGTGCAACTTTGCTAAATCCTTTGTGTTGATTTTTTTCCCGTTAAGGGTTTTCTAAAGGATTCTATCTTTGCTATCTTAAAAGTCTGCATGTGTCTTTTGTTATCAATAATGTACAACTTTAGTAGCATGTTTTGTACTTTTCAATTTTTCAGCATGCAAGCTATCCCTGATTTACAATGTTCACTGAATGGTGTTTGATTATTGAAAATGCTTTTACATACATTTAAACAAATGACTGCTCCTGGAAAACTAACACTATTGTCCATAATTCTGTAAAAATACATTTCCCCTCCCTTCTCCCCAAATCAAACATTTCAATTCAAATTCTTACTTTGAGGAAAAGCTGGCATATAATTAGGCATTATGCCTAACAGTGCTAAATAAAGGAGAAGGTAAACATCTTAATTCTGAAGGTTTAACCATCAAAGCCCCTTGCTATATCTATTCTGTTATTTGCGCCTCTGTTCAGAGCTCTGGAGCTCACAGTAAAAAAGAAAGCAAACAAAACACACAATATAAAAATCTGTTTTACCAGCTCTGTGCTGTATCCCACTCCGCACGCCCCAGGCCAAGCTCGCATGCAGTGCTGGGACGCCTGGGGCCAGGTGGCCACTCCTCAAGGAGTAGAGAGTCCTGCTCTGTAACTGCACTGAGCAGCTTAACCGCTAACTCAGAAGATGGGATTTCACCTGAAATTAAGCTATCGAGCAATTGAGCTCAAACTCAATCAACCAAACCCTTAACCTTCCCTGTTTCAGTGGCACTGCTCTAATTAGGACTCTATCACTATTTCCATTACTATCTCCTATTCTCATGGTTTATTATCTTGGTAGTTTCAATTCTCACCCAGTTGAAATTTAACATCCAGTTTCTTGGACCACATATCATTCGTTATGGCTTTATTTTATGAAATATGTTGCAAGATTATGGACTGATCCTGCAGCAAATAGGTTTTCGTTGAAAATGGCACCCCTCACTGCAATGGAAGGAGGACAGAGCTAAACCTTCTCACAGAAACAAGTCCTATTATTAAAGGACAGATAGAACAACTTATTTTTCATCAAGTTTTGAATTTTGTTGTTTGAAAACATGTGCTTGAACATGCATCCCGCTTGCATACGTGGTTCTGACCCACGTTTCTCCAGCCGTCAGGGTCTTCCCACTGAGCCCAGATCAGCTTCTAGGAGACAAGAGTTTGGCTGAACCCTACTTACCAGCTCTGCCCAGGGGTGCAGGGTGAGGCTCAATAACCTATGATACTCAGGTGGTCAGACTGAAAAATCTAATGGTCTTTTCCAGTGATATATTCTACCAATCACCCAAACTGCTTACTGCTGAAGGATGCATGCCAGAGGGTATGTCTGGCATGCGTGGTGCCCTGATGGCAGCAATACAAAATATGTCTGCTTTTGGAGACATAGCCTACAAACTTCTAAGGTGAGTCTAAAGGTAGTGTTTTGCATTTATCACAACCAAAATTCCTAATTTTTCTGGGTCACATAGCATCATGGCCACGTATGAACTGCGGCTCCACAGGAATCCCATTAATTCTGAGGCCATCTGATGTACCTGGGATTTAAAATTTTTCACTTTTTCACAAAAACTCAAAGGGGAAATAAAACTGCAGGGCAAGAAACCACCATCTTAAACTGCAGGATCTGCTGCTTCCTCTTCAATAGCTGAAATGTATCTAATACCTCATGGGCTCCACCACAAAATAACAGTAATATTCAAATCTTGAAGAGGGGCATATACCATACAGCTGACATACACCACTGGCGTGGCCAAGGATTGCAATATTCACTTGAACTTCATGAATTTCATCCTCACTAAATAGCTATTTTTGGCAACAAAGAACTGAAAAAAAACCCCACATCGTCCTCAGATCTATTTTAATTTAAAACAGAAGAGGAACAGGGACATTTTTTTCCCCTTGAAGTACATTTTAATAAAATTAAAAATAAAAATAGCTCTAATTCACTCCGATGCATTTAGTCATTCTGTAAAATTCTAAGTTTAAAATGAAATCACCATTTTATATTCAAACAAGGTCAAGAGAACAGCACTAACGAGCACTGACATCACAGCGAACAGCAGCCACTGCTCAACGCTTACATCAGTGTTGCTTGTTGCTATGGTGCTTAACCGACTATTAATTTCTGAAAGAAGGTGATTATAAAGCAGCCATATGAACCTCAGTCAGATGACACCCTTCAGTACCAAACACTGATCTGTGTTACTCTTCTCTTCTGCAAGTTAATTTTGTGAATCACCACTTTTGTGATGTTAATATTCCTTTCCAACTTCAAACTTTGGACCAGAAGAGAGGCAAGGAGTTAATTTAGAAGCAAGGGACTTTCACGTTGCTTTAAATAAAAATAATTTTGCAGAGAGTGATATTTCTTTCCTTTTTGCTATGCTCCAAAAGACTAAAAAACATGTGTTTTAGTTTTTCCAGTGATAATAAGCAATCAAATTAACAGCTAAATTCTGCCTTCCTGCTCTGCTCGACGTGCTGCTGTAAATCCAGAAGTGTCTCAGCCTGGGATGAAGCAGCATTGAAGCTGACTTGACCACTCCCCAGGGATTTGCCCCAAATAAGGGGTCCTCTGCTGTGGGGCTGTGCCACTGCAGCTCCCAGCCCAGCAGCCATGGATGCTAGGCCATGGACTTGGCCATGTGGCCACCAAGACCAGCCAGAGCAAGGTCTCCCCATTCGCGCACAGGCTCTGTCCGGTTACCAAACAGCCTTCTCAGAACACGGCTGAAAGCAAAGAAGTGCATCTTTGTGGACTTGCTCCTAAAATGGAACTGGACACCTAAACCATTGGCTTCCCAGGCAAAAAAAAAAAAAACAACATGGGTTTTTAAGGCACAGCAATGGCTCCAAAAGCTTAGCTCCAAGCCAACGCTGCAATTTTTTAACCATGTTGCCAGAAGAGCCTTTACTTGTGCAACTAAGGCATGCTTCTAGGGTTTGCAGGATCAGATCCTTCCTTCAGGCATGCTTCGGAAACCGTGTGCAAAACAGTATTTGTATTTACCTTCTTCAGATGCTCCAGTAAAGCAATCTTCAGTTACAGCCACCCAAAAAGGTCACTCTTCTTACCCTGCAGAGAAAGAAGGTAACACACGTGACTGCTGGGTCAGTGTCAGCAACAACACCCAAAGCATTTTCATTGGCACCACATTTGCAAGTACAAACATAAATAAAGCAACAAATGAATCTAATCGTGTTTAATGGTGAATGACTTTCAGAGAGAGTTAATAAAAACAAGCAAGTCACAGGACTGCTGCTTATCAGTACCAGCCAGTGTGAGGCTCTTCAGTTCAGCACGAACAACTTGGTCTTTGGGAGAAAAAAAAGAAGAAAAAAACCCATGGAGATGAGACTTCTTTGTTCTCTAGCATAAACTTTCTTAATCTTGATGTCTATCAATCTATTTTCAGTTTGAATAATAGATGAGTTCAGTTCTTTGTTTCAGAAATCTGACTATTGTCTGAATGGCTTCTCCTTACTTAAGGCATTTTAAGACCATTTGTAACCACTGCTATTTTAGCTTCTGGATCCTTTCTATTTATTTTTTTTTCATCCTTTTCCATAGAGACATAGTCCTAGATGAGATTTTAAAACTAGCTGCATCCTCCATGCCTAATTCCAAAAGTTGTTTACTGTCTTGGGATATCATCTCATTAAGCATTACCAAGAGCACACCAAGTATGCTGAGGTGGTAAGAGCAGTGGGTATTAAAAAGAAAAATAATTAAAGTGTATCTTTATAAGAAGTAGGAGAGGGAAAACAGCACGTGTAGGGTTTTTTTTACCCTGTATATTACTGCATCTTGTGTACTCTCTCTTATGCAAAAGAGTATGTAATCTTTTAAGAAACATGACAATCTGCCACTTTCTGTTCATGTAATTGGGATCAACATATGGTACAAGAGAAAAGAAAAACATTTGTTTATTAATTTAGATCAAGTTACTAACTCAAACCACTAACAGCATTCAGAATTAATTCCACATCAATTGACCAAATACCTTAATAGAGTAAAATTATAACATAATTTCACTGAAATGTTGATCTTCTGCTGCAGAGGTGCAGAATAATACGTAATAAAGACAGAAAGAAATATGCAATTTGGTGACACAGATGACATCATACGAAACGGAAAGTCAGTGACATGTGGATGTGTAAGACAGCTACGTGAAACTCCATTTCATAAATTTCACACAGTGATGTGGAGTTTTGGGGGTGTTTGTGAAACTCATCAAATGGTAAGTTATGTTATTTACATCAGTAGGTGAAGCTTTTTACTGAAGTAGTAAAATATCAACCTCTGGGAAAAAATCAGAATCTTCATTAAGCTCTTTCAAAAGAAAACACACTCATATGCCATTTATTACAGAAGGAAAAATGTTTTCACAATGAGAATGAGGCATTACTTCTTTACCATTGAAACCTGATTTTTTTTAGCCAGAAAAAAAAAAGGTTACCCTGAGACAAAATGAATATTGGTTTTGTCTGTTGCTCAATGGCATTTTGTTTTATTTCATTTTTCACATTTTGAGTGAGAAGCTTTTCACAGTTCTTGGAATGAGGTACTGGAAGATGAGGGGCCAAAATTTCTATGGGTTTGCTATATAAGAAGCCCTATGTGCTTCGCTGGGGTACACGTATAAGACATTCCCGATTCTGCACTGTAGAGGACATAACACTACTCCATCATAATAGGTCAGGTCTCACCTTCCTGAGAGTACGTAAGACAATACATCTTTTATGTAAAATACATGACCTTTGACATACGATGTGCTCTTAGATTAGCAACAATAAAGGCTTTTATCCTGCTTTGCTGTGGGGGTTATCTTGGATTTGACACTTTAAACCTCTTTTCATATTTATCTGTTTTATAAATTTTCTGGGTATTTGGCAGTCAGATCCTTATTTTGGCAGTATTTTGCAAGCAGACTTCATTTCTACCCTGAGTCTTCATGATAGCAAATGAACCATCTTAAAATGTACTTTTTAAGGAAACTGATGAAAATTACATGTTTGCATAAAATGTGCATATAATATCTCTTTTGGCAGTGCTGTAAAAGGCAGGTAACATTTTCTAAACACGTTTGTCATATATGAACTGAACATGCTCCACAGAAACCCAGTAACACTGGCCCACCATTAGCTGATGGGAGAGCAACGATATCTGCCGAGGGCGACACACATGGAGGGCTGAGGAAAACTTCAGCTCTTCTCACAAATTACTCCCTAACTGAAATCTGGGCCGCTTTCATTTCTGGTTATTTAAGTCTCACTATATCCTACCTGACTTTCAAAAATTTGGATAATGTGCCATTGAAGTTAAAATGAGCGGCAGAGACAGCTGTTGCCACCTGTGAAAATTTCTCATTAATAGTCGAAAAGTTGAGTATCTCAAAACATAGAAACACAAATACAGACTTTCCTCCTGAAAATGTTTATATGGGTGAGCGAATTGATGTAGGCAATACACATTCCTTCCATCATGCTGTCCATAAGATAAACACAAAGTACCATCAACACGGTAAGTGTGCGTGTGGAGCAAACAAAGAAAAAATCCCATCCTACCAAAGCAAGACACTTCACTACACTCATATTTTCCCCCAAGGAGGTGATTAAAATAGAAAACCAAACCACAAACAAAAAATCCACTTTGCAAGCAGTAGTGGCCCTGCTGTCTCACGAGTGGAGGGAAGGTCTCCAAGCACCCGTGACACTGTCCCCTCGGCTCAACTGGCATCCCACACGAGGAACAGTCTGTGCAAAACGCTATGTGCCCTGCTCAGATTTAACCAGATATTCCCAAAAACACTGGGTTTACTCACTGAGTGCCTCAGTTTACCTATCAGCAAGATGGATAAATGCTTCTGTAATATGTTTTTAAGTCCTTGAATACAAAGGTATTTTTAAACGTATCTGTTTTCAGCAGGATTTTGGAAAGGCAACTGGTAATAATCTTAAAAAGGTCACAACCTGAGCCACTGCCATAACCTTTTCAGTCGACTTGGACAGAAACTCCCCTATTGCTCTGGATCAGGTCCTACCTATTTACCTGGTACCAAGGGACCAGACAAAAAGATCAGAGGCTTTGCCATTATACCTGCTGTTGGGTTGGACCTTGTAACTCTCTTGATCCCACACTGCTTATTCGATTTAGTGGTCTCCTCCTTCAGAGCAGGGAGGTCATTACAGGGACGCTGCAGGATGGAGCCCTAACTCAAAGTGATTACTGCAAAGCCAAATTTAATAATATAAAGAATATGCAGAAATAGAGAGCATTGCAGAATGAAAGTGTACTTAAAACAGTAACATTTTTACTAATAGCTAAATGAGAAGAGCCTTAGGTACAGCCAAAAATAGATTAACAAAGACCTTGATCCCACACAAACTGGCTGTGAGTAATTTTGCACAGGAAAGTAGAACACCAGTTGAGCTGCTCCCCTGCTTAGAATTACACATGTACATTTTTTTTTGCTTGTGCCCCAGCCTTGAGAAGCCTACAATTCATTATTGGAAACCTGAAGTAGCAAAGGAATCTCCCCTTCACTACCTAGAAAGCACAGATTTTATTGGAGAGAGAAAAAAAAAAAAAAAAAAAGAGAGCGAAAACACATACCCAATAGCACAATAAAAAATTGTTTCTGAAATTTGATTTTGATTCATTTTTCTTATATAAGACCAGCTGAAATATATTTAACATGTCTGATTAAAATATTTACTACAAGGCTTCCTGAAAGCTTTAAAATACCAAAACTTGATCATCAAAATAAGCACTTCTGTGCAGTAATTTCTTCTCAATACAGCGAACCATAACCATCTAGTACAGCTGTTTCTTTCCCTTCAAAACTCCCTGAGTCACATTCAGCTGCACACAGGCTGAAATACGTCCTACTATTCTCATAATTATTATTTTCTTGTCCTGTGCAGGAATAGATGCCGTCGATGATTTTTCTCAACTGTACATTTGTAGGAGAAAAAAAAAAAATAATGTTTTTCATTTGGTATTTTGCTAATCCTGAAAATACAGGATGTACAGTGATCGTGAAGAGCAACGTCTGGTACCAGGCATGTTTGTGGGCCGAATCCTGCGTACAGATTACTTTTCTCACCCAGTGCAGTCGGTTGAGTTACTTGCACTAATACACACGGTCATGCACAGAATTGCTTTGAGGATGATCAGTAGTCATCTATTCAGTTTTGTTGTACCTATTTTTTTTTTTAAAGAGGTATCCCTAACCTAAAAAAAAAATTCAAAATATATTACACTATTTTCAATAATCTGAGGGAACAATATTTTTTCTGACCATTGTTAAAGGGGCTACTTTTTATCGTGCAGCCTGTATTAAATCTTAGGAGGCGCAGTACAGGAGATTTTCTATACCAGGAGTCATTATCACCTCCTCAGAAAGTGAAATGCAGGTGAACAGTAAAACTGGAGCGACTAAGTGCACTTCTTCCACCTCGCTTTGAAGAGGGAGAAAGGGATTTGGTACAGGCCGAAACACAGGGATATTAAATGCTCGCTACCTTGCCGCTTCTCAGTGGAAGGAGGGAGCAAATCATACTGTATTTTCATTTTCAGTCATTAGCAGGCTGTTCAGAATCTCTGGCTGGTGCTTATTATTTATTCTAAACAGAAATAAAATAAAATAAAAATAAATAACATCATGAGGACAACGCTATGCACAGCACATTTTCTCTTTCAAAATAATATTACCTTTCAAGTCCACTGTAACCTTGGAAAAGAATCACTCGATGTAAGCCAGTGCTACGAAACTAATCACGATCCATTCCTCCCCCGCTTTTTAATAGCTCTTATAGGAAATATGGGTACAGTTAATAGACAAGTTAAGAACAGCTCGCTTCCAATACAGGATTTGAACTGCGATTGTAAGTCTTGCATCTTTTAATGATGGATTGGTTATTTGCCTCACACGAATTACTTTGCATAACAGAGCTGGCCCTCATTGAATTCATCAGACGTAAAGACCATAACACGTTCCCAGAAAGTATCAAACCTGTCAAATGCCCAATCAAATGGTGAGAGGCCATCTCACTGACGCTGAGAGCCAGGAGATCAAACGCCGCCGCCTGTTTTATACCCGCCAGATCTTCCCCGTTTCTTAAAATAACCCACCGTGCCTCAATGGCAGCCTTAACCATTTTATGTCTGTGCTGGAACTCTCATCTTGAAACTTGACCTCACCCAATTAAAGCAACGAGGAGGAATATCCCCTTCCCGGAGCACCCTGGAGCAACCGCTGTAGGTGCAGGGCTTAGGGGACTGCTGGCCTCTCCACAGAGCCCATACCGCCGGACCCACTACTTTCCAGGACTCCTACGCTACTCGTGCAGGGCTGCCGGTTCTCCCACCATTCCCAAATGCCAATTTCCACACACACACACACACCGGCCATGACCCCTGCGCTGCTCTTGGCTGCCTCACCCTCCAGCCAAAGCAGCCCTCGCAGCTCCCCGCCCCGCCGCCGGCCTTCCCGCCCTCCCGCCTCAGCCCCTGAGCGCCGCCGCCGCCCCCCGCCCGCCTCCCCTCAGCGCGGGCAGCGCCGGCGGCCCGCTCGCCTCGCCTCTCCTTACCTGACAGGCAAGTGACACTCTTGGTCATGGTCATGTGAAAATATTTTCGAGGTATCCTTTAACAGCCTTTAAATATTGAAGCCTAAAAACAATATTTGCTGTTTTACCTTTTGAAGCTTCAACAAAAGCTTTGTTTTAGCATTTACCTCGGTGTGCAATAAGAGTTAATAATCAAATCCGTCCCAACCCCCACAAATGTTAAACAAAAAGATAAAAGAAATGCAAATAGCTATTGTCATGGAAAGTTAAAGTACCTGTCTGTATTTTTAAGTGAAAACTATTATCTCTATCAATCAAAATTTAAGAATACAATAGCACTAATCACACAAGGTGCTTTGACTGAGGTACTTTTCCTCATAAAAAGTTTTTTTTTTTTTTTTAACTGGTGCATAAAAGTAATACACTTACAATTAGATACGGTATTCGTAATTTTGTTATTAAAAACCCTCAGCAGTCTTATTGTTAATAAATGCCTCTGAGTCTGTAGGCTGATTTGTACCCAAGAAGACCAAAGTCCCTACATATTTTAATAAGGTTGATGAAATTTTATTCAGATTCTCACACTTTCCAACATGTGGTGGAACAGCACACTCTTCTGTTTGAGAGGAGTTACTCAAACGAAGGAAATAGTTAATTGGTAACCAAAACTACTACTTCTGGCCTCGCTGCACATTTTCCACATTTCTCCCAACGCTGTCTGTGCTACAACCGCCTGCCTTGAAGACGTGCCCTTTGTCATCTTTTCTTTAATTTTTGATACCAATTCCCACTCGTCGGACTCTGTCGTTCTCCTCATACGGCGTACGTTACATACACAGTACATACGTTGTGCAGGCACACCACACAGATTTTCTGGAAAGTCATTTTTAAAACTAATTTGTCCAGACTGAATCAGAAACCGAGCCGTGCAGTTAATAAGTGCAAGAGCGAGCGACAGTAATTACGCCTATACTAAAGGCAAAGAGCCCGAGATTAAAATACCTATAAGTAAATAGTTAAGCCACGATGCCATTATGCAAACTCTGCTCTCAGGGAGGGATGTCTCCCACACTGAGGAGCAATAGGACTGTCATTTTTTCCCCCTGCAATATCAGGTTTCCTACTCTACAGTTCTGGTACTCCGCATCATGGCTAACATCTCTAGTGTGCTATTAATATCAATGAAGAGACGATTCAATTTCCACATAAGAAAAACCTTCCTATTGCAGCACAGACATTCTAGTGAGGACCCTTGCGAAGGAAACAATAAAGACCAGAGGGTTGGGGTTGGGTTTTTTCCCCCCTCCTTCTTTTTTTTTTTCTTTTTTTTTTTTTTTTTTTTTGCGCTGCTGCTTTTGCAGTTCTGCGTTGCACACTGTTTGAAAGCTTTTAGCTAACAATGGAAGCATTATCTTCAGGATAGTTACAAAACAGGATTTGTTAGTACAAAGAATAATAACACACCGAACTCTTCCCCCTCCCGCCGCCACCCCCCCCCAAATACCTGCCTATTGCAATACGGCATTTAGTACTTTATTCAGAAGTATATTCCAGAAACACCTGTATTCTTGATCTAATTCCCTGCAACAAACTCCCTCAGCGGACCAGGTTTGCTTAAGGAGGTTTGGAAAATTAGAAAAAAACAAACAAACAAACATTTTTTTGCATTTATAAAACGGAACAGAAACAAAAGTATCTTATTCTACCGGAGAGAAAACTTACCCATTAATGAGGAAGAAAAAGGCTTAGAGCTGTACAGTAATTCCCAACTAACTGCAGAAAAGTTGAGAGTTTGAAAACACTAAAGCACTTTTGACTATCCAGCCTTTCTGTGCTTCAACACTGGCTGCAGTGTAAGGAAGGACTGAAGGTATGTGGTCTAAACACAACAAAAGCCACTGCCTTACTCTAGATTAAATATGCAGGAAGAGGCCCCTTTGCATAAACACAAACACTCAGCAAATGAGTAACTGGCTCAAATCAGACGCCTGCTGTGCATTCTACCTGTCCTGATCTCTGACAAGCTACACAGCTTGTTTAAGGGGATAGGAACTGCAAAATCAAATCAAATCATAGTGCTAAACGCTCTGCTCATATAATAGTAAATAACAACAGCACCAACAACTCGACACCAAACGTTCATTTCTAATCTAAGCATTGCTCTGGCAAAGAGCTGAATCGTGTGCTATGCCCGCTTTGGCTCAGCCACCCATCTCGCCAGAGCAGAAGAAACACAACCAAACACCACCTGTAAAATTCATTTTCATTAACTGTACTGAAATCCAATACATTTCTGGCCCAGTCTTTTCTTAACGAGGATATAAAATTAACACAGAGACTTTTGGTTGGGTTGACAGAGTAAATCTGAATTTGCTTATGCTGTCCCTGTTTTGTTTACTATATAAAATACATTCCACACACAGACCTATTTTAGCTGTTATGAATCACTGCATAATGCACACCTATTTACTAGTTTATTTGGGGAAAAGGAAGAAATTTCTGAACTTTCCCTTAAAAACGTTATTTTCAAAATATTACTCTCATAAAACGACCCCTCCAAACTATATTTACTTCAAAAAACAACTAAATTAGAGACTGTGATAACCACCAAACACCTCTAAGCATTTATTATTATAATCGAATATACATAATTATATACTGTGATTTACTCTTGCTTCTAGAGAAATAAATTATTTTTCAGTCTCGTTTATCCTTCCATTACAGAAATAGAATGAAGCAGCACAATTTTGAAGCAATTGGAATTCACCAGTGTCCCTTCCTAACTTAAGGAGTCAAATCACATTGACCTCTTATTGTGAGTCCTAGCTACATGTTGGTTTTAGTAATTTAATTATTTTTTAATAACTTGCAGTATTAAATGATTGCCATTGAAACACAAATAAGATTATACTCCTCTGCCTTACTCTCCTGCGCTCCAGACTACAGCGTAACGTGGACAACACGACTGCGTCCGGCACTGAAATTTCATTCGTAAAGAGCACTTACACAGTGCAGGCAGACTTACACAAGGCAGACACAAGAAGATTCAGGCTTTAAAAGATGCAACACATATTTACTGGATTCTCAAGCATGTGCCACAGATTATTTCAAAGGATACTGGATATAAAACTCACAGTTTCAATGCGGATCAAGCATGTTCGGTTCCACTGAGCACTCATACGGTACGGAGGGAGTTTTACTTTTCCTTGGATAAACTCACCACGTTAAAGCACAAAAAAATAGCTAACATGAGCTAGTCAAGCCTAACCAGATAAAAATCCTCCACAAAGAATCCTGCAAGAAATTTTAGAGCCCCTGTATCATTCACTATTTTTGCACTGAAATGACCTTCCAAATAAGGTGTCAGATAATACGGTTCACATAGAAGATAGTGATCTAACCTTGATGCAAATAAACCATAGAACAAAATTTAATCAGTATATCACTGTGTAAAAGCCTTTGTCCATCCCAATGGAGCTTCTAATGACTGTTTTGGCAGTTCTGGCTGGTAGTTATGCCTCCCTGCTCATATATATCTCATACTGGTTGAGCAAGCTAATGGAACGGCTGTTAGTGGAATCCAATATTAATACCCTGCATCATGCAAAACTAGATGCAACTGAATATATTGTACAATTAAAGGTAGTATCTAATTCCATAGGTATTAGATACTGGGCTCTAAATTAATATTTTAATAGAGAAAGTGAAATAAATACTACATTTCAGGTAAGATATCTATGAACTCTGGATCTGCCAGCCTTCCTGCTCTAAGCCTACTCTATACTCACACAGAACAGACATAGGACCCTAACAAAAATTGGCAAGCAAGCTTTAGATGCTGAGTGACACATACTGATGCACGGAGTCAAAGATGTCATCTTCATGCAAGCTCCACTAGTTATGAGCTTCAGAGAAAAATGAAACAAAAAAAACCCAAAATAAAACAAAAAAAGGTGGGGGGGGCGAGGGGGTGAGAGTGGAGCAAGACCTCCAGAAAATAAACAGGGTGTACAGTTTCAAAGGCTACAGACACAGACATTTCATTGTTCAAGCCAATTATCAGTGGAAAATAATAACAACAGATGGATTCAGAGTCACTGACTTTTCATATGCACTTCATCTCTGCACAACAGATGATGAAATGCGAGAGCTATCTCGGAAAGGCAAAACATCTTTCAGTAAAAGAACTCTATACTCCAGATGGGGACCTTCTAAGGCAGCTGATTATCTTCTTATAATGTTGTAAGATAGACTTACTAAAACATTTCAAGAACTGATCAGATAGGATGAGCACAATGGCATCATTATGAGGACTAAGTTGCTTCGGCCTCAGACTTGTGACTAAACTAGTCAGAAATTTCAATAGGGCCAGAGCTGCCCATTCCCAATTTTCACATCAAGTACCGGTTCCAAAAAAACGCCCGAAGATGCTGCTTACAGCCTGGGCAAAACATGGGGTGGCTTTGCCTGGAGAGGGGATGTAGGCATGGGGCCACCGAGTCAGCAGCTGCATGAATTGGTGGTCCCCAACAAAAGTCCTGCTGCCATGAGCAGGGCGAGCCCCCTCACCTTCTGCAAGCATGCCGTTTCACACGGGGACAAAGGCAGAGGACAAAACATATTTACAAGCATGGCTGTTTCCACTATAATTGCTGTAGATGGGACCTCATCATCCAGTGGCCTACAACAATATAAATGAGGAGTAACCTCAGCTGAGTCAATGGAGTTGCACCCACAAAAACTGGTGAAGCACAAATAAGACACAAATTCTTTCTTACACAGCCTTTACAAAAACTCATCTTTTTATGGGAAATAAAAATTTGCTTTGAAAGGGAAATAACAAATACATGTAAATTTTGGTGGTTCCAGTGATAAGCAGTTCCAACAAATGTCACAAACACCCAGTGAAGAACCACCTACCTAGCACAACCTTCTCCCACTCAGCCTGAATACCACAAAGTATGTGTTTTTGATCACATGAATCAGGTATACCACAATCTCAAAACTTAAAAAAAAAAGTAGTGGAAAAATTAGCTCATTAATCTTTAAGACAACATTTCTTTAATGGAAGAATACTACATAAGTAGCACATTAAACCGAACTGGTTGCCATTTCCACCGTTTCTTCTCCAAAACACTGCAAGGAAATTTTTTAAAAAATGACACACTCTGTAAATCAATATCACATACCGAGGGGTAGCAATACACAACACACATGCACTGAACTTGCACCTACTGCTAATTTATTTCACAAGTTACAAAATATTTCATAAGTAGAGGGCTGTTGGCTTCACAAACGCGAAGGGAAGAGATGAGTTTGCGGGCACAAAGCACAGCGTTTCCCCTCTTTGTGAAGTACTTTGTCAAAAGTAAATTCACAGGGGAACATACGAGCAAAGAGTAAATTTTGCCCAGGGCAAAATTCTGCAACTGCTTTAAGAAGCAAACAAGAACACAAAAGATGTGTAATACAACCATCTGGCTCTACTCATGCTATATCAATAATCCCCAAAATTTATCCCCACCCCCTTAATCAACCCACACTGATGCCACAAAACCAAATGGCATCACTTATGCTTCCTGCCCATCACATTTTGAAATGATATTTAATATGCATACAGTACATATTTGCATGTTAATCAATTTCTTTAAGAAAAAAATATTTTTGCTTCTTGAGCTATTAGTTCTGCTTTTTCTACTTATTCACACCGGGATCTGTAAAACCACCAAGAAAGTCCTTGTGGTAAAGATACTCTCATATCGACACAGTGTCTCAGGTATGAGGATAACGTACCGGTCAAAATTTCAATCTCGTCTTCTCTCTAGTTTTGTGTCACAGTGTGAAAATAGCAGAGGGTGAATAATAATGTGCCAGCAAAATTAGCTGTTCAAGAAACACGGGTAAGCAATCCGTTTTGAACTCGAGGTTGGATGCGTTTCTCAGTATTGCCCTACTCGGGATGCAGGGAAGGAATTACAGAGGGGAAGCGGGATATCCTACGTGTCTTTTTCCATCTAGGATTTTGAATATTTGCACCAATTATTTCAGGCTGCCCCCCATCCCAGAGCCAGCCTGCTTGTGAAGGAGGAGGAAACAGGGAGCTCCTGGCGACGGACAGAGGACAAGACTCCAACGTGTGTTGGCTGCACGGCCGCTCTCCCTTCCCACCCCAAGCACACAGCAGGAGACCACGCCAGGATGGACAGCCAGCCATGCAAAGTGACCAAAAGGGTGGCCCCACCATTGTCTGGGGTTGGCTTCCTTCTTGAGGGAAAATCAGCCGCGTAACCATCATGATTCATACTGCGAGTGCGCGACGTGAAACTGGTACCAAAAACAACACTTCAAAGACGGTCTCTCTCTGGCGCTTTGGTGACCGGCGGCTGTGGCCCCGGGCGCTGACTCAGAGCTCTTATTCTTAATCGACTTTTCTGCAACAACACACCCCGGCCTGTCCCATGGCAGTGGCTGGCTGACACCCTCCCTGTCCCTCCAGTGTGGATGGTGGCTCACGGCCGGCAGCGCTTCTTGCCCTCCTGTAGCACGAATATATGATTGTTACATAGGGAAGGAGAAATACAAGCCCTGAGCACTCATGGCATAGATGGAAACATTTTGCAACTATTTTCTTTGGAAATGAGTGTACGTATAGCAGTTATGTCTGCTCCTACATCCAGACTACCAACCTGAGATCACAAACACTTTGTTATTTTTTTAAATTTTTTTTTTAAATCCATTTTTGGATTGCTTCTGCTGTTTCTACGGCTTGACTTGTACAGCCTCTTTGTAAGAATTGAAAACAGGTCTCCCACAAACACAGAAATGGGCAAATGGTTTAGAGAGCTAATCCACACCTGGGCTACGTAAAAGGGGCTCATATTTTCCAAACAGAAACACAACCCCTTTTATATATGAACCAGATTTGGATCCAAACGCTAAACCCTTCACCACATCCTACGTGGGGCTCTGCGATGGTCAAGGGGAGCAGTGGTGGGTGGCGGCTGCACCCATGTTTCTGTGGGAGCACTGGCTCCATCGCGATGGCGAGACACAGACGAGTCGTCGTCGCAACCTTGGACTTGGATGCAAAGGGCAGACCTGTCCTCAGTTACACCACAGTTAACGCAGGGTAATCCCCATCCCGCGCACGCCTCCTAGACAAGAATCTGGCCCTGTCTCGTTACTCTTGTTAGAAAAATGAAGGCTGTGACAGAAAATAGCTAAGAACTACATCTTGCCGATGCCAAAATACAATAATAACATGTTCAAAGATTTAATTTAGAAGACTACAAAGTCTAGCTCATACATCATAACACCTTGAAATAACACTTTAAGGTCAAATCCTGTGAATTTTTGGAAACCACCAAAACATAATGAAGTTTTACTTAAACACAGCATTTACATTTATAACGCATTTCAGATTCTTCAAGTAAGCTAGACCACATGCTAGGAAAATGTACTTCCCACAACATACAAATTAAGTCATATACAGCCTTCCCTCTGCAGGCTGAACAGCCACCGGCACAAATGGAAGTCCTGTGTTCGGATCAAAGGCAGCATGTGGACCTCAGAATATGATTTTTTAATTTTATTTTTTTTTTAACTGGCAAAACATCAAATCCCACTAGTAGTTTATTTTTGTTGCCTTCCTTGCCCCTTTTCTACCTCTCCCACTTATTTCACAACGGAACATTTTTAAACCACTAGAAATCTTTGTGGCAAAGATGATGTCATACTGACACAAGATCAGGTGTGAGGTATGGTATGAATAAATACTTCTCCGCAACCACATTTAATTTTCAATGGTTGGGCATCAAGAGACAAAGAAGTTCTTATGCAGACATATTAACTGAGGATTTAATTTTAAATGGTCTGCATTTAAAAGAGCAGGAACAACGCATCGTGCAAGCCTAGAAGAAAAGAAAAAACCCACAAAAACCAAAATGCCTTGTGCACCTTCATTCTTTTTTTGCGAAAGCAATACACTGCCCTAAAACTTATTGCTCTTCACAGCAATAAATACATGGTGCTTGATTACTTCATCTTCTAAGTCGCTGATACCATGCAGGATAATTGTACTTTATGCACTGGTAATAAAAACTCTCCCTATGAAAATAAATATGTATTTTACAGTAATCAAGCAGGAACTAATTTTGTACTTTTTCACAAGTAGCCATTTACTTTGGCACTGAATGGTAATGTGTAGTAGATAATGCAGTATATGCTTTAACCCAAGAAAAATTAGACTTGAAAATTAATACACAGTGAAAGACAAATTTAAAGCAGCCTTCTTGTGTTCTGACATAAGAATATAAAAATGACACGAACAACTAAAGATTAGTTTACATACTTTTCAATCACAGCTGCCGCTCAGTAACCACAATACCTTTAACATGACATTCTACCGAAAAAGAGATACAGTTTGGCTGCAACAGCAGCTAGATACAGTTAACGTGAAATTAAAAGGGCATTTTTTATTTACACATATCATACAGCACTGAGCCCCAGCACAATTACAACGGAAAGATTTTTAGCGTGATTAATTTAGAAATACTCTAGTGATAAATAGAGTGCATTGCGAGTGATTCTGCCGAGCAAATTTTTATCACCAGCCTTAGATGTCAAAACACAGTTTCAGGGACAGAGAAAGAACGAGTCACATCTTCTTGGTTAATATTTAATTGGGTGCTAAAGATTCCTCCCAAGGACCTCTGAACCACCACTGACAGCCCCACAAGATGTCCCTATCTGTGAAACAGATACCAAGCCTTTCTGTATAAACTAAAATAACATTAAATTTAATCAAACCATTCAATTAAATAAATCACTTCAGTGGACATTGCAGCCCAAGCCCTGTTTAATTACATAATTTTAAAAATATTTGCACACTGCAACCAGTAAGATTGGCTCTGAGGTTTCATAATACACACTTAACACTTGAGTTGGAGAACAAATTTATTTAATAAATGCAGAGCTAAGTGCAATAATGCCACTCCACTCAAACTGCAAAATCACTTAGCATATCCTGCGAGAAAAAGCAAATAAACTTTTTCCCCGTTTAAATGCATGTCACCGCTACCGCTGGCTCTGGCAGAAGCCACCTCCCTTCCGCCCGGCATCTGTGCAGTCAGTGGGATGCCCGAGCCCAAGAAGGGGGTGGGAGAGCTGGGGTCCCCCTCCCGCAGCGCAGAGCATACCCCTGCTCAGCCGGAACACTGAATCCCCAGCCTCCCTCTCCTTGCCCACTCCTCCCTCCGAGCTTTTCCCCCTTTCCCCACCCTGCGATGCTCTCCTTCCCTCTTCCCCCTCGTTCCCTGCTGCTTGCGGGTCCCCATCTTCATCAACGTGCTCCAGCTCTTCCCATTCCCACCTCAAGCTCCTGCCCTGAGTTTTCCCCGACTTGCTCTCTTTCTCACTGCCATTTGAGATAGCTGCGGTGAAAAAAGCCAGTTGGGGGGGTGGGGGGGGGGGGTGTGGGGGGGAGAACAACAAAATAAAACCAAATAGGACAGAAGGAAGGGGCTGTAGAGAAGAGTGAGGGCAAGGAAACAGTTCAATAACACCAAGCAGAACTACCCAATTTCCAACAACAGGAAGAGACGCTCCTGAGCACCAGGATGAAAAAGAAAAGCCCCAGACCAAGCGTATTACTTCAAATGGGATCCAGGTTCTGGGATGGTACGATGCCTATATCCACAGGACAGAAGAAAACCGCCTTGCTGCCATACCTAAACAGATGTGACAATGTGGGAGAGGCTGAAATACGTATGGACCAAGCGGTGGCCTTAAATGAAAGGGGGGGAAAAAGCAAAGCGAAGGGTTTGTCACAGCTTAGACACACAGCTGTGTGCCCTCGTACAGACTTTGCATTCATTCATATAGAGCACAGCTTTCAGGTCCTGTGGTTCCAGCATGATTTTTGGAAGAAAGCTGAGCCCCAAAAATAAATAAGTCTATATTTGGCCTGCCCCGGATTCGAGCAGTTCTCAATAGTACTTTGCATAGAAACAATCTGAATTAATACCAGTTAAATTTTCGAGATTATAATATTCTTTACCAAGCCAATGGATGCACCTCTAAAATTCACTGCCCTGACAAATAGTAGAGCTCTTGAAAGTCTGCTTGTATTAGTTTTATGGATCTATTCTACTGCTTAAATCAGGTCTCATTAAAATTACCATCCACACAAGTTCTCCCACTGGGAAATCTACATGCCAGAGCTACTCCAGTTCCGCAGGCGGTGCTCGGAGGGGGTTGCATATTGCAAAATAGCTGCGGACACGGCAGGGGGAGGACGGGGAGAAGAACAAGAGGACTTCAGGACGGCAAAGAAGTTACTCCTCAGCCTTCTCTGATTTTAATCAGCGCAACTTTTGCTCAAGTGCTGCAAATGCATCCGTGAAAGGAAACACTACTACTAGAAATGGAACCGGGGAGGTGGTGTAAAAAAAAAAAATGTCCCTCAGAAAGCCAAATCCAGCCTCAAACATCCATTTCAGTGCTGGAATGGCAGGCTAAATATGCAAACACTGCACCTGACAACTTACACTAAAGCATATGATCTGCACACTGCCCCTCCAGTTTAATTTTTAATAGTAACAGTACTTAAATCTCAGCATTAATGTATTAATGTTCAAATGAATACAATTAAAGGCATCTCTGTTTTCTTCCAGTGCCAACGACCTGGAAGATCGCCTTCGTATTTGCGGGGATTATTACAAATATATTCTGTAGCCGTTGTTTTGGCAAAGAAGCAAAAACCTTTGCCTTTTAAATATAAAGTAACAGGAATAATGAATAATATATCTTCTGATTTTTGTTCTGCCATGATATATATATAATGATATATAAAATGTTCATTTATTATTATCACACATCCTAGGAAGCAGACATGCAAAATTACTTTTTTTTTGTCTTATAAGGGTCATTTATCATACAGAACGTCCTCCAAATAGGTAGTCCTAAAATCTCAATTTACAAAGACATTTTTTAAAGCTGAATTCTTCAAACAGGGCTACTCTCCTGATGGTTAAAATAAAAACTTTATGATATTGAAATAGCTGGATTTAAGGAGGAAGAAACGCTCCGCATTTTCTTTTAGAAGTTCCTGCCCCGACAAATTAATGTCTGCCTATTATTTGTACCTAAATCTTGCCACATTTATCAGTAACAAAAGCACTGCGTGACCCTCTTTAGGCCAAGTTCAGAAAAGAAAAGCATTTAGTAAAAGGGCATTAATTTTTATCGTAGCATCTGTGATCTCTGGGTGGGGAAAGGAAACACCATAAAAAACGGAGTCTGTATATACAAACTATCAGTCAGATTTTAACACTTATGCAGAATAATGCAAAGCTTTATTTCTTTCTGATGTTAGCAGGCTCTTTTTTTTTTTTTTTTGCCTTCCATTTTTCAATATGTAAAATGACAAAATGCAAAAACAAAAACATGAAAAATGTGCTTGTTAGGGCTGGCCTAGTTTTTTGAAACACGCACAAAAACAAAACCCACTCATAAGATCTTATTTTAATATGTAATAGAAGAATCTGGCAAACATTAGCCAGAATAAGTCTAGCCAGCGAACACAGACTAACATACTAGTCTGCTGCTGCGAAGCAAAATCAAATGGGATCTCGTTCTTCCAACACACAAGGGCAGCACCTTCCACCTGAAGAGCACCGAAGGAAGGTGGTGCAGGTATCTATCTGCACGTTGTCCCATCTCCAAGCTCTCCTTTGTCAAGAGATGGAGATGGTAAAAATCAGTCAAGAGTAAATGTGTGCCTTTTCCCTGAAGCTACGTCCATGCTCACTCCAGCGGTGGCTGCTGTGATCTTGGTGAGCAAGACCCAGCCAAACCCAAGCAGCAGCACGATGCTCTCTTCACAAATGTTCTTTGTGCCCCAAATCTACTCCAAGTCGTGGCAGCTTTGAAGCGGTACGCAGAGAAAGCGTCGGACATAAAACTATCTCCAGGGGAAAAGACAAAAAATATGATCAGGAAAGAAAAAAGGAATGGTAGAGCTGGAGTCAGCACGGCTAAAGACTCCAATGAGGAGGGAGGAGGAGGACAACTACAAAGCGCTTAATTATAAACCCAAAAATGTTAGAAAACCAATCTCACGCTAACAATTTGCGTATTTTGGGATTACCTACGGATGAGGAAGGTTCAGCTTAATCAGCTATCTGTGCGAATGGATCCCCAATGCGCCAGAGCTGAACTCAATAGACAATCCCATTAGAGTGGAAAGAGCACGTGAAACGCCCTTGAGAAACGTGGCTAATGCCACAAACACCGAGGAAACAACCGTTAATAAATTCTTCCATTTTCAGGCTTAGGAGGCAAAGGGCAAATGTTGAAAGAAGCAGAAGATGGGAAGGGCACGGCTACGCTTTATAAGAAGTCCATTTCGTGTGTCACACGTTCCCAAGGCAGGTCTCACTCCTCAGATTAAAAAAAATAAAATAAAATAAAAAACCCATAATTTTTAACCCACTAAAATAAGCCTCCCAAGAGGGAAGCAACTATATCTGTTCTTTAAGCCACCTAAACTTAAGATGTCTCTCCCTCTTCCAGGACAAGAGACAATAGAAGAAAAGTCTCTATAAATAGAGAGAACAGAGAGTCTCTATAAAAAGAAAAATATTGCAAAAAGTCTCTAATAAAAGAGCTTGCAAAATGTATGAATTCAGGTATCAGAGGCACTCTGTAAAACTCCTGTTTGGACTTTCTCTTTTTGATCAATGCTGTCCCATAAGACAAAAGCTGCTCCCATGTACGACATGCTGGACATTTACTTGGTTGGTCTCTCTCTTGTATTTACCCAGGAAACATACCATGGACCACTGTGTGAGGAGAAAGTCGCTAGCAGGAATAATGTGGGGGTGGACAGCCCCCCAAAACCAGGTTACCCGCTGAGACAGACATGAGCTTGACAACTGCTGGAAGACCAGATCTCAACCTGCTGCCCTTTAGCCACAGCCCACTCCGGGTGCCGTTGGGACACGTGGTCAGGAGAAGGTCCACGTGGTGGGACGAGAACCGAGGAGCTCAGCACTGCCACCGTTATCAGCTACAAGCAGCTGCCAGCTGGACTTCAAAGGCCCGTCAACGACACCGTGGGGCCCAATCCTATCTGCATCTTACCCATCCTTGCCACTTAAAACACGTTTATCACCATGTGCACGAGGGCTCTGGAGCATCCCCACTGTCCCCAAGGACCAAGCCTGGCTTCAGCGGCCGCCCCGCAGACCAGCTCTTCTCCTACCTGGGTTTGATCCAAGCACTCGCACAGCTCTTACATTTTATTCTCTCTCTCTCCCTGAAGCTTTGGCAACTGAAATCTATTATGATGTCAAAAGGTAGCTGACAACATAAAATGTATCCCGCTGAGTTGATGCCGCACGCTGCTAAATTTACAACAACAGAAGTATCATAAAAATTATAAGAACTGCAAATTAACCACTGATTTTTTAGTTCAGTGACATAAATAACAGTAAAGATCTGGAAAACTTCCAAACATCTTTACAACTGTTTAATTTGTCAAAATCTATCAAGTATATTTCAACCACAAACCTGTCCTCTGTAGTGCATTAGTTTTCACGTACTTACACTGGCGTCAAAGGCAACAAAAATAAAGCTTATATAATTACTGTATTCTGATGCACCTCTCCAGTCACACATTTTATTTCTGCTTTTCTTCCTCTGTACTTCTTTGTTGACACTAACAGTCAGCAATGTTTGAAAAACATTCACGCTAAAAAACAAAATATCCCTACTGCTTTCCATCCCTCCTAGCTTTGCCCGGGACGCTCAAGGCGGCACATCGCTTTGTTTGCCCATTTGCCCGGTTTTCCACTCACGTGTCACATGTACCTCGCGACGCTTGCGTCAGCAAACCCTTTTATTTACTCCTTTATTTGTGCACCACACCAAGCTCTCCAAATGCAAAGCCACTCTTCCAGCGGCTGCGAGAGGGCAGGCAAAGATTAAAGAGAAATAAATAAATGTTAGCGGTTCTATTGCTTTGGAGGCAGGGGGGAGGGGGGGGCAAGCTCATTTTTATATAGCTATTTATTTTGTATAGTTAAATGTCAGTTATTGCCTTTTGTAAGACACAGATTTACTAAATAGAGTGCATTTCTTTCACAACTGTTGCAAGAATAACTAGATTTGAAGTCCAAATGTGTTGAATTGATGGTGAAAAAAGTCACAGTCTTTCTGAGAAATAATATAAAAAGTATTTCCATTATTTGACTACTCAGGGGCTGCGAAGCTTCCTGAAGCCCCGATGCTCAGCCTGCTAAGAGAGCTTTGGCCGTCACTCCAACCCAACCGGGGAGGGCTTCCCAGTAGCGGCCCCCGGCACAAACCAGCGCAGGCAGCACGGGTTTGCCGTGGTAGAAAGAACTGGCCCAGATCTTTTCGTGTTCTATTTGTCGCCACAACCCATGGGTTCACGCCAAGAAGATTCATACACAACTCCAACTGCTTGAGGTAGTCGTTATATACAAAAATAAATAAATAAACGAGGGAGACACAGAACTGACAAGACTGTCCTCTTTTTTTTGCCTTTAAAAAGGCTTCTCGTGGTATGGAGAGGGACTTCTCGCCGGTTCCGTTTTCCTCAGGAGCCATTTGTGATTCTCCTATGCTTGAAGTGTGGAATATTACAGGAACCAATTAAGCCCTCTCAAATAGTAGAAACTCATAAATCCCTCCCTCTAATAATATTAAAGTGCTGCTTGTGTGTGACTGAACAGAGAAAAAATGGGGACAACACACTTGCTTCAACTCCACAGGCAAAAAAATCCCACTGGGGAGACAAGCAAGGTGGGGTACACGGATGAAGAAGCAGCTACCAAACTGTTCATGTGTGCTTACACCCGTCCTCAGAGCTTTATCTCCTCTCAAGAGCTGGCAGCCAACATGCACATTGACTTGTCCCCCTGATCCCAACCAGCCAAGGTTTGGTGGCTCCATCACTTTTGGACCCTAAGGGGGGGGTGGCTCTGTCCCAGGGGCTGGTGGGCAGGGCGGCCCAGCAGGTTGTTTGAAGCAGGGTGATTTGGGTAGTTTGCGTTGGGATGTGTTATACCACACTGATTTCAAGACCAAATCTTGACCACATTGGCTACCCATATGGAAGCAGAAAAGGAAGTTGAAGGACCGGGTTTGACACGATAGGTTAAACTCAGTCCCCCGCCCCCAGTAAACCATACAGGAAATCTTTTTACACTGTAAAAGCAAAATAGAATTGCTTACCATTTGTATTAAATAGGATTTATGCCTAAAATACAGTAAACCAACACAGAACATAGCACAGCTCTAAAAATTAAGCATCCAGATATACAATGACTTTTTAAATTAATTTTCCCACTGTGTTGTTTGCAAGAGCAGTACACTTAAATGGCCACAACTTGTTCAGTGACACCCAGAGGTACCATGCAAGCGCTATGGAATGGTGCAAGTAATTCAAACTTCTTTGATTAAATCTAACATAATTGCACATAACTGGAAAAAATCACAGCAAGTTGGCTCCACATATTGCATTGCATAAATCAGAAGCGATTCCCACAAAATCTATCCTTTCCAGACTATTTTATCTAAGCAACATATAGCTGTTACAACAATTTTTGAGTGATTTTGATTCTCGTTGTGGTATAATGAGTAATGAAGAAAGCACGTTTTTTATTCTGGTTTGCACTGATGAGATGCGTTTCTTCTTTGACTAAACCCTCAGTGACTCAGTTCTGCCGCTTCACAACAATGAGTTCTCATGTTTCCCTCTGCACAGAAAAAAAGTAAGTCTTCAACTATCCCGTTCTCAGCTCAAACTGAAGGAAAGACCTTGAGAGCTCCTAGAATTCATGCTCCTCGTTGCAGAGAAGACCCTACACCAAGGTGTTGCGCTAACTTGGAGGAGCCCCAGACCCATCAAACAGACGCCAGCACCACGAAACGCTGCCTGAAGACAGAAGTGCCCCAAAACTGAGTTCTCTGCAGGGAAAAAAGGTGACAGTCACCGAGAGCTTGAGGAACGTTTCTCACTTGATGCAGGAGAAGATGGGCTTGGCCAGGGTGACTTCCCTCAAAACTCAAAAGCTGAGCAACAGGCTTCTGCAACCATCTCCCTCTGATGTTCCCAGGAAGGGCAACCACAAATACTGCCTCTTTCTTGCATTGAAAGGAGAACGGGCCTCATTCCGTGCTCTGCACCAGATTGCCAGACTTAAGTTTCTCTTTCCAGTAACACACGATGTGAAGGCTTTGTGCTACGTGGGGCCTAATATTTTCAGGCCTGGAGACTTAATTACATTATTCTCTAATTGGCACATGGTACTAAAGCATAAATATTAATAACATTAACCAAAAAAAGACCCTGATTGAGACGGCAAGCTGAAGACCAAATCCATAAATCAACAGCAATCTTTTTTCTTAATCACAGCAGCTACTCCACCCTTTTTATTGATCTTTTTCCTTTTTTTGCTTTATTTCACTATAATCTCCTGGATCTTGATTGAATTAGCTCAAAACAATTGCACACCTAGCCAGGATATGCCACGCTTTAGTTCTAAAACCCGTCTCGTGGTGGCAGCTGCGCAGTGAGTTGCGTGATGTTGTTGAGACCAACTTTTTATTTCTTAGCTTCTCCCTTCTCCTGGTGCTCATCCCTGAATCCACACACTAAACAAAATCTGGCAGATTGCTGGGCAGTCAAAACTCTCTCTGTTAGGAAAGAGGTAACGGTGCTAGATCTGACCTGCCCCCAGCCACGATGATTTATTCATGCATAGGTTCAACGGAACACTCATTTAACAGTCCTACTGTAATCTGAAAGCTAGTAAGAAAGCCAAACCATGTATCTTCTTTAGGCATATCTGTTGATCAAATATTTTACTCCAATGTTCTCTACAGCATCATTAAGGTACTTGCACGTGTTCACCCTACGTATAAATCTTCAGCATATCCTACCTGCCTCTGCAGCAGCCTTCCTGGAAACGGCTTTATTGTGTTCTAGTAAACTTCACTCGTGTTATTTATTCTCCTTTAAAAGAGAAGTTACACTTCACTGTATTCGTTCCCAGCAAAGACAAGTTTCTGCCTATCAAAAGACAACTTTACTGCAAGGACTCTTGTAATAATTCTGATAATGGGTAGAAATTACCCATTTTATAAGGGAGAAGACAAAGCACTTCATGTTTTATAACAGTTGTGCTGATATCATAGTTTCACCAAACTGTGCTTTCATACAAAATTATAGCCTTCCCTCCTGAGTGACCCAACCTGCAACTATTTAGGGTAGATATAATGGGGCATACTGTCAACTACAAATCAAGAGATGCACTGGCTTCAATGGAGATTTTGCAATTGGCTTCCAAAGACTTACAAAGTGACGATCCGACCCCACGTTTTCAGTAAAGGGCTGAAATGTGCTATTGAAAGGAAACAAAGCAGGCTAGAAAAATCACCAAATAAAACTTTAAAAACTGGCAAAACTAAAGAGCCTTCAGGTCATGAGCTGAAAAGGATCTCATGTTTTAATAAATAGGCAGTAATTACAAATATTACTGAACAAAGGAAAAGGAAACCGAAACACGCCGAGAAAGATAATCAAGTAAGAAATGTGCTTATAGGATGCCAGTCTAGCTGATTAAAGATCTTCAGAAAGCACGATATCCCACCGAGAGCCGTTAATCCTTATCTGGATCCTTACACACACCCACACCCCTGCCAACATCAGATCTGAGGATGGCGAAGAGCCGGCCCATCCTTCTTCCTTACTTACTTCTGTCCCTTTCTTTCGTGTATGCCCACTGCTGCTGCTCACCACAGCCTGTTAACGTATGCTACACAACCTTCATTTTGCTGACGTTGAAGCAAAAGGAAAGCTGCAACCAGTAGTGTTTTTTTTCCTTACTTTTTTCCCCACCATGTAAAACGAAGCAAGGGAAGAGATCCCAGGCTGAGTGGCTTTTTAGAAGCAGTAGGTCCCTGAGCTGGGCGAGATATAGAAATGATACGACATGACTCACGACCATCGTCTAGCAGGTAACGGCAAACAAACAGCAGTAGCTAGTTAATGATGATCTGCAATAACGTCGGGGAGACTTGTTACCATGTAAGTAACCTGCCACACCGGGGATACAAATTGTCTCTGATTTGATAGCACCTACTGCGGAGAGCAGCGTTATCAATGTGCTAGCTCGCTCAGATAAATGGAGTACTATTTCCCTGTGCTGCTGCTGTCACTTTCTCCGGTCCGTCAGCCCCTTTCTTAAACCGATTGCTATTTTTATTACACTCCTTAAAATATGAAGCAGGAGACTCCTTTTCCTGAAACACACCAGCTAGATAGATAACGCCTTTTAAATAATATTCGTCTCTCGCTGGCCCTGATCCTTGCGATGTTGTTGCTTACTTTGGAGGGGGAAACAAAATAGAAGTGGCAAGCCATATCTCTCCATTCCAAAGGGAGTGGTTTCCCAAGAAAAGCATAGTTTTGTTCCCTTGCTATTTCCTTTCGGCACTGCAGACAAGCAGGCAGCAGACCCGCCACTAAAACTGGCCCCGGCAGCCGGGAAACAACGCTCACATATACAGAAAATACCTGTTGCAGTTTGGGGGCAGCAGGTGGCCATTTGCGGGGGATCATCTGGATTGTTAATGGGACTTACCACTTCTACATTCTGGACTTGGTAGGAGAAAAGGAAAACTATGGGGGAACAGACTTTATTTAAAGTCTAAAATTAGGTGAGATGCCACTGAAAAGGAAAATAGCTTCCAGCTTTATTTTAAGAACTGGAATTGTGTTTCCAGCTTCCATTGCTGCAGTTCTTCTGGAAAGGAAGTTGCCCGCACGTAACGGATAAAATACAGAAAACCTTGTGGATTCAAAAATGTTCTCCCCGCATTTCTGTAAAAATAAAATCCAGAGGCTGGTAGAGCACACTGCTTTCACTGTAGAAGACACAATGCCAAAGAGGAGGGGGGAAAAAAGCGGTCACTAATACAATAGGTGATTGTACTCTGAGATCTACCACATATGTTACTCCAAGGGCTCTCAATCTTAAACTTGGAAAGTCTAAGACACTGGAGCCATGATATATAAAGTAAGACCCAAGTTCCAAATATTTGATTTAGCAAAGTAAATACGGTTGTTTTTATTGGGTGCAACAAGCATTTTTCACAGAGTGAAGAATTATGGTAAACATCTGCTAATCATACTCACAAAAGAGGTCATTGTGTTTAAATCCAAGGTCATATTAATAGCTATATTTAATTAATAAAACCCAACAGTAATATTACCCAAGTTTCCAACAACGTCTGCTTCCTGACACTCAAGGACCTATTCATTAATGGACCACTTATATTGGTTTTTCTTGATATTGCTGCTAAATTCTTACAAAGCTTTTAGGCCATACAAGAGGGGTCTGGCTTAGAAGTAAACTGCATCATGTTATGCTATATGTCTCTGGGGTGTTTTACCATGTGGACGTAGTTTGTGAACACATGCGCTAACAAAAATACTGGAATACGTGATATTCCATGAAGGTGGTCTTGCATTTCCAGGTTTCCATGTCTTCTCCCACGCAACAGGATAGGTAAGAGCATCACATGTGCTTCTGAACTAGGAGATAATGTTCTTCGTTGAGTCATTTACTGCCTAGATGTAAGTTAGGGCTGCACCTGCATTTTCGTGAGAGCTTTTTGGCTTGAAAAGAAAGAAAGAAAAATCTTAGCTTTTCAAGAAACATTGGATTTCCTTCGTACTTCCAGCCCAGCCCCAGTTAGATCTGGAAGGGCAATTTCTCAACGTGTTTACAAGTTGCACAGCCCTGGTGAATTATTGCCCAAAGTGAACCGAGTGTTTCGATAGTTCTAGTTCATTTTGCCTGTTAAGAAACATGCTGTTGAAACGTTGATCTCAAACAGAAAAATGAACCTGGTTTTCGCTTACTCAGGTGTTAAACAGCACAGCTTTTTTCAAATCTCAGGAGGTGTCCTGGATGAAACTGATACGAATGAGAAATGAATCAGATCTTAGATCTTCTAATGTTCGATTGCTTAAATTTAAGGAAATGGAGATCTATTGAAAAGTAGGTTTTCTTGCACACCCAGGCTTCCTCATGTAACTGCAGTCATTGATGTTTATAGATATTTTTTTTTCTGTGAAAGATAAATCTAGCTTGTTGCATGAAAAATCCTCGAATGCACCGATGTTTATTCACCGAATTTCCATATCCTTTACACTTGAAGTTATTTTCTCTTTTCCACAATGTATGTGAAAACCATGACATTTTATATATTCTACACAAGTTCCTCACACCATACTGCACTATCTCCATGTTATTATATATATTGCAGTAATGCCATTTCCAATTCATTACAAAACACCACACACTGTTATGCACCAGATGTCCTAGCTTCAGTAGGACAAAGTTATTTTCTGCCCAACAAGTCTTGAAGGCAAAAAAGGTTGTTCCTGCATCTCTGTATACAGGTGAAATGCATACATTTCACCTCCCTGGGTCAGGCTTCCACCCCAGCAGACAGAGGTGCTTTGGCTTACCTTATTTTTAGACAATTTTCCACGAAAGACAGCTGTGTAAACCTGTAATGTACAAAGCCGTACCACTGGCTAGTGGCTCCTGGTGTGAAGGAATTTGGACACGAGAGGAAGGCCTGATAACTCAGGTCTCAGATGGCCCTCCCATCTTTCATGGCTTCACGACAAACTAAGTAGACCGTCTCAACATCTCCTGCCCTCAAATCTACAGCCTAAACATTTTCCAGGAGCCTGGATTCGCTCGTGCACGATATAACCTTGGCACAGGAGCAACAAAAGCAGAAAAACCCACCCTATCTGCAGCTTAGTGCATGTCATGGGCCTGCACCCCCAAAACCTCTTGTCAAAAGCAGAGAGATGGTCAGAAGCTGTTCAGTGATCTCTGTGCAATGCTCCTCAGCGCCTTCCTGTTATCCAGGGGACACATGGAGACCTTCTGACAAGCGAAAATGACCCAGAGGTATTTTGGGAGAGGTCCTTGACCTGGGGGTCTGAGAGGGAGAGCGACCGGAGGAGGAGAGGGCAGAGGGAGAAGAGAGGAGAGCTGAGAGGGAGATGTTATCTCTTGCCCTCCTTTGCAAATACATGCGGGGACGGTGATAGTGGACAAGGCCAGGGAACTACAAGTGCTCTGGATAGACGCCTCCAAGTCCAGTTCCTCAAGTCAAGTTCCCGAGAATGAACTTCTACCAAGTTCAGAATTTATGAGTCAGAGGAAGGACCACACCAGGCTGGACTAAATTTAAGGTCGGGTTCCTCATACAGGCAGCCTCTCGGTGGAACAGAAAGATAAAATAGCAGGTGAGTTTACACATAAATTCATAGCTTTGGGTAGTAAGTTGCAAGAGCATAAGTAAGTTGTGGGTAATAAATCTTAGGCTAAAGTAATTCATTAGCCATTTTGGCATCACACATGAAGTGCATCACTTTGATCTGATGCATTTCAGGGCACTCTATCATCTGCACTGACTGTGCTTTGTTGAGATGAAGGGCTTCTTAAATCCAAATCAGAAAGTGATGCTTCTGCACTGATGCTCTAATTTAGAAGTTATAATTAACAGACTTACAGCTAATCAGATCTCATCATACCTCCCCTAAGGCCCCAAATGTGGGAAACAACAGAAGAAAGGACCAAAGGTGCCTCAAGACAGCATCTAAATGTGCGTCTACAGTTTTGTGTGTTCAAACCCATGCATTCGTATGTGTGAAACTGGTGAGAAACATGATCTTGTGGTTGAAGTAGATGCAGGGAAACCAGGAGGCCTGCGGTCTGCTACCACCCCTCCATCTCTTTGGGCAAATTATGCAGGACTTGATTTTCAAAAGCAGCCTACGGAAAAATGCATCTAACACCATCCAACAAAGGTGACTTATTAAATTGCACGTCCCTCTTACACAGCTGTCCCCTAACCTCTGTTCCAAACAGTATTCCCACTGCAGAGATGGGGCAGGTAAGCTGTTGCTCCCAGCGCCACTGCACGGCCCCACATATTCACTTGCAAAATCACGGTGCTTGGATCAAAACGCACGGGACTGGGTAACCCTGCTTCTCCACATCCACACCGCACATGCGAAGGCAGAGCGTTGTGCCCACAAACAAGTAGGAGAACAACCACAGATCACTCTGGGGCACATTAGCACACTAAGAACGGAAAAGAAAAGGTAGAAACCATTTTTACCAGGGGCAAGACGGCCTTGAGGACATGGTTCAGCTCCTCTCCGGCAGCCACGCTGCCTCGCCGAGCGCCCGTCCCCTGGTCGGCAGCTGCCGGGGCAGCCGTGTACAAGGGACAGCACGTCCAGCCCAAGGCAGCTGAGCCCACACAATTAACATTTCAACATTCGTGCAATTGCTGCATCGCAAAACCTCAGCATTCATCATTTTGTCATACCAGTTAACCCAAAGTAAGTTAGCCTGAAATTTTTGGTACGGGCTGCCTTGCTGCTGGCTCTCCCAAGTCCTGCGTGCCCACTGAAGGATTATTCAGTTGAGACATTCAATTTAGCAAAGGGTTTGCTTCTTCGTAATCCCTGTACTCATTCAGTTGAGCCCATCAAAGGTCACGCTAACTCTTTAGCTTGGAAAGCACATCCCTGCGTTAATAGAGGTACAGTCACACTCGGGATGTTTTCAAAGCAGATGAATTCACAAATCATGGGCAGCACGCTCCTGCCCATGGTTACAGAAGGATTACCCAAGGTTTCGCCAGCTGTTGGCTCATCCCCGACCTCCATTTTCTTCATGCCTGTGGTCAGACCAAAGTTAGTGGTGAAGGCAGCACGCAAGCTTGCCAGCAGCTGAAGGTTTGCCACCAGCTCTTTGGAAAATGCATAATCGTCAGCATGGGGAGCTGGGCAGGGGCCACCCGGATCCCACCCACCACCTGGGGACACCACGCCGCTTCCCGGTGGCACAAAGTACACCCTTCATGCTCACCTGCAGCTTTGCTCTCACCCTGTCCAAACACAGCTGGAGAGCATGGCGGGGAGAGGGTTCAGTCCAGAACATGCCTTGCCCTCACCCTACCCTTGAAATAGCAGCCGGGGCACGGCCAGCCCCGATCCCAACCTGCAAGAGCCGCGTCAACACCAGCAGAAACAGAGCCTTCTGCACAGCCCACACCAGCACGGAAGCCAACAAACCTGAAATACTGCTCAATTTCCCCCTCACCCTTCCCATGGATGTCCACCTAGAAACACTATTTTCAAACTAGTGGATTAACTATCCGCTACTCAACTAGCCGGCATGCCTGCCCGCAGTCTCAGGCCTGGATAGAGCACCATTTCCCCCCCCCCCCCCCGGCCCCCAAAGCAGTTTCTGCCACATTTGCTGCATCTTTAACTTCCCAAAAGCAGAGTTAAAGCTGGTACAAGAAAACCAAAAGGACAGCGCAGGAAAACGCAAAGCACGCACGCCGTAACACCTCCGAACGAGGTATCCCTGCACAGGGATGCTGAGCAGAGAGCTTTCCGGGCTTAAGGGGTTTATTCCTCGTGCCAGTTGGTATTTTCTGTGTAAATTCACGCAGCTGCCTTGAAAGGAACCGCAGGTTTCTGTTAAGCCAAACTTTCTTTGTGAGTTAAGAGTAAAATGCACGAACTTGCTGCTTAAGAATTAAATGTATGTATTTTTAGTGCAGCATGAAGAGGGGTTTTTGTACGGTGAACAAGAGCTCGTGGAGCCAGGGAAGTGTTTATAAACATAGCGCTTATTCTTGTACAATACATGTATTTTGCTTTAATAAAAACTGAACCTGATAATTCAGTATCAAAAATCACAGCACAAAATTTGTATGTTTTTCTCAAGACTCAAATTCTAACTCATTTTCCATGCTGTAGCCTAAAGTTCCTGGTTGACTGCAGACAGGACATTGTTTTCTTGGTTTTTCTTTTTAAACAGCACAGAAAGAAAAAAAAAATAGTAGAGGGTGTCACTGCAAACACATCAACATGTACCATAAAAATGAAAACAAACCTGATTAACTCAGCTTAACTAAAGCTTCCAAGTTCCTTATCAGTACCTGGGACGTATCTGGAAGGGAGCTTTCCCACCCCAAAAGGAAGTGCCAGGGGTGTTCCCCGCTCCCGAGGGTAGGCAAGGTTGGGTGGTTTGTCCTGTTGTGATTTAAATACGATGTGATCCTTATTCAGTGCTATAAAGTCTGCTCCGAGCATGCCAGTACATGTCAGCTTTCCCTTCACTCTGTAAGACAACATCCGCCTCCATGCAGAGTTCAAAAATATTTGATGATTTAAGCCAGCTTGCTACACTTAGGTTAGAACACAAAGCAGACTGCAGTGCTCACTATCAGAATCAGCATTTCCCCCCCCAACTCGTGAATACATATATTTAGATCAAATAGGCTTTTGGCATCATTTTTACATGCCTACATCCAAGCCTACTGGTACTAGAAATCCTCTCTTCAGTATCATCATCATCTGAGGATAAAGACATGAGACTTCCCATTCTCCAAGGACTGCCAGTCTCCTTAAACATAAATCTGCTATTCTGCGAAAGGCACAATCTCTAAGGATTTCTATCGCAAAAGAACAAGGAAAATAGCCCAATAACTGAGAAAATGGAGCAGTTTCACAGATTGGCGTGTTAAAGTAATATAAAGCAATTATGTGGTTGGGTGAAGGTAAGGAAGGGAGCAAAGACAGGAGAAGTTACGGGGGTTTGGAACTGAAGGGAAAGTCTGATTCGGGACTACAGCAGCATCCTCAGAAGTCGCAGCCTGGAGATGGCTGCTTGGGACACAGCAGACAGCGACGTGATGGGCAAAACCCCACTGCGCCCCAGAGCGACCTCCACTTATCAAAAACAAACAGAAACATCCAGCAATGTTTCTCACAAGTACCGACTGCACCAAGAGGGGGAAAAGAAAGCACTAACTTTTTGAGAAGTACCATAAGATTGATTCTGACAATGGCCAAATCGTGACAAAACCTCCTACGTTTTTCTGAACAATTAAGCAATTCATAGTATATTCAATTCACACGTCTTCCCCCCCCCCCCCCCCCCCCAACTGGGTGTGTAATTTTGTCTTGTTAAACAGGCACCGAGTAGCACTATCCCACAGGTATAATTTCATTATTTCTCTAAATGCCACGTACAGGGCAGCCACATACACAGCATGTGTGAGGTAGTGGGTGGTCTTATTTCCAATGCTGAAATATCTAAACCACAATAAGGTGGCTGGTTAAATACCAAGTCCCAACTTTAACTCTGCTTCTAGAAGCTCAGAGGTTTACGTTTTTGAAGGTGATGTGGACCAGAGCCCCAGCTACCAGACCTGGCACCGCTCAGCTCATTTTAGAGCTGCTGGGCTTCTGGTGCCACGCTTTGGGGCTAGATCCCATTTATTAACTGTTCAGATATGAGCCATCAGCTCATGGCAGGCACTTTATATTTAAGAAAGCACTGAGAATCATTGAGGCAGGACTGAAGCGGGGGCACAGAGAATGCGTTTGGTTAATAATATTAGCAAATATCCAAGCCTTGGCCTTGCCGTTTCCTAAGAGGGGTTGGGAAACCGCCCGGGGGGAATGTGTTGCCTAGGGCCCCGGCTTCACAGAAAGGCAAAATGGCAGGGAAATAAATGCCCAGCTCAAAAAAATAACCCAACAAGGTGGTGCTGCCCTGCCCATGCTGCCTCTGGAGGCTGGGGCATCCTATGGGGCGTCGTCAAGGCTGGGGGGAGAGGGCTTTGTGCTAGGAGTGGGCCTGCAGGCGTGCGGCCACAGGGAATTCAGAGTAACGAACTTTTAAGGCAACTCTGATGTGTGAAATCACTCTTGCCCCTTTCTTCAGTTGCACGTAAAAGACTGTAAGGTGCACACAGTGACGGGGAGGACACAGCGAAGAGGCACCGAAACTTCAGCAAAAACTCATGTCACAGTATTACCCCTGATAAAGATTTACACGAGTATTACTCAGAACAGGATTTGCCCAAATACACTGGATATATAGCGAACAACAACAAAGTTTTCTTTCCCAGGATTAACTAAAGAGCGCAATTTTCTCTCCTTTTTTTCAATATGACTGTGTAAAAGCAAACCTGCTTGCAGAAATTACTTGCATTTTAAACGTTATTGCTAATCTGCGATACAGCGTGTGTTTCCCTAGCAAAGTCATTAAAACGTGCGCGGGTCAGGATGCTGAGGCTGCATTTGTGCCTCTTTATAGTTACAATATTAGTAAAGTATTTACTAAATTGACTACCACCTACTTTAAGTTAAATTTGCTGACAGATAAACCGAGCATAACCTCTGGCATTTTCAGACGTTTTCTTATGAATAGATATATTTTGCATGTTTTTGCATGCTAGGCCCTTTCCAAAATGCTGATTTGATCTCTGATATCAAGGCTTACTCACCCCCTTGAAGGTACAAAAGAAAGGTAGCAGTAGCTTGCATGTGGGTGAACGAGACTTCAATATATAGAAAGCACAAAATTTACTCTTTTTAGTTTATTTTAGATTCGAAAGCCGTAAAAGAGCACTAATAATTCTGTACTGTTTCTGCATTGGTTGAAAAACTTAGCTGAGGAGAGATTTAAAAGGGGGAGATATAAAAAGAATATTATTTGCATAGTCATAAATCATTATAAAACAATTATTCTGTAGCAAAAAAGCACTCGTTTCACAAGGGCAATCTGGCTTCAAGAAAGTGCACTATCTGTTAGCATCCTAGTCTCAAAACAGACATCTCTGGACAGATTTGTTACAGTTTTGTAGATGCTAATGTGTAAACAGATTGTAAAATTATTTTTGGGCCTATAATAGGATTTAATGTGTTTAAGAGGTAGTCTTATACCTCTTTAACAAAGAGGCTTACAATATGGTAAGAATGTATCACAAAAAATATAATGCTTTTAACAGATAAATCCTCTTGGCAAAGGCTGTAATCTTTCAAACTTAATTGGTGAACTCATTAACGAACAACTGCCACTACAAGAAGAAAGACTATTGTCAGCGACTTATCGGGCAATGAGATAACAAACTTAATTATATTGTTTTCAGTGGATTTACATTTGCTTCCTTTAGGACACTAGATTTTTCTAAACATTATTTCCTCGGCTACGTACAATTCCCCCCCTCCACCAAGAGAAAAGCAAATCCATCACAACAAATAAGCAAAGAGGAAAAAAAGCACCCAAAAAGCATCCCAGCTTTGAACTAAGCACAACGCAGCCCTCAAACTTCTGTCTTTATTATCTACTTGTAAAAAGTTATAAGCCTGTAAACTAGTTAATTTATGAGCCATGTTAATCATTTGTTCCCATTTGATCTGAGGTTTAGCAAACACGGTTTCCTGGGACATCGGAGGATAATTTGCAGGTCCAGCTTGGCTCCGGAGGGGGCACTAACTAATTTGACACCGTAACATGACATTGATGGCAGGCACACACTAATGACCAAACTGCTCGATGCTCCTGTCAGCCTGTCGCTGCAGTGAAAAGCAAGTTTCTTCTTATTGCCAAAAAAAAAAAAAGTGCAGAGTGGTCCTACTAATTATTCAGACATGCACTATAATGAGAATCTTAGTGCTCCCTCCCAACATACGAACCGCTCACTAAAGCTCCCATTTGTCTGATACGGTGCCTGATTAGAATTTGTTTCCTGAATAGTAAAACCGCAGCTTAAAATAAAGCAGAAAGGATAAACAGCCTTTTATTCTGCATAAAACTCAGAAAGTGGCCATTTTGGTTTCAAGCTGGTTTTTTTGTCATTTATTTACACCGGAAGAATAGAAAATTGGATTAATTTTTAATAGTACTTCTCAAACAACAGATACATCTTCATGGAGTTTTACTGTCTGGATCAGTCAGGACATAAATTCTGTGGACAAAGGGTGGCTCAGAAGGTATTTTCTTTTCTTTCTCTTATGAGAAATGACATTTTCTTGAACAGAAACTTGTACCAGACAAATCACAGGTTGAAAAAAAACAAAACAAGTGTCTGCTCTTTCTAGATTATATTGTTAGAACTGTTTCCTCAAGATGAACTTTGAAAGCTCATAAGGACTTTACATATCGCTGAATGATCTGGATGTAAAAACAGGGAAAAAAAAGAGTAAGAAAAGTTAAACAATGTTTTCTAGAATCTATATTTATTCCTCACTTTAGGTCCTGGATCCAGCACAGACTACAGAGTGTACTTCAGCTTCCTATCTATACTGTTATTTACAACTCTGATTTTCAAAAGTCTCTGCAGCAAGGCCGAATTGCAACCCCCAGAGAGGCCAACGGGCCTACCGGCCTACGTCGTATGTTAAATACACAGACCGAAGATACGTTACCACCCTGTAAAAGAGCCTAAATTTCTAAGGATAACACTTAGCTCTTTCTGAAAAGCAAACCCTTCTAAGAGCGTTTCAAGTGGGCCACCCAAAGCCGAGCACACGCTACTGAGTCATTTAGAAAAACGTAATAAACTCGAAAGTGTTATACACAAAGGTGAAGGAGACACGCGCTCCTCTACCACCCCAGGACAGTTTGAAAGCCATTACCAGTTAATAGCTCTCTAGTGGTCTCCAGGAATTCAATCAGTGGTCTCCCCTCGGATGCCGTATCTGCGCTGGAAAAGCCACAACTGTATTAAGAACATACTGGCAGCCGGCGGCTGGGGGGTCCCATGGCACAGACCCAGCGGGCTCGGGGCTCTCCCTCCTCCGCTGCCTTCGCCCTCCTGGCTGCTCCTCAGCCTGCATTTAGGAGGGGGGTTCATTTACACGCAGCCTGATGCCTACCGGTCTCGTGTTGTTATGGTTCATCACCCCTTTTTCACGGGGGGAGGAGAGCAAAGGGGCTGCTGTGCTGCGTCAGGGCACAGCAGGTCGTGCCCACCATGCTCAGAGCCAAGCACCCGAGGGTCCCTTCCGCCCGGCACTGGCGTCCCTCGGCAAAGCACATGCCACCTGGAGAAACCACGGTGCAGCAGAGCACCAAGGCACTTCGCTCGTGGCCCCAAACATCCCAGTTAAATTAATGTTCGAGTAACGAGTAACTTTTTACCAACTGCAGCACCACCGATCTCTTAGAGTGGCACAACTTCTGAGATGAAAGCGAAAGTACACGTTTGGAGAGCCAAAACCGATGTAACGTAAATACTGGGTACACGCTGGTACATGTCATTTTGCAGTGCAACATGTGAAGGGCACATGAATCATTAGCAAGAGAACAACCCTGGCACCTACCCCAGAAATACCTCAGTCAGCACCCCGCAGGAAAGAAGAGATTTAAACAAAAAAAAAAAAAAAGATCCCAGAATCATAAACGGAGGCTCAGCTCCCACAGAAAGATACACTTAACAGCGTTCATCTCTTTGGAAAATAGAGGTGCTGTATCCAAGATACAGCACCGCTAACATTTTCCACATGGCTGGGGATGGATCGGTGAGTGGCCTTCTCCTAAACAACAGCATTTCTACCTGCCAGCTGTTGGAAAAATGAAGACGTGATGCATTTCGCACTCTTCTCATAAACCCCCAGTATTAATTCAGACAGAGGATGAGAAGAGAGAGTCATCAAGTTTATTTCAAACCAGATTATGCCACGTTCAACCACGTTGTGCGGACACGCTGCAGTAGCCTCCTCGCCCAGCATGCCGGAGTGTGAAGAACGATCCTTTTATATCCACAGCATGACTTGGCCAACTTCAAAACACAACAACTAAAAACTCCAACGTCCTTCTGTCAGTTTAACTGCTAATTTGCAATGGATTCGGTTACACTTCCCGTTTAAGGCAAGTTCTCCCTGAGCGCTGGCTAAGAAATCTTGGGCAAGAGGAAGCAGCAACCACCAAAGAATTAAATAAAAAAAAAAAAAATAAAAATATATAAACTAAATCTCACCCACAACTTCAGAAAAGGAGGCAGGAGGGCTCCTGCTGCCCCCCGGATCTGCAGCTGGAGGATGGCAGCAGCCCTGCAACCCGGACGGGTTCGCTGCAGACGCGGGGTCTGCCCCAGGGCTAGAGAGAAGCTGCGGTGTGGGGGCCAGGCCAGCCCGGGCGGCCAGGAGCACCCACGAGGAAGCGCCCTCCTTTCCCTGCCATCTCTCTCTGCCTCTGAAGGTGACTCAGAGGTAGGTGAGGCACAAAGGATGCCATTCTCTATGAGAGCATGAACGGAGGAGAGACTCACCCTCTGCCAGGATGAGGAGCGGCTCTCAGGATGGATTCAGATCACAAACCTCCCCGATCCTGGTGCTCAGGTAAGGTTTCCACACGAGATGGTTCAATCACCACAACTTGGCTTCCCGGGCCACAGGCAGGGACTCTCTGTGGCCAGCTGGCCCCAGCAGCCTGCCTTGAATCATAGAATCTTCATGGTTGGAAAGGACCTTTGAGATCATCGAGTCCAACCACACACACAAAAAAACCCCTACAATCTCTGCCACTAGAGCATGCCCTGAAGTGCCAAATCTAGACGTTTCTTAAATACCTCTAGGGATGGTGACTCGACCACCTCCCCGGGCAGGCTGTTCCAGTGCCTGACCACTCTTTCAGTAAAGTCATTCTTCCTAATATCTAATCTAAACCTCCCCTGCCGCAACTTCAGACCATTTCCTCTGGTCCTGTCATTCGCCCGGGAGAAGAGGCCAACACCCACCTCTCTACACCATCCTTTCAGGTAGTTGTAGAGGGCAATGAGGTCTCCCCTCAGCCTCCTCTTCTCCAAAGAGAAGAACAAAGACCCTCCTTAGGTCTCAAAGGCAGCAAAGTGAGGAGGATCTTCAGCAGTATAACTTATCTGCAAAGTGAGCTGCTAAATGAACTGAAACACATGGGAACAGACTGGGAATTATTTAGGTCTTTAACATTGGTGAAGTCGTGCAGGTTGGTAAAAGCAATGTCAGGACCATAATTGATCAGGATTGAAGTAAACATGTGGTTTGGGAAAGGTCCTCTCAGTCCGCATTAGTTGAGCCCTCCATGTCTCTCTACTCGCTCAAAACTGCAGTTTAAAGCAGCCTTTTCCCCCCTTTCCCCACCTCCCTCTTCTGCTATGGCAAGAAAAGACAAGGACTTGCGTCACTCAGCTACTGGTCCCCGTGGGTACTTCTCTATGGCATGTGCTCTCTGCCCAGTAAAGCATTAAAATAGTTTCACAAATTCGTTGCAGAGTTTTATCACAAATGCTGTTTAGCTAACTATTGAATAAGAAAGAATAACCAAAGTTTACTATTTTTCTTCCTTCTCTCATACTACGGTTGGTGACATGGAAGAAGTGCTCCTTTCAGCGTGGCCTAGACTGGGCAAAAATCTATATATGAATTCACTAAAAAGACTAGCTTTAGGCCAGGAATAAATCACTAGGTAAAATAAAGTAAGTAATGGTTTTAACTGCACTGATCCAAACAATCAGCAATCACTCACAACCCTCTGCTTGCCCTTCCAGGGACATGACTGCCGGATCCCAGCCTGGTGAAGGAGACAAAGTACAACTGCAAGACGGCAACTAGATAAAAGAGCAGGAAGGTTTCCTTTATCTCAACAAGCAAGCTATGAAGAAGGGAACTGATGATTACTGGTCCTGTGAAAGCCCACAGAGATTCCCTGGAGAAAAAGGGCTAAAGTGAATGTATGTGTTAAGTGTGTAAGAGAAAGAAATATTGGTAAAAGAATCATCTTCTTGATGCCTCTTCAAAAGGCATCACCTCCGCTTGCCACTTCTCCTCATCTTTCTTTGGGCACCACCAAATGACACCAAACACACAGAACCACAGAATGGTGGGGTGTGGGGGCTTTTAAGGGACCTTAAAGATCATCCAATTGCAACCCCCTGCCCCGGGACAGGGACACCTCCCACTGGATCAGGTTACTCAAAGCCCCATCCAACCTGGCCTTGAACACCTCCAGGGATGGGGCAGCCACAGCTTCTCTGGGCAACCTGGGCCAGGGGCTCACCACCACCCTTACAGTAAAGAATTTCTTCCTAATAGCTAATCTAAATCTCCCCTCTTTCAGTTCAAAACCGTTACCCCTCATCCTATCGCTACACTCCCTGATAAAAAGTCCGTCTATGTAGGGGGGACATTTAAAGTAAGAGTCAAAACATCAATTCCCCAAGAGGACCAGAAGTCTCCCCTCCCTGACAAAACTCCTCTGTTTTTTCAGTCTTCTCCAAGATAGACAGTGGACGGGCTACAGCCCAACGGCAAGGGCATGGGGTACCTGGTGACCAGCCCCAGGACAAACATCGCGCTGGGGGGACAGAAGAGCCTCTGCCGTAACCCAAAGCAGATGCTGGCTGAGGTTAGCGAAGCTCCTGCCTTCACATACAAAAAGTGTTCTATTTTAGAAGAGAAAGAGACAGGTTTGTGGTGATGTTGCCCTTAGGCTTCTGGGATTTTGTTTGTTTGTTTTTTTAAATAATTTAGCAAGTTATGCCTCCACGTAACATATGAAGGTGATTTGATGTGGTAATTACCTATTACATTTGACAAGGTAATTAATGTGGCAAAATACCACTGTACAATGTGTAAATTTAGTTTGCTATCATTAAAACATGTGTCTGCTTAGCAAACTGTTCTGCTCACAAGAAAAAGAAAGCAATGGAAAATTCCCAGCTGTGCACGTTCTGTCATCTAGAAAGCGTATGGGCTGACCTTCAGCTTCAAATACGCTCCTGCCCCAATAGACATTCTCTAGCAGGACCACAGAACTCTAAAAACAAATAGAAACAAAATTAGCAACATCTTCCAGGAGCAGGACAGAACTTCTTTGAGATCTTTAACACCCCAGCTAGAAACACCTGAGACTTTGATGTCAATGTTTGCTTACGGCTCAAGAATAAAATATCCTTGAAAAAATGTTTTCTTTTCAGAAATTCCCCTCCAACACGTCAGGTATATCAACCTGGAATGAAGGGCTGCACTACTCTCAGAAAATGAAAACCAGCAGCATCACTGAGAAGATGCTCGAAAAATTTCAATCACTTTAAATGCTCTGATGACTTTGTCTCTAGATGAAGCCATCCAAGCATGCAATGATGGAAAGGAGAAGTCAAAAACCCATGTGCAAAGCTAAATACAAACTAACAGGAACAAAGTAAATACCATAAATATTACTAGCGCTAAATAAGTAAAATATTCCTAAATACAGAATACATTCAGACCATGTACTTGGGCCTATAGAAAATAAAAACACATTCTTGACTGAAGTGCCCAAAAACAAATCGGAAACCTTCAGTGGTTATACCAAGACCTTCCCCGAGTTATCAAGCAGGATTAATACCTGCTTCCAGCTCAGATCTCTACTACTGCTGTTTTCACATTAGAATGTCCTAAACAGTTTATGGTTTGAAATGATCTCAAATACACAGAGAGACTAACAAAGAATAAGAAAACACCACAAGCATCCACATACCAAACCCAAGTGATTTAGACGCAAAGGTATTCAATCTGTAATGCCATATTTAAGAATTTCCTATCTTTATTCTTATGGACCGTATCCTCAGTAACCTTTTAACGAGAAAACCCAGACACTACCCTGAAATCATCTTCATTGCCCTTGGAACCCTTGGAAATGCAGCAAGGACCTTCTGGCTGAGGGCATTTTTAAGCAGCTCTGCCTTTGCACTAGATGTAGCTCCACTGCAATAACCGCTACATACACCAGAAAAACTCTTAAATCCTCCCAAACAAAAAAGAAGGCTTGTACAATGAGTACCAAGGAGTATCAAGGCTAAACAAATATCCTCCCACCCTTAATTCAAAGAGACTAAGAAAAGTACTTTCAGAGGAAGAAGGACCCCAAAGAAATCCTTAGGAGAACATTAACTTATATCTTCTTAACCAGATGCAACCCACTTCATAGCACTTGTTGGTCTGCTGCAGAGGACAGGACTCACATCCTTGGACGCAGTGGTGGGGCACCAGCGGGGCTCATTACCCAGCTCCCGGGTGCAGCGAGTGACACAGACGGACCTCCGTGCCCAGTGGACAACACCATGGGTTTCATCAGCATCACCGAGCCGCATCCAGGGTTCTCCCCCTCACCTTCCTTGCTCCCTGTGCCCAGGAGCCCAGCGAGGCGCCTGCCAGGAGAAACGTGATCCCGGCTCCTTTCACACCCAGGCATGAAGTGGCAGAAGGGAGGAAAACTTCTCCTTTCCTATTAGTAACAGAAGAACCTCCTACAGGTTCTTCTGTTACTAATAGTTTTGATTTTATTATGTGGAGGTGAGAAACAAAACCCGATATTTGACTGAACTGAGGGGAAAAAAAAAAAAAGAATAAGGAAAGAAAAAGAGTGCTTTCTGTGAGGGACACACATTTGAACGATTCAACAGGCTAAAGAGTCTTGGCTCTTGGTTGAGCAGAGCAGCTGCCAACCTTGAACTCGGAGAGGGAAAGTCATCCAGGTGCAACAGCGCTGGATACAGGCGCACAACGAGGGGCTGGGATGGGATGAGGTGGAAGACCGTTCCCAGCCCATACTCCTGTCGCAAGAGAAACAGACCCCCCATAATCACAGGAGACCTGTAAAACAACCACACTGGTGAATCTGAGCTCCCCACAGCTCGCAAGTGCGCTGGTCTCTTACAGTAATCCCCAGTCCAAGTTGCTGGAGGTAACGCCAGTACCTGCCTCTGGTCCAGGCGCACTCGCACTGCTGGTGCAAGAGCCTCGGGAACATCAGGAGCCCCTTGGATGGTGGGTCCAAAGTGGCTTGAAGAGGCAAGTTGGAAAAGCTCCTATCTTAGCAAGATTTAGAAAAACTTAATTAAAACATGTTCGTGTAAGAGAATAAGGAAGAAAAGAATACTTTAGAGAGGCTGCAGCTTTATCTAAAAGTTTATATACACTCAGGTAAATCTAAAAATTAGCACTATTCTCTCGTTATATGAAATAAAGATATCTTTTAATCCTCTCTCTCACAAACCCTGTCTTGTATACACAAAGAAGCAGTACTACCATTTGCACTCTCTCCTCTTCTTAAATATTTTTACCCATTGCTTTAGACAAAAAAAAAAAAACCAACCCACCACCACACTTGAATCTATCACCAACACTTAAAAGGTCACACAGGACAATCCTGGAAAGTGACTGAGAAGTTCACGGAGCTCCACAACACTCCGTATTTTACAGAAAGAGCCTCTCTTACAATGAATGGAGATGAAAACAAAAAGTCACTCCTTACATTTTTCAATAAGGGTAAAAACGCTTCATACACGTAAGTTATACATGGAGAAATGCTTTTTTCCCCAGTATTTTAATTATTCATCGTGTATAGCATTGTTTTACTGTATGAAATGTTTAATATACAGAAAAGCTCATTCTTTCAGAAGTATAATTTCAGCAACAGTTCAATTATATTCTTCCTAGCAGTAGCTAAAGAGAGTTTTGCTAAATCGTTGCAAATGATGTTTTCAGGCAGTAAGAAAATTCAGTCTTGCACCTCTCCCCTTTGCTCCCCTCCTGAGCCTTAACTATGTTGTTTTCTTACAATTAATTATTTAGGTGGTTCCAGTAACAATATATTATTACTGCTGTACAGTCACACAGACATGAGCTGAGCGGTGATACAATTCATTGCTGTTTTGTTCCGCCTAGGACTTGTACCGCCTGAGAAAAGAAATTTTCCTTCAACTTAAAACTTGCTTAAACTTAGCGATTCAGCACTTCAGTGTTATTTTTCTAGGACGTAACTAGCAATAAAAGATTGCTATAAATACGTTTTCCCTATATTCGTTCACTGCGTAAATATACTTTAATGGTGGTAATTGAAATTTGAATAGGATGCCAACACCTCGGGCAGACTGACGCGACATTTAATTTATACAATTAAACACGAGGGTGGGGAAGCACTAAACAAACAATGTTTGTTAGTTGTGCGTTTTACACGAGACCTGTGTTCTCGGTTTATCTGTGCTGCGTTTGGTTCGGTGGGGTAACGTCTCGGGAAGCAGAGATGCAGCCAGCAGTAGGGTCTGGCCCCAGGGAAAGGGAGGGAAGCGCCCGTGCCACCGAGACACAGGGACCCTCTGCAAACGCCCACATGGAGCTTGGGAGAAGGAACCATCTCTTCACGGATTCACAGGATGAATCCAAGAGCACAAAAAGCATCACCAACCCACCAAGCGCAAGGAGATGCTTTAATCCCCTCCATTGGATGGGCTCCAGATCAGACCCTATACAACTTGATGTTTCTAAAGGTACATTCCTGCCAACGCAAATCATGGAATTAAAGGTGGAAGAAACCAGGTATTTAACAAGTCACCTACACATAAAACATAACTTAATCGGGGAAGCAATCACAGAACTGTACAAGTAGCTTTTTTTCTACTGCAATACAAACCAGCAAAGTACAGAGTCAGGCCCCAACTCTCCTCCGGACACCCCAGGGCAGACATTACAGCCCCGTGGTTTAAAGCTGAGCACAGATTCAGGTCCTCTCATCCCACCAGGAACATCCCCTCTTCAGATAAACTATTTCTTGTAATCTGTTTAGTCAACAAATTGTGTTTCTGTCCGCACGCTGATTCATCGAAGCACACCAAAGTAGCTCTGCCCGTACTATAAATGCCGAACACATCTTTTATTAAACAGTGCTCAAGAAGAGTGTCTATAATCATTGGAACTACAACTCTTGCTAAAGGAAATGGACCAAAAAAAAGCAAGAAAGGAGGAAAAAAAGAAAATCAGTTTTCTACATTGTCACAGGTGAAATTCCACCCTTCGTATATGAGTGCAGAAGACTTGGTCAAAGCATGGCAGAGGGCATGCGCGCACGCACACGTGTACGCTAGCGCAAATGCACGTATTAGCAACAGGGGCTATTTTTAATGCACATCAAAATCACTCAGTGAGGGGGGTTTCTCTTTCTGAATCCCCAGTGTATGGCCCATCAGCATTAATAAAACCAGGATTACAAATCAGGTATCTCCCTCGGTAGTGCTGTGACTCTGGAGAAAGCAGGTGCTATTTCCAAGTATGCATATGGACAAGCATTACAGTATGAAATATGCACATGGTGATGGGCAAGGTGGAACGGGAGGTGAATACAATAGCGCCGAGACAAAACACGGGCAGAGCTAACAAAACCAAGCTCATACCAGAAATGAAACAAGGTGAACAAAATCTCAGTTTTCCTTGTACGGCACTGTTGAGCAAACCAGTCTTTAGACGTGAGGAGTGAAAACAGACAGGTTTCACCAACGGCAAAAGCAAAACTTGCACGACCTTCCCAGGAGAGGAGGATTTCAATGCTCTTGCAGGACAAGATAGGATCTGCAGGTTTGAAGAGACGTTGCAGCCATCCGCACTAAGACTGCGCTGTCTCACAGTGCAGCTTTTTCGGGTTTATGACGACTTTTATGGACGTTAAATTTCAGCCACCTCACAAATCTGGTCCCACCAAATGCCATCGCTCATGGCGAGAGGTTCCCCCTGCACCTCACCGAGAGCATCCCTTCTCGAGGGGCTCGCACCACGCGTCGCTCTGTATCACAGGCTTGAGAACCACACTCCCACGGTCACAACAGCAGCAGCAGTATGTAGCAGCGTCCATCCACGTGAAGAACCCCTGCTCATTCTCCAGAGCATCCCTCTGCCTCGTTATTGAGAAAGTTAATAACACAGCTGACCTCTCGGAATAGGCATCATCAGTCAGATTCATCGGCAGGCAATAATAAACTCAAATAAATTAAACAGAATGAAAATGAAACATATCAACTTTATGCATTATTTTACCACAAAGCACCTTTAATCCACTGTTTTAATTCTACCTCCAGTTGTGCCTTTAAATATATATCCACAGCACATTATTTTTTCTTGGGATTATTTTTGTCTTTGCATCTTTCCCAGAAAATGAAGTCTCATCCTGCTTAATCCTCATCATATAAATATGTTCAGTTTTATTACCAATAACTATACTCTAATCCTGTTTGGATAATTTATCGATGTTTCTAGGTTTCAGAAGTATTAAAGAGTATCATCTTATTTTTTCACCATTAGCATCCTATTTAGAAGTTATTTTATATTTGCTTTTAAGAGCTGATTGACCCGCTTGAAACAAGCTTGAGATTTTTTTTTTCCTTTTTCTCTCTTTACCATAGACTACAGTGACTCTAACTTTATTATTTTAAAGCATAACGATAATAAAAGACAGTGTTTTATCGTCAAACGCACATGCGGCAGAACTGTGCCTGAGTTGCATCAACTTTCTCCAGCGACAACAAGAGTTAAAAATCTCACCGTGAACAGCGCACACCCAGGGCCTCCACCAAACTTAAGAGAAGTAGCATTAAGTTTATTAAACTGGAAGGTAACTGTTGACACATACTTGCTTTCAAGGGGTCCTTGGCAAGAAAGTGGCAGCAGTTACAACAAATTAACAGCGTACAATAAAAACGCCATAAACATGCAGCATACATAATAAATCCAATCAAGTCTACAAGTCGCACAGATAAAAATGACAAACGACTACTGTCTCTGAAAATAAAAAATATACATTTCTCAAACGCTGCTGTTCATCATTGCAACATATTTTTGCCCCTAAATCTAAAATACAAATTAAGTGATTTTAATATGAACAGCATTGTACATAATATATTTACTTTCTCATTTCCTCCTCGCCTTCCCCCCTCCCCTCTTTTTTAGCTTGCGAAACCAGGGAAACTCCTTCAGCGAAGCCTCCTTTGGGCTGATTTGCTCCGTAAAGATCCCCGCTGTACTCGCAGTGTTTATACAGATGTGAGCTGAGTGATGTTCAGCAAAACACCGCGAGTATCCCTGAACTGACAGAACGCAAATACCACAGCACTTGTGGCGACTGTTGCTCCATAATTTATTGGCTGACTGCATTAATTTCCTGCATCTGATCTGTTTCTAATTCTAGCTGCTGAGGTTGGGCTCTGAAATTCGTAGCCAACACGAGGCATTTTCAAGTTTGAGCGGGGTACGCTGAATTTCAGCTGGGAAGAAAAGAGGCCATCCCAAAAGGGAGCAAACGGAGGTGAATCCGGGTCCGTTCGGCATCTGGATGTCTTTATTGCCAGATTTAAGAGCCCTTCTTGCTAGCCAGTCGCAACCTGGCAAGGTGCAGCTTTGAAGCTGTACCTGCGTCCATGTTCCGAAAGGAGCTGCCGCAGCGGGAAGACTCTCACAGGAGAGGGAGGATTAACAAGCTCGCATGCAAGAATAATTTAAAAAAAAAAAATAAAAAAAATAAAGCGCTTCAAACGCACAAACTCCTCCTTGTTTAATCAAAGAGGGGAAACAAAGAACTTCCTTAAATATCACCTATATGGTAGGTGTAATAACATAAGTAAATTATAACAATTAAAAGTCATTAAAGAGAGTAATTAAGAATAACTGTTTAGATAACAATGGCTTTCTTCAAATCCGCCTAACGGAGGCTCAACTTTTTTAACCACTCTTTCGCAATAACTCGCATAACTTCAGAATAATTGCAGATTTTTAATTTTTATATATCCGAAGAGCATAAAAGTGAAAACCCATAAATTATACGCTAACTCCAGCTGTTAAATGTTGGCATTTTCTCTTAAAAGAAAAAAAAAAAAAAAGTTCAAAATCTGTTTCCTTAAACCAAGGAAATGTGGAAAAAGGCCATCCTGCCAGTGGAAACATTCAACAGCAGAAAGCTCACGCTGCGGTTTCTTGCCGAGGCAGCAAACTTCTCTAAAAGGGAAGTTACTGCCAACTCAAATACTGTTTGCTTTCACACCCAAGAACAAACTGTGTGCATGGTGAAGGCTTCCTGAGGGCTCAATGCAGCTGGAGCATGCTGAATAAAGGTAACTAATGTCAAAGCTACTGTAAACTTGGTCTCATTTTTCTATCAGCAAGTTATCATCAATGGAAACTAGACTGTTATTCTGCCATCCTTCCTTTAAAAAAAAGAAAAAAAAAAAAAAAGAAAAAAGAGAGGGAGAGAAACGACCTCGTATTTACCCTCATTTTAATCCTCTAGTTTATTGTTTAGGGTATTTTTTTGTTGCTGTTTCTAAGTGGACAGGCCTGGGGTCTTGTTTGCAGAACTTTCCCCTGCCCTTTCGGAGGACAGGTCAAGCTCAACTCCATCAGCACAATAAAGATGAATTTCCAGGGCTGAACACAATACACAACAAGGTTCCTCTCCCTGAGCAGGAAATGCGAAGGGAGGGTTTCACTGCAACTTGACAAATTAGAGCCAGAAAGCTGTGCCAAAGCAAACATAATTACTGGGAGGGCTCAGCTCTAAGGAAGATGACAGTTAGCTGGGTGTCCTACCCCGGCCGGTGACGGTCACACTGCTGTTACGCAAGGGGGGGGTGCGTTTACTCACAGCAGCGGTTGTGCGGAGCTGGGGAACAACCGTTTCTGTGGGGTAAGCGCAGGTAGTGGCATCCCCATCTGCTCCACGCAGTATTACAAGTGCTATCATTTTCAAAACCACGTATACGAGAGATTTTTCCTCCTCGAGAGTATGCCTGAAAGTTAAAAGCCTGAACTATCGCATTTACAAAAAGGGATTTTTCCCCTTGCTCATAAAAGAAACCTGAGAAAGTGTGGCTATTGTGACAGCGTAAGATAATAGCAGTTCCATCGACGATTCCACTTTGAAATCAATAGTTATATTATTTGGAAATACAATGGAGGAAGGAATTAAGATTCTTGTAACATCTAAGAAAAAACTAAACATTATCAAATCCTGCCTTCTCTCTTCTAGCCAGCTGGCATACCCAGAATCAAACACAGTTAATCATTTAAAGGAAGAATCCTTTTCAAAGTAGAAAATCACACTGTTTATTCCAGAACTCCTACTCAATACTATTTTTTTCTGTGTACTAGTGCTTAACACAACACACTGAAATGGCATAAGGCATAAATGCATCTTTATGAAAGAAACCATGAGCTCGAGCGAAGGGATGAGTCTACTCAGGAGCCGACTCTCGGGCTTCAGCTGAGCTCGAGCAGGGGCTGGCATGGAGCTCCCACCACCCTGACCTTACCCACCTCAACACACACACACAGAGCTGCGCAAAGTTAGCCGTGCTATAATTTTGCCACCAAAAAAAGAGGGAAAAAACCAAAGTTACGACACATAAAACTAAGTATTAGCCCCCCGCGCAGGGAAAGAAAAAGCTAATCTTTCCTTTCCGAGAAGGAAAGATAAAAATTTGTCAGCTCTCCTCTGATAACGGAGCTGCAAAGATGCTTCTCGCCAGGCCCCTGCCATGATTGATGCTGCGTCGCCTCCCTCCTCCATCACTCCCTACCTTCTCTGGTCGCCGGTGGAAAACCAGGCGGCCCCGGCCACGCAGGCGGATCTCACACCTCCTCGGGCCGCAATCCTCCAGCGCCGGGCGGCTGCCAATGTCCTTGCAACCGACGGGAAACAGGCCACAAGGTTCAAGTTAACTGCAGAGCGTTACTACACTGAACATCTGGTCATGAATGAACGGATTGCCCACTAACTCTCAGCGTTGGGCAGCTGATGAAAAATTCAACATTTTCCTTGTTGGCACAGTTGTTTTGGAGAATTCTCTAGAGCTTCCTGAATTATATTAAGAAAATTTCACTGCAGCAATCTATATCTGTGAGAACAGCTGGTGTTGAAAGGGATCTGCTGCACTCGGTGTGCTGGGGGACCTCCTGTTGGATCACGCTACTCTTACTACATTTGTCCTTGAAAACTTCGCTCTGCCGCGAGGTCCTACAGACAGGACTGTTAAACTTCAAAACACAGGGCAAAAAAAATAAAAAATAAACTGTTAAAATTAGGAAGGGCGGCTGGGTGAAGAGGAAAAAGCTCTCCAGGTCAGCCAAAGACACTCGGCATCTCCTCGTGCTCGGGAGGCTCGGCCAAGCCAGGACAGGCTCTCTGAGACACGATGTTATGATTTCTCGCCACTTTCTTCCCTCTCCCAGTATTGTTTCAGTTCAAGTAACAGAAATCTCCATTCCGATAAACTCTGGGTCAAACAGCTGAAATGCCTCAATGAATTGTACAACAAAGATTTCCCGATTGCAAAGTCCTTCGCGGGGCTGCCAGCACGCCAGTTGCGCAATTCGAACCAGCTCTAGCCCATGCATCGCACTCCTCTAAAACTCAAAATTGAGAAGTCAACCAAAAAATGAGAGGGGGGGGAAAAAAAAAAAAAAGTCAAGCTAGAGCTCAAAAAAATGGAAAAAAAAAAAAGCAAGAGTGTTCATTTCAGGACAAAAAAATTTGACTTTTAAATCTTAAAATATTTTAAAGAAATTAACTTCTTGATAGTGTGATAGTATAATAATAAAACATGTATATCTTTTTTCTTAAGGAAGTGGTAAACTTAAGTCATGCTAAATTTAGGCTATTATCTATGCAGCATAAATTTCACTTCTGTGTATAAATGCTAACTTGCATATTTCTCCATGGTAACTAAACTATGATTAAAACAACAGTGAAACCAGCCTTTAAAGCCACCTGTTTAACTAGGAACAACCTAATTTACAAAAATACTTAAACTTAGAAATTTCATGGGAATCTAGATCACGTTTTTCCCAGCAGAAAGCTCACTTTTCCATGATCACATAATTGTAATATACTTGGCTTTGGTTGGTAATCATTCTTTTTTTTTCCTTCCCCCCCCCTTTTTTTTTAAAAAAACTAGTGTAATTTTTTCATGCATTGTTCAGCCTAACACAAGTGGTATTTAAGATTATAAAGAATAAGTCTCTAATAACCCTTTCCGAAAAGGAAGTTATTTTGCTCCTTTGAAGGGATTAATTTACCTAGAAAGTATCTTCATGTTTTACAAAAGGAGCAAATGAAAGAAATGAGAAAATCCCAAACTGAAATTCCCATTAGATATGGTAAGACACCTTCAAAACTCATTTTTCTGTTGCGATATCCTTGTAATTTACTAATGAAGAAATGGACTGTTTTTATGGGTCAAATTAAAGAAATAATTATAATACGACCCAGAATAGTAAAAGTGTAGGTACAAGCAATATTTTCTTATTTAATTATAAAGCATAAAAATAGATTTGAATATGAATCATTTTTAACCATAGAATTAAATTTAGTATTTAAATGCTGAAAACCCCTTGAAGTAGAAATACAATCATAATAGGTTTGGTTTGGTGTGAAATACATGACTCATATATTCATGACACATATCTAAAAATGCCTCATATTAAAACTTTATTATAATAAAAAATTGATCACCATTTTTGTCTACTGGTTTTCACATGATGTAATACCTAAGGCCAAATCTCCGACTTTTAAGTAATGATGAGTGAAGTAGTTTCACAGTAACACCTCATAAAATGTTCAGAGTCCATTTCATTTACACTTGCCCATCCAATGTCATATACAAAAGTACGACGGATGCTAATTAGATAACAATGGTATTAACATAATGCCTACAAAAATCGACATTAAAGCCTATCCCTGCCATTAACGGCCCTGAAAGGATGACAGAGTAGAGCTCCCAAGTCATAACCAACACGGTGACAGCGTTCCAAGGAGACGACCCATGGCACAAAAGCCCTAGGTCCACAGAGATTTATGAGCAGGCTGGGCTTCACACCTGGAGATATTCCCATGGAGCTCGACTGGACAACTATGGCACAAGGTTAAAGCAAGCACCGAGATGAGACTTTCTAGTTAGCGACAAACTAGCTGTAGAAATGAGAGTCTAATAGCCAGGTACCAGCTGGCAGGGATTCTCACCCCAGCTCAAGCATTTTCTCAGATTCACTATTCTCTCACCAGTTTTGCATCTGTTAATTCAGCTGAGGACTTCTTTTCTAAGAAAAACCTATTTGCTGGAAGGGATCAATACTCTTTTTTTAAAAAATATTAAAAATTCACAACTCAATGTAAAGCTCAATAGAGTCTCATTTGTTGCAGATGCCATCCAAGATCACAAGAACAGATACACATTCAATCAAGAAAGGCAAAATTATTTTGTTCTTTCCCCAAGGCTTTTGTTTTCTAGATCCCTCAAAAGTTTCTCAAATGAACAGTTTCATTGCCTTTATGTAACCAGTCTGTCTCCTCTTAGTTTCACTGCAGAGGTCCTTCCACAAGACGATCAGAGAAAGAAATACACTTTTAAAAGTAAGAAAGTAAAATCACAAGTACCAAGTGAGTGTTTAAAAAGCAGAAACCACAAATAACTCGGTGTTTTAAAAATTACGAAATTTCAAACTCTGTCTCCAACATAGTCCTCTGTTCACAGACAGATCTTGAACATCAATGGCCATGAGTCCTTCAGGAGGGGAACTTGATTCCACCGAGCAAGAGAAACATCTGTAAAATGGGATACACTGGTGGGGACTGGGCAGGAGGACCAGAGCAGAGCATGAACATCGCGCTCAAGGAGAAGAATCCTTCTCCCATCAATGAGAAGCTATGTAAGCAACCACAGAAACCAAGGCATCCACAAACTTCTCAGTGCCTCCTTTTGCACAAGTCAAATATTTGGGGAACGCGGGTCAACTGATGGATTAACGGTGCTGGTTATGGATAATTGTCCCAGTTATACTCATCTCAAGCCCATTGGGAGCCTACACTCACACGGGGCATTTTCGTGCTCTGATCTGTTGCTACAGATCTCCTCCATGCTCAGAAATCAATCACTTGGAAAGCTGATGTAGCCCTGTTACACTAATTAAACTTTGTTTTGCATCAGAGTCCTGCATTTGCAGTGTGTGTACAGTATGTAAATTATACAAATTACAAGAAAAGTTGATTAGTGTAATTCAAATCTCAGTGCAGTTACTAAAATTAACAATGAATACAAATTACACAGAATCACTTCAGTGCGGCTGAGAAGCTCTACACACAAAGCACGGTACCAAATTCACAGAAGCGGACACCAAAAAAAAGCAAAAACAAGCAGTGAGAACACTAGAGATGACCACTCTCAGGCAAAAAAGAAACAAACCCAAAAACAAACAAATAAAAAAAAACCCCACTAACTCTCACCCGACCTTATTAATCCTATGCAGCTATTATTTGGGGTTAAACATTGCAGCGGTGTCTGCAATGCTCTGTTTCCAGCTGTGACAGCCCCACTCCCCCCAGTTGTGGCATTTTCTTACCATCTCTTCTCACGTCAGGCAAAATAAGAAAGGTGAAAGTTCTGTAGCACTGGAAGGAACACTGACAGTCATAAAACTCAGCGTTTGTACAAAACTACTGAAGAGTTTTTGAGATTTAGGCCTTGTCCATAAGGTCTGGGATATCCTACCCGAATCCATCCACCCACCCCAGAGATAACACATGGCACTATGAGAGCGAGCATTTATGTTCCATTAGGAAGTTCCTGCTGGAACTACCAAAGCGACGAGTTCCCTTTGTCCTGCCAAAGAGAGGACCATACCTCTTCCTACGTTACTCACCCGTGGTGCTTCTGTTTAGAGGAGCATCATGGTCTCTTGGGCTTTTCCAGCAACACAAGGCGGCCCAACAGCCTTCCCCTCTAACCAGTGAGGCAGTAACTTCCAGCTGCATCTCCTCAGGTGGACTGTCTCCACCTCCGGTGAGAGGCAATGACTCTAAAAGAGACAATCCACTTTTCTGTGGACACCTCATTCCTTTTGCTCATTGAGAACTTCCCAAATACCACTGCCTCCTTTCTGCTATCTTTCACGTTAAAGGGAACTTCTCTCATTCTATTAAGATCTCCATCCCCTCCAAAAGACATTTTCTAGTGAACCTGACTACAAAGAGAAGATGGTTTGACTGACCCCTACCTTTTTGAATCCAAGGAGTGAGATGCCTCCAGCTGACTGTCCTAGAAGATACCGCAGCACCCAAGACGCCCAATGGGAATACAAGAAGCCACCAGAGACCTTACACAATGCTGCCTTCACCTCCATGTCTTTAAATCAATTGTTCTGATTGCCCATTCACCTGAGGAAAACCAAAGTCAAGGAGGCAGAAGTCTCACAGGTAATGACGAAACAGTAGTTGTACTCTCTTAGTATAGACCTCTCCACACTGATCAGTTTGCCTGCTCCTGCTCAACAGTGCAAGGCAATCTAGAACTGGTATGTCAGCCTAATTTCTACCACTAAAATACCAACCATGGGGTTTTGACAGTGCGTCTGTGATGCTTGTAGCACTGTGATGTATTTCTGGGGGAAAAGAAAGAAAGAGGGGCTTAAAATAGGATGCAGGAGAAAAGGAAAAAGACATTTCATTTGGGAAATGATAACATTCTGATTGTGTTGGTAGCAGGGAAAAAACCCACATACACAAAGGATAGGAGAAAACAAAAATTCATTTGAAAAATGCTGCTTCAAAGTCATTAAATTCAATGTGTCCAAACCGGGCTTTTGGTTATCCCAGACTTTGAGACAATAGTATTTTTCCTAGCCTGCTAGCAATGATAAAGGCCTGGATTAAACAGGAAGACAGGAAATTCAAAGTTATCTTAAACTCTACTCATAAAAAGCTTACCAGCTCAGATAAAATAATGATTTTAAAAAAATTTTAAAAATATCTTAGGCCAAAATCTGATGAGAGATTCACAAAAAGGCTGCATTATGTTTTATTCTATTTTAATATTCTTTCCAAACTTCCTGTGCTGTACCGGCTTCAGTGGAAACCCACATCACAGTAACCTGCAAAACCAGGAAAATGCCTGACTGAGAGCAGGACTGGACTCTTCAAATAAAACCAGTTTCGTGAAATTTCAGCAGAATTCCCAGACCACAAGACACGTATATAAGCATTTCGGATGCTTATCAGAAGCTGTTCTCTGAACATTTCTCCTGTTCCCTCCCCACCAGCTATCAGCCACGTGCCGTATCTAGCAAGACACAAGACATGTCAAAGCAAGACACAAGGAGGACAAAGTCAGCATAAAGACCCCTAAAATAAATAAGGGCAAAAGAGGAGTAGGTGCTATCATTCCATCTCTCACCCTCAGTATCTTGACTTCTGTGAGTTTAGATATGAGTAATAGCTGAGGGCAACAGAAGACAAGGTGCTCTTCTGCCTTCAGAAGTCCCCCATCACTATTGACCTCTTCACATTTATTGTTAATCACTATCGAAAATTAACAGTATTATATCTAACGCCCAAATAGATGTACATAATTTCACTTGCAAGTGGGACAAAAATAGTCATGCCTCACAACACACAGCAAGCTAGCACAGTGAACCGAAGGCAGCGCTCGGCCACAAGTCTGAAACATGGGTGCACGCTGTCTGAAACCTCCTGCAAGCGCGAGGTCCCAAGGAGGACCCGTGTTAGTGGGAGGTCTGGGCGCTGACGAGGCGGCGGTGGAAAGCAGCCATCGCCACAGCCGACTGCACGACACAACACGAAAACGAAAAAAGCGAAGAGACGGTGCTGCGTAAGGACCGGGAAAAGCATTGTACCCCCGTTCCCGTGGGACAGGGGCTGGCCGCAGCTCCTCTGCAAACACACCCGAGCCGCTCAGTGCAAAAGTTCAGAGCCAAAGAACACATTATTTCCTCCTTAATTGCGCTTTCTTAGGCTTTGCCCCTTTCTTCCCCGCAGCCGGCACAGGGCATTAAGGCCATGCTTGGCAGCTGCTTTGTGCGCACTCCTCCTTCCCTTGGAGCATCCACCCATTCTGGAAGGATGCGGGACGACCAGCCTCTGCAAGGAGATACAGGCAACCCGGTCCTCACCCTGACTTTGACGGAGTTACGCTGATTTACACTGATATCTAGCCTACATCAAAACAAGGCTTATTAATATTCCACCACACTTGCTTTTGTCGTTGTCAATCGCCTCAGTAACCCCCCTCCTTTCAAAAACCTGAGATTCTTCGACTTAATATGATTCTTGAGCTGTTTTCATGGAATTCAAGGTTTTCAAGCCATCCACTCCGTTTCAGCATAATTATTTCCTTTAAACATCCACTTTAATGGCATAAGCAATTTTGAACTTTTTATGCTGTTTAAATTCAAACATAAATTTGTACACAACAATAACACATGCCGCTAATTTGTCATGCTCCTCTGAGCAACTGTGTCACTCACACCAAGAACCACTGACTGTGGTGTTCGGAGCTTTCGTTCCTATTTCACATCACTCAATTGAGCCTTCTGCAGAAAAGCTTTTAACAACCACATCTGGTCTTTAATAAATCACTGCACTTTGTCTTCCTGCCAAAACTCCTCCTTTATCTAACTTACATCTTCATGATGAGATAGGAAATCACACATTATGGTGGTGACAAACAATTGTAATTATGTCATTAGTAGCCATTTAGTCTACAAAGGTTCTCAAAAAGGAAATATAATGCACAATAAGAAATATAGGATAATACATTGATCACAGTTCTAATCCGCTTTTTACTTCACAAGTGTAAAAAGCTGGCGTAATTCATGGGCACAGCAGGCAGTAATAGTATACCACTTTATGAACTATGCAGCTATTTTATTCCCCTATCTACTTAAAAATAAAAAAGCTTTTAATAGCTTGATTTAGACATAAAAGTTATTTATGATGCTTCACCGATTAGAATATTTATTTTTTTTAACTTTTCACGAAAGTGATTCTTTCTGAAATGTAAGTACATCTTATGTCACCAAAGATCTCGGAGAAGAACATTTAAACTTGCAAAGAAAAAGTGAAGAAGAAACTTCGGTATCGGAAAGAATTTAGGAGACTCATCTCTATACCCTGTATGGCTTGGAAACCAGCACGCCACAAGTAGAAATAGCTCCTCTGCCATTTAGGAATTTTCTAAAAGCTATTAAAGTGTAAACATGGGAAGTTTAAGAGTTCACTCAGAACGAAGGTGTCATTTAAACCAGCTCAGATGCAGGAGTATTCACACATGAAGAGTGACCGGAGTCCGACTGCACTGACAGGCTCCAAAGGTGCCTTTACCATTTCAGTTCAAATCCAGAGATTTTGAGACGAAGCGCATTAGGCTTCACTTAATGCACTTTAATTCACAGCACAGAGCAGCCTCAGCAAACATCAACTGGATTCTTTTCCGATGAAACTAGACCGACTCCAGGAGCATCCCTACGAGCCCCTGCTCGGAGCTGGTCTCTCAATCCGCAGGACGGGATCAAGCCTGGGCCAGTGTAAAACCCCTGGAAAGCCCATGGGGTGGGTGCCAGGTCTGCGGCACCCACTGCTCCCCTCCGCAGACCCACTGCTTTTGCCGTGCATTGCTGAGCAACGCAGACATAGCTCAAGAAAGCTGCCAACCACCCAAAAGGATGCTCGTTTCTATTGCCGATTGCGCTGTGTTTGTGTAACCAATCCGATAATGAGATTTATCTAGGTTTCCAAACCCATCACTCCTCATTTTGGAACACATGCTTTAGGATTATTATCCCCTCCAACACTAAGTGAGGTCGTTCCCCACAGAAGCTAACACAGGTTTGGCCAGTTTTCAGAAAGACTTGGATTCCAGCAGGTCGCCGTATTTTGGCAACCAGGCCTCTGAATCCCTGCGGTGTCAAATAAACACGAGGCTCCTTAAGCACCCGTAACACACAAAAACATCATTTCAGAAAGTGTTATTGTATTACCCAAAAGGAGAGGCCCAATTTCCCTTCCACATTTGTGAAAAGCAGTTGCACAAAGGACCCCGAAGAACCGCACTGAATGAACACGCAGCACCGTCGCATCAGCCAGAGCTACAGTGCCCCAAATTCGGGCAGGTGCCATTCTGGAAAGTTTATCTCTCAATCTCTGAACCTTCTTCTGCCTGGTGTATTCCCCACCCCCTCATTCCACCAAAGGAAAACCATCTCTCAAGATATCCAAACACCCACTCCTGCTTTCGTTCTTGGTTTGTTACAGTCTCCACAGTTTCCTGTTAACCGTGACTACAAAACTTCACCTACTTCTAGCCGTCATCCTGGTGAGCATCGCTCCGCTCCTTACCTGGCCGAGGTACCTCCACAGCAGGGCAAAATTCCCACTAGAAAGACCAAGCATCTTGCCGATAGCATAACCTGGAGGAAGCAAAGTTTCCACCAAACCATCCCTCTTGCAGTGGACTGTTGGACAGCAGAGATGCTACAAATGATTGCAGATGTGTCCTGGATTAAATGTCTGCCATAGTACAGGCTGGATGGCAGAGCTACAGTCAAGGCCTGACAGCACACACTTGAACCTAACGACCACCCAGTTCAATTCTTATACTTCAAAAAAAAAAAAAAACAAAACAAAAAAAAACAACAAACAAACCAAAGTTAGTGCTTTAAGGTGATAACTCACCCATTTTGTGTTCACGCCAAGTGCTGTGCAGTGAAAACACATTCAGTACTGGAATTGTGCAGAGTCCCAGGGATAAAAACAATGCCTCTACCCAAAGGCTGAGGAGTATGTGACACTGCATGCTGCTTACCCAGACCAAAAATAATTACCCTTACTTGGAGAGAAACTTCAAATCACGCAAGTTTTACATCGTCAGACATGGGCCCACAGAACCAGCAGCACTGGCGGGGCACTGTGGGGAAACTTCAGACGAGGACTGTTGATGAGGGGCCAGAACAAAAGGACTTTCTTGGTGTGAACAATGAAGACGAGCCTTTAAGTGAAAATTACACGCTAGCTCCTGGGAAACTCTTCCACGCCGAAAATCACACAATCATCCCTTGCCCTTGGGCAGCAGCCTGGAGCTTGGAGCCAGTCAACTGGGTCACAAGGCTAAAAGCATTTCTACCTTCCCCAGCCAAGAAAACCACTTCCCGGTGGTACCTTTTATCTCAGCCTAGCTGCAGCACTCCCCACCCCGCTTCTACAAACAAACAACATTAACCCTTCCCTCCTAGGGATCTCGCTCTCCCAAGGCTTGGCAACAAGCAATCGGGGGCTGAGATAAAAGGAAAGACGGGGAAGGGGGGGTGGGGGGGGAAGAAAAAAAATTAGAGAAATTCAGTAGTCTGACATCAACGGAGCTTCCTGCTGCCTACCTGGGAGCAGCCCTTGGCTGCCTGGCTGCCGGGGAGGTATCTGATGCACTTGCAACACACTACTGATGGATAGAGCACAGAGGTGGGACACATCTCCCACAGGTGTGCAAGGAGGGTGGAAGAAATGCCCTGAGAAATTACTCTTTGAAAGCCTTTCATCTAAACCGTGAGGCGATGGAGAAAAACAAAAGACAAAAAAAAAGGGAGGAATGCTTCAACCCCATTTTGTTCTTTCTCGCCTCCTTAAATTCTTCCCTTTTTTTGTAAACTGAAATAAAACTAGAAGTGTATGAAAGCAGGGGAGAATCGACCAAACTGCCTGTTCTGCTCTGAACCACCTACAAACGCCTTGTCTGGAAAAATATGAAGTGAGCAACAGTCACTACTGGACAAAACAGGAAGATTTCAAGACAAACGGCTTTAAGTTACTAATAAAGTGGTTAGAAACGTGCCTCCACAGGAAAACACGGGCTGGATTTTTATCCTTAGCAAGAGTTACGGGGACCTTTTGCTTACGTTTAGGCACTTTCAAAAAGTGAAAAGACAGACTTCCGTTTGACCTGGCACGACAGCCTGACTGACCTGGAGTGGAAAGCATTTCCAAAAATGTCAGAGCTGTCAAGGAAAAGCATGCACGTGCTACAAGAACTGCCCCTGGCCCCCAGAAAAACAAATAACTTCTAAATTTCCCAGTACTAATAGTTTAACATTACCCCTTTAAGGAGCCACTTTTTTGTCCTTTTTACCTTAGAAACCCAAATATGGAGCAAGACTTAGAGGGGTTGTACTGGAAGAAGGTGCAGAGCGAGGAGCACAGCCAGGGTGTTGCCTGGATTCACCTCCCAAACCCAAGTTTCAAATATTTTATTTTATCTTGTGCTCTCTTGCAGGGAGACGGGGAGAAGTGCATTGACCCAGCCTGCTCCTCCAGGGCCCTCAAGCTTCTCAAACACAACTAAGTAAAGAAGCAAGAAGTGAAGGTGTGTTCATGGCCCTACAGGAGCTCTGGGTGTCTTGCACAAGAAACCTCGACAGAAGTAAAGTCCAGAAGGCCCCATCCAAGTTCCTTCTCAGCCCCGACTCCAACCCCCAGGAACCATCTCTTGTTTTCTGCAGAAGCAGCCAGGAGAAGCACTGACGGTCTCAACGTTTGCCAGGCCTCGCTGAAGAATTCAAATGAAGGTCTTGTTCTCACAGAAAAATCTGTTCTCTCTTTAGCTAGTCCCACCTCCCGACTGAAACTGCCCGGTGAACCTGACTGACAGGTCAGATAAACTACATTATGCCCAGGACAGCACCTTCCATGCTTCTTTAAATATCTTATCACCACTGGTTTCCAATTTACTTGCTGATATAGGTGACTGCTCTGACATTTTTCAACCTTGCGTGTACTGTTTTACCCTTCAAAAGGGAACCGAAACCCAAGGTCTTTCAAGACAGCATTTATTTCTTACTTGTTGATTTGCAACACACCTTGAGCTTTTTCCAGACTCCTGGACCATCTGACATTCCACTCCTTGCCTTGAAAACCAGTTTCTGACATACAGATCAAGTCTCCAGGTAGAAAAGATTTCACTTACCGAATCTTGTTTTGCAGTTCACCATAAACACAGCTTTCTGCACACGAGGAGAAGAGAGCTCGTGTTGAAAGAAACTCTTTGCAGGAAGGAAACTGCAATTTTAATTATATAACGGTAATCAAGAAATAAAGACAAGACTACCTCAAGGTTTGCCTGTCTAATCCAATGCAATGAATCAAGGACATTCCCTCCTCCAATTAATGCATTTAACAAAAGCCTAAATGAACCAGCGGTTAAGTGACCATGGGGATGGTCTATACGGAGCAGATAAATCATCCATTATAATGCACGCACCTACTTAATAACCCTTCTCTCTCTCGCATCTTTTGTCTTGAAAATGCGTGACAGATTCTCACCCTGATAGGAACACCAGAATACAGCCACTCCGCTGGCTTTTTCAGGGAATTTAATTTGGTGGGGCAGTACACAGCAGAGGCCAAAGTTGACCTCAAGGAGGCCGTGGGGATGTTTAACCAGAGATAGTCACCACTGCAGCTTGGGGCAGGCGCGTGCCATGCTGATCCAAAGATGACTGAGATCAGAAAAATCACGTAATAGTGGCAAGGCAGAGGAAAACACGAGGACGCATCTGCGCCAGCCTCTCTGTTTTCTTAGCACAATACGCAACGCTCCATCGCTCAAGGACCATCCAACTGATGGCACTTATTCAATTAAAAAGCGAAGGAAAAGGGGCCCCAAGAAAGCACCGTACCTGCAAAGAGCTCAGGATTTTCTTTCTTTGTGCGTTTGTGGAGAGGGCAGGGGGGACATCTCTACCTTTACTGGGATTTATAACATTGCTTGCAAGACTGGAAGCCTTGCTCTCGTCAGAGAGCGGAACCTACCCCACGGGCTGCACCCACAAAGGATGGAGCCAACACCACCCGCATCGCTCACATAAGCCACCATCAACCCATCCAGCTTCAGCAATGACCCTGCAACAGACGCCCACCCCTGGGGCGGACTTGGCAACTTTCAACTAACGTCCCCACCAAATTTATCAACACTTTAAACTTTATGTATATATAGTCATTGATGCAGTAAAATAATAGCGCTATGAAGTTACACTCTGTGCACTACTTAATGCTTTCTGAAGATCAGTATTAGGGCCACCAACTCAGAGAAAGAATTGGCCAGGTTTCTAAAAATAAAAAGCCATTAAGTACCAAAAGGAAGCATAATTGTTGACTTTAAATATTCAGGCAAAATCCCCAGTAAATAACAATAATTTGCTTGAAATATTGTTCCATACAGTGCATTCACAGAAATCCAGCATACAATTTTCAGGAAAGTGCAGGCAAATTAATTGTATACTTTCACCTTTTATGCTCCACTCACACAGGAGAAGAATAACATTTTGCCACACATTGAGCAACCCATACACATTTGAAAGGAATCTAATCAATAGTATCCATTTAATTTGAGATTAGATTAAATATGGACAAAAAGGATCAGAGAAGCTTGTAACACCTGGGAGTATTTGTTCCAATTTTGAATCCACGTTTGCCCCCTGGTTGTCAACAAGGCAGAGAAGCGAGGGGGGAAAAAAGTGCCAATAAAACAGTGACCACATTTACAGCCATGCCAACAAAAAGTAAAGACATCTCTACTTGTAAATCATAGGTCTGAGGCAATACTTAAGAACTTCAGGAACTGGAAAACATTCATCTCTCCCCAGCCCGTCATTTTGCAGGTTACTACAAATTTCAACATATGTGGGTAAGACCAAGAGAATCTCCCCCCCCTCCCCGACTCCCTGTTTTACTCCTACAAATGAAATATTAATAGATCATCTTACTAGTTAAGATTTTTTAAAAGCGTGTATGCTCTGCGAATACAGGTACAGAGCCAAATTTCACACCATTAACCATCCAGTGCTTTTATTTGTGTTGCCATACGCAGCATCAGTCCACAACATTCAGCATTCTGTATATACAATTTTTTTAATTATTTTTTTTTTTCCCCTTTCCTGGCCCCGACTTTGATACGGTGACTCATTACTGCTGTCAGATCATAAACACCAGGGAAATAGTACCAGAAAAAAAAAAGAAAGAAACACTAAAGAAAAATCTCCATGTGATCACTTCCCATTGGCTTTAGCGCATTGTAGTGTTCGTTAAGTATAAGGAAAGGATTCACAGTCCCCTGGATGCTCATGGAAGGATTATCTGTCTCACTTGGTTATATCTTTCCCCACTGCCTGTGTCCATCCCACCCCTCGCGTTACTCCACGATTTAAGGGTCTCCTTGGAGAACCTCAGCTCCATCACTGTCGTTTTGTCCCTGCCAGGAAAGGGAGCAGCCAAGCCGTGACGTCCTGCAAATGCCTCTTCCCACCACTGCATTACGTACAACCACATCAGCCCCCGCAGCCGAGAGTCACCCCCCCGTAATGCTGCTCTCTACAGCTGCCCCTCCATCCATCGGACTCACGCACAGGAGAAGGAGCCGGGCTTTCAACTGCTCCAAGACAACGAAAACAAGTTTGCGCAGCGCAGAAGTAAACTTTAAAAATTGGTTCAACTGCTTTATTCAGCATAATAGTAATAAATAATTATTATTAAAATTATTAAAACAGCTTATATGCCACACCTCTAAAAGTGTTAGAAAACCCTAAGTCCTGTAATGAATAGGATAGCTACTTCAAATTATTGTTTAAAATACATAATAAGGGGAAGAAGCCACTTCTCGTTACATCAGGCGAAGGGAATTTGAATGCCAGGCTGAGGCCCGGCCTTGGGTCCCCGGCACAATGAAAGGCCCTGTGCTCCACACGCAGCGGTGCTCTGCGAAGCTCACGGGACCACCAAGCTTCTCAAGGCACCTCCTGGGATGGAGAAACCCCATTCCCCAAGGCTCTCCTTGCCCGAGGAAGGAGAGTACAGCTTTATGCCTAAATTCTGTCCTCAGTTTAGTTCGCACTCAAGCACTCGAGAACATTTGTTGTCTGTATTTCTGTTGTGAAGAATGATTTACATTCTCTTCTTTTCCACTTCACTCTTATCCACATCCTTAGTATTCGTATCTTCACAGGAGGAGTGAAGTGAGTTCATGTACAAAAGATGTTTTATGACTCTAGGAGGGGTAGGAAAAACAAAAACCAGAGAAATCTTTTTCCACTTGAATTCACTGGACCCTTGTAGCTCCCCAGAAGAGAAGACTATGATCTCTCCTCTGGTGGAACAGCAGTGACTGAGAGTAACATATTGGTCTCCTATTGCCAGGCTCTGCCATGGGGTTCGTGCAGAACCCACTTCATCCATAAAACCCACTTTACTGGTACAGGGGCTTTAGTCTGCCTTGGGAACCATGCAGGGAGTAGGCATCAACTTTCTTTACCTTTTGGGAAGTTTTCTTTATGCATGTTTGATTTCACCTGGCCGGTGCGGTGCCAGGGTGCAGGAGCACCAGCAAGAAAGCTCTCAGGACCAGTGAGCTCTCCCACCCAGCGCTGCCAGATGTGCAATGAGGAGGAGAACCCACCTGGAACAGCAACGGTAAAAAAGGGACATCAAGTGCCAGGAATGGTGGAAACGTGGGTTTGATGGCTAAGCTGAACCGAAGCCCCCACTTTTTCTAAGCCAGGTTTAGAAGACAGACCGTGCCTACCCACTGGGGTTACAACCCCACCTTCGATTCTCTACAGAGACTGCCTAGCAAACCTCTCTATTCTGCAGCTATTCTGAAGAATGTCTTGTAGATGACTGTCTCTTCATCAGCTTCTCATGTTGAGCAACCAAAGGAGATACTGTGATTCTTATCGCTTTTCATATGACTTCACATAGTCTTAGAGAAGATAAACAGACAAGCTGCATGTTCTGTAACATTTGCTTTAGAGGTTTCAGTGGTAAAATGTTTGAAGCTGTTTCAAAACTAGACTGATGTATTGTCTGAACATTTTCCCAAAATAACCAAGATGCTCAAAGATCACTGCATTTACTGTACATACTACACACCTCTGCCGAGGGGTACTGCCCTGGCCACAGAACTTGTAGTTTTGTCACCATAACCTTTCTCTTCCAGCCGTGGAAAGGCTCTTTAAACGTCAGAGCGTACTTATTCCTTCATAGGGGGTGCGCTATTCAGAATGCAGTCTTCTCAGCTTTCTAACATACAAAATCCAGTCAACTGCAAAGCTCCAGAAGGCATTTCCAGTCCAGCTGCATAGCTGGCGTATGCGTAATGCTTAGGAAACTGCTAGAGAAAATAAGCATATTTGAAAAATACAGTGAGCTCATGTTACCAGCCTCATTTACGTTACTAAACCACCTAAAGCCATGTCATACCAATATCGCAATGAGTCCCTGTTGGTGATTACACAGATCAGAAGGTCAAAGGATTTCCCAACTTCGCTACTATCCAGTCTGTGCATACAAAACTCAGCTGAAATGATACTCCAACTAACAATGCGGAACAAAATGTTTACAGGAGAAAAATAATATGTGTAAAGTTGTTCACTTCATCACTGATCTGTGCTTAACATCATCGTTCCACTGCAGGGTTATTTTCAGACATGTGACAAAAAAATTAATAATTTTTTTCATTGTATAGCTTTGTCCAAAAGAAGAAAAAAAACCCATTGACACTTCTTCATCCAAAAATGCTTTATGCTCTTACACCATCCCCAACAAAAGGTTCTTAAAAACCTGCAGTAAACTTTTAAACTCAGTTTTGTGGTGAACATGGAACAGTTGGTTCCCAGTCCGCTGCATTTTAAGACCACCTTTCTCCCAGTACAGCACCCCTCCGAGCCCATCGCCACAAGCTCAGCAGCTCCCTGCTGTTACCTGTGCGTGGGTCACTGTAAAGTTTTTGTGAGTGATTTTCCATTTGCAAACATTATTAGCAATGCAGAAATACACAGCCTGACAGTGCCAGACTGGCTCTCCAGGTGTCCTGATGCTCCTGGCACCTTGTGGGTACCACCCCTCAGCCAGCTCCTGCCCTCTCCCCACAATTAAGGATTTCCCATAACTACAGAGTCCTTTATTAAGATCCCTGATGATCCCATGCTCCCAGCGCTGTGCCAGGGAGGGCTGGAACAGGAGCTGGACCAAGCTGTGACAGTACCAACCCCATCAACGATGGTTTATCCTGGCTGCTAAAAGGGGGTCGGTGGAGCTGCTGCCCTGGGAAGGGAGGACTCTGTCCCACACCGCTCCCCACAGCCAGCTACGTCCCCGTACTGCTGACTGTTTTCATTTTTGAAGCATCAGTAAATACCAAGTTTCATTTTTTCACATTTGAAACTTCTTTCTATTCTGATTTAGGCTTTTGGAGAGGTTGGGGGAAAATTAGGGACTGTCCACAAGTGAAAGTAATACTTAGTAGTTTCATTATTTACACATCTGACGACCGCATGGAGTCAGCTAGGCTTTTGCTTCCAACACAAACCCCGAAAACACACACTTTACAAGCATTTTATTTTTTTTTATTTTTAAGAGGGGGTCATTTTTACTGAAAGCTCTTTAAATCAAAATGGTTCTGAACTATTTGCCTTTAATTTTCACTTTTCTTCTCAGCTCTGCAAATAAGAATACTCATCTCAGCATCATTCCCTGAGAGTTACACGAGTATACTCCAGGCTTTCCGAGTCTCTCCCCTCTTCTCCTACTTTCTTCCCCTCCCTTCTTTTTTTTTTTTTTTGTTTTTTACTTTTGGCCACAATAAGAAGTTTCTGGCCAGAAGGAGCGTGTGGTTTGATCAACCCTCTTGCTCCATATTAGGGATAAAATACACCAGCCGGACTGTTTGCAAAAGCTCTCCAAAGCATACAAAGGCTGTGGAGGAGAAACGCAATCCAGCACACTGTTCTCACTCCCTCTTTCTACATGGGCTAAAGTATTTTTTATTTATTCAAAGCACGCTTACGCAAAAAGAAAAAAAAACCAAACAACAATTCTCATGGTCTTTCCTCCGTTTTCACTTGTTTTCTACTCAGGTGAACACCTGCAGATTCCCAGTCATGGACATCAGCAGGAATTCTGTCTTATAAGTGAGCAAAAAGGGAATTAAAATAAACACATGGGATTTGATTCTGTATACACGAATCATTATGATTAAAACTAAGCTTGTTTAAAGCAAAAACTTCCTCCACGAGCTCTTAACCACACTGAACATATGTAATAAATTTCTTAGAGTTGTTTGTCCCTGTTAAGTGTGAAATTTAATAATATTTCTATACGGTATCAGATGTATATAATTAAATATATAAGATATCCAGTGCAGCCAACTTGAGCATTACAAACCACGCCAACTCGTGCATTTCCAACCATGTAATGTTAGAGAGAATTCAATTTCCTTTTTCCCCTTTAAAAAAAAAATTAAAAATAAAAATACTATTTTTAAATACTCGGGTAGAGTTTGAAGTCCCCGCTGCAGGTAGGTGAGCAGAATGAGGGGTGTCGGGGGCGAGGGTTTAACACCCGTCTCTTGCTGCAGCTCCTGTTTGGCTGGAGGCGAGTTTGCCGCGAGCCGGGTTCCCAGCGCAGCAGCACATCTGTTTCCACTGTAATCACCACAGCTCACAAACAAAGAGATAACTTTTTTTTTTTTAAAATTATTATTTTTCAGGAACCCTTGAATTAACAGAATGCAAATATTGTACAGACTCTGAAGCCTGCTCTTTTGAAAAAATTATTTCTCATTTCCCCAATTTTCTTCTTTTGCTGGTGGGTTGTTGTGGTTGTTTTCAAATGAAAATGTTCACTGGGAAAACATCTTGAATTTCTTTTCTGCTTTTTATTATGAAAAACTTGCTCTTCCGAAAGTACAACAGTTTAACGTCTCTAAATAGTGCCAAGGTACATTTTTCAGACTCTCGTTAATATAATTTAGTAAATTATGTAAGTGCAGTCTCGGGCACAAGCTTCACTGAGAACCATAAATGTGATCCAAACACGTAAGTCAAAAGAAAACTTTTTCTAGGAAATCTAGTGGGTTCTGGGTCAGGTATTTTACATGTCAAGCATCAAAGATGAAAAATTTCCGATTCTTTTACTAGGAAGTTATCATGGAGGGAAGCGGCTTTCTGTATTAAACTCCTCAAATAGCTGAATATTTTTTCCTGAAACAACAAACTAAGAAAAACCAATAACATATTTTGCAGGAGACCAACTCTGGAAAATACCAAAGATGTGAATGCCTAGCACAGACGTAACCAGCACAAGCAAAACCATGCAAATAAACCAGTTATAACAAAACCCCCAGTATTAACCTATCCGCCAGATACGCTGTCAACGGCGGCAATCGCTGTGGCTGTGCTGAATGAGAAATAACCTCTTCCAGCTCCTCACCTTTGAAGGGCAAACGAAATTTCTGAAACCACTTCATCCGTAAGATCTCTAAAGAAGGCAGCAGTTCTGCTCACCTTAAATCCGAATTTAAAGACATTTTGTGTCGTTACGGGAACCTTAAGGATGATTTCGCACGGTAGCAAGATGAAAGCGTACGCACATATTCTCTTAAGCACAAATGTAAGACGAAACATGGCAGAGTAAAGGTTAAGTAGCATTTGACTGATTTTTACCTCATGGGAACTATAATTTACACGCCGCATTCATCCAAGGTAAGAGGGTTCAAATGGCACAAATTAAAAGCCTACAGTTTCCTACTTCTGTTTTTAACGTATCGTATTGATACACAGCCAGTTTTTAAAGTGATAAAAGGTTTCTATCAAAATATCAAACAGCAAGAAGATACACTATTCCTACACTGTCAGCATCGCCGTATTTTACTGCATCTTTCCTCGCTCCTTACAACCACTGTCGATGATTATAAAATAGGGATGGTCCATCTGCAGTCCAAAAGGACAAATTAATCTTCCAGACACCCAGCTCTTACAATCAAATCCCGGACAGAAATTTCCAGGAACAGAAATAATTAAATTAATATGGGTTTAATAAAAAAAAAAAAAGAAGGAAAAAAAAAAAAAAAAGCCAGCAGCAAGCTCAAAGAGCTACCTGAGGTCTGTGCATCGAGAGATGCTGACACCTGCGGCTGTACCACGGGCAAGGTCCAGCACCGCCCTGCGTGTCTGGCCCAAAACCAGTTACTTTCTGCTGCTTTTAGCGATGCCAGGCAGCCGTGAAGGTGCCAGCAGCAATCTACCCGATCACCAGCACTCCCAGCGCAATAAGAGAGATGCTCGTGTCCTGCGATGCGAATGCTACATGGATGCTCTATGGTCACCTTTGGTTTCAGGGGTGAGCAAGGACATCTCGGAGCAGCCGAACTCCCTTGTACCAAGGCACACACAGCCTAGTCCTGAGGGAGAAGGGAATAAAGAAGGGAAAACAGATCTGAAAATTGGGGAACAGCACAGGGTCTGCTTTTTGCTGGACTCTTGCACACTTTAGCCTGCCCAAGCTGGTGATGTCCTCCCCCTGCAGCCACGCAGCCTTCACTGGCTCAGTCTCTCGGGCAGCTCCTGCCCCAGGCAGCCAAGCAGTACCTCTCCTGACACCACGGGCTGCTCTCGGCCACAACCCTCCCGGGCATCCAAGTACAGTTTTCAGAAGTGTCATAGGCTGTTGGGAGCCCACAGTTAATTAAAACACCACCAGAGAACTACAGCTCCATCAAAGATCTTTCTGAAGGCAGGACTAGGATGCTCTTGAAAACGTTACTGAGCAGCTGTTAAGCAATTACTTGGAAAACTCCACAAGCCTTTTTTTTTTTTATTTTTTTTTTTAGCTTTTGCAAGCAGTCATCAATGGACTCGGGGCATCACGAAACCAGCTAGAGATACTATTGCAACAGTCATTGCCAAAAAAAGCATGAATGATTCCTATCAGCAAGGCAGAGAAATACTCAGCAGAGCTTTGGCAAAATGCCTGCTTCCCATGGCTACTACCCTTAGGACTCTGCACCAGTTCTCCGAACATGCTCATCAATGTGCCTGGAGCCTTTGGGATTTCCAAACACCGTGCTACTGTGGATCCCAACTCTGGCCACCTTTCCTTGCCAACCAGAGTAGAGACGCTGCAAAAAAATTGGGAAATACAGCCTTTTCTGGGTCAGTAAGTCAGTGTTTTTCCCATGTCTGGCTGGGGCAATTCCACTTCAGCAATAGTGTTGACAGAAAATACGTGCTGAGAATTTTAGTGTTCAGGATGTTCTTTAGTCATCTTGGTGATCTGATGTGGCACAGGAAATATTAGTGCATATTCTGTATTTTCAGTCACACACACCTCACCATTCTTATTTAAAAAAAAAAAAAGACAACAGAGAGTCAGATCACTGAGACTGAAATTATGAGCAATCTGACAAAAGTCAGAGTTGGGGGAGGAAGGTGATAAAGACTCAGCCAACTGTTAAACTATTAGTTCATAGTCTGATATTTTAATTTCCATTCGGCTCTTATTAAACCCACCTCCAAATTAGGAGGTTGACGTAGAACCAGCCTTGCAGCGATGCTACCTGTGCCCACCGGCCCCTTGCCTCGCACCCCAGCGCGTCCAGACTAACCTCAGCACCACTAATCTTAGAGACTTTCAATACCTTGGTTGTGAATTTAATATAAAATTAGATACAGACAAGCTATCTTTCACCTACCTATTAAAATGCATACCACCAAATATGACAAATCAAGATCTCACTGCTCCTTTCACAGGACTGTGAGTTTTAGAGTTGATCAAAGGGTACTTGTGATTAATTATGCATTGAGACCACTGTATCAGCTGCACCGGGCAGTGCTCCCCTCCCCTGCTAATCAACAAATCTCTGGCATTCTCTTCCCAATGCAGAATAAAGCTGCTCTTCCTCTGGCAAAAGCCCCAAAGTACAGCTGTTGCTGCTAGTATACAACCTACACTCCCCCGCACCACCAAAAGGGAACGGAGCAGATCCCAGATGCAGGATCTTCCCCAGTTGACTTCTGCGGTGCACGTTACTGAAGATGGGCTTCACTTTTCACTCTGTGGAACTGGCAGAGTGCTCCACATCCTTAATATTAATTAAGTGCCCGTTTTTGTCTGCGACTGTTATTACAACATGCAAGGCTCTAGACTCAGTTGTTCAGCAGCATCAACAAAAAAATATCATAAAGTTGAGTGCACATCTTCTTTCATTTAACAAAGTACTTTCTCGTAAAAGCTACTGAAATCCAGTACAGGACAGAACCGCACTGCAGGTTTTTCCCAGCAAGTTGCTTTGAAAGAGCATTATATTTAAAAACAAGGTTTCAAAACAACACATTAAAGTTTGCACAACTTCCAAAAATAAACCTCACCCTCTAAACTCAGACCCACCTGCCTGTTCAACTTCAGGAAGACAATGACCTAATCATGGCCATAATTAAGAGCAGTGGAAACTCCAAGATGAGGGTTTGGTTCATAAGCCACTGGCATACCCTGGAAGCCTGTGGAGCATCAGCCAGGTGTGCTGCCCCCCTCCCATCCCGGCACACCCCCATCCCTGGCACATCCCCATCCCCAGCTCTTTCTTTCTTTAATGCTGAAACTGTGAAATCCAGAAGGCAAACTTACAGTCCTTCCGAGGGAGGGGGGGCTGGACAGTGATTCCTCCCACGCTGCCTTCCTACCCCTTGTTTTTGTGAGCTCTGCCCTGGGGACGAAGCACTGCTCTTTGCAGGATACCCAGCTCTAGCTGGCTAAAAGCAATAAGAGAGAATAATTGGGATGGAAACCCCGGGCACCCACGTATCAAGTCAAGACAGTGTATTTTATTCCCCCCCCCCCAGTTTTTGAATTGCTGTAGGTTAGCCTAATTGATTTGTGTTCTCACCAAATTAAAGACACAGCACACAGACAGCATGCCAGTGAAAAAATATGGCAACAGCAAAAGTTTACAAATTTAATTTGCAATTGTTTTAGCAAAACAGCTCAGTCCACTCCTTCAGTTTTGGAAAGTAATCAGCTCACGCTAGAGGAAGTTACCAGCTCCCAGGCACGAGCATTATAACGCAGGCTTATTTCATAAGAGATTAAGAACAGTTTTTTCAGTTAAGAAGTGGATATTGCAAGTGAGGCAACGCTGCAGGTTATAATACCAAGGGCTCAGGATCTCAGAGAAGGGGAATACTTGGAGGGATAATGCCAGGGAAATGACTGCAGGCCAAATTTCCCTTTAAAAGCAAGGCTGGCAAAAATCCCAGCAAAGACCCAAGGAGTTGCTTCAGTGCTGACAGGGACAACCCCCCCCAAAGTGGATCTTTCTCCCAGGCTGCGCCCAGAAGGCAAAGCCGGAGTTTCCATCGCCTACAACGAAAGGGTTAAGCCAAGATTTCAGTCCCCTGGTTCGAACCGCCCAGCGAGCACTCCCTGCCCAAATTACAGCAGCGCATACATCCAACAGATGCCGTTCAGACAGGGGCTTTCCTTGCCCTGAGGTACAGTTCAGTTTGTCCATTCTACTGTGCAATTACAGAATCAATAAAACATCCCTTTGAAACTCCCTGGACTAGTGCCGACACGCAGACAGTAGTCAAGCTGACATTTTTTGCTGTTTCCGTTATTACTACCGTCAAGCCTTCTGAGAAGCAAGACATCAAAACCCGGGTGCCGCAAAGCAAAGGAGGAAAAGCAAATGTAGAGCTGAGGTTTTGTTCATCGTATCGCATCACTCCCCGGGCGATCACACAGTACCAGGCACACCTGCAAACAAAACCTGCTCAAAGTCATCAAAATAGGCATTGGGAAACAGCGCGTTTCCGAAAAGCACGTGTGCCCCACCCTTCTCTGCTTCAAACACATTAATATCCCTTTTTTGCTATTTTTTTGGGGGGGGGGTGGAGAGGGGGAATTGCTTGTGGTAGAGCACCTGACCTAAATAGGGAAGCCCTGATTTGGGGATGAACTTATTAAAAAGCAAACGCCAAGCGCCCTGTTGCTGGTACGTGCTCACAAATGCAGTGCGAGATGTGGACTGTATGTGGAAGTTGGGAGGTGGGGTTGAAATCTCGCCATCCATCTGTTTCTGAGCAGTGCCTGAAACACTGAAATAGAAATGGGAAGCTGCAGAGTGCCAGGAGTGGAACCTGGGAAGAAAGAAAGAAAAAAAAAAAAAAAAAAAAGGCAAGAGCAGGACGACAAAGAGGGAGATATTGAATTCCCATGCTTGGAATGATTCAAAGGATACTTGGATAACCAAGGCCATGCCCAGCAGAGGGGCACTCGCTGTCTGTGAAATGCAACTTTTTTCCTCCTATAACAATTAGGAAAATCTGCCCAAATAAATGGAAAATGCAGAACTGCAGGTCTTAACAGCACTTTCTGAAAAAAATCACCATTTTCAGATGTTTATTTTCATGCTTGCTACGTTAATTACAAATTATTTAATCATTCATTTTGAACTTTAAAGCCTGGCACGTACAGTCAGTACCCCACATACCTATATTTCCAGGAAAAAAATAAATCTAAAATTCATCTGAAGTACTACTACTGTACTTGAGAAGCTGTAAAACTTGTCACTGAGACCAGTCTGTTCCCTCGGTTATCCTCCTCGCCAGGCAGAGCATGGGAAGAGGAATGCCAGGCTCCCCCCCAGACAGCCCTGCCACAACGACCACAGAGGAGGAAAGCCCACCCTGGGGGTAAGGACCCTGTCCAGTTTCTTACCAGCTAATTCCTGAATCTCCCTTAAACAGGCATTACAAACCATACAAACTTTACATGGGAACTACAACAACATTTATCCAGTAATAACCTATTCAGAAGGCTTTGCTAGCTGGGAAAAGGTGGCACAGGTGAGTGATAAGGATGCTCAGCACCACACCTCAGCAACGTGAGACTCTTAAAAAGCTTCAGCATTTTCTGAAGTTTCTTTAAACTGCTTTGTTTTAATCTCTCCTGTCAAAGGTTATGTGCAGATTCAAATGTTTGCAAATAGTAATAAAGTCACTAATAACAAACGGGTTTATTCCGAGGGCTCTTTCCACACTGATGTCCCAGGCCCCCAAGGCAGGAGGCAATATGCTCACAGGGCAGTGGTGGGGGAAGGAGCACTGCACCCATCGCCCTGGCAAAGGCAGGCCAAATACCCTGCCCAGCGCCCTACAAAGCAACTGAATAGAAAAACCCCAAAAACAACACAATCCAACTCTCTCAAGTTCAAAGGTTAATTTATAAAATTATATTTCCTCCCAGAGCACGCTCACGTGTCTTCTATACCGACCATAGGCCAAATAATAACTCATCTGGAGGGCAACTTACTTCGAAGAGGTTTCACATTTAGTGATGAGCACAAGGAGGAGAGAGGGAGGATGTCTCACATTCAGACTCCATCTCAGGATATAGCGTATCTTTTCTCCAAACAAGTTCTCTTTGTGGTATAAGATCACGGGTGTGTTAACTGTAAAAACTCATTTTAAAGCGACCAAAGCTGAAGATAATAAGGTTGTGGCATCTGTACAAGTATTCTGTACTGGAATGAGAATGCTGGTGTACCAGAGGAAGGTCTGGCTGAACACAAAACAGTCAGAGCAACAGAAACTGAGAAGATCCTCAAGCCTGGCTTGTTAGGAGTGACCTAAAATGGCCCCATTTTGACTCATTCTTCTCTACCTCCTCCATCAGAGGATTCAAAGGGAAACTGCAATTCAACCTTCATTGCTGTAGCACAACTGCAACATAACTATTCTCTGTCATGAAAGAAAAAACAAGTTGTGGGTGCCTGAATGCTGACAGATCACTTTTGCTTTAAGAGTACATCATGTCAATCAAAACTAAATTCCTTATGCTCATCACAGGAGCTTGCAACCAAGCAATGCAAAAATCTCGTTCGAGTTCAACCAGTAATGTGTTCAAAGGCTTCCCAATCTGCTCTGTCTCTGGCATCAGCAGCAACAGACAGAGAAGAGGCAGAAGAGATGGCAAAAAAAAAAAAAAAAAAAAAGAAAAAAAAAATCACTTGCTGGGCAAAGTAGAAAGGCCTCTAAACCAAAATAAAAATAAGCATTAAAATGTGTGTGTTGGAACTAAAAGGATATACAGCAGGTTGAAATGTGCTATATCTTCCTCACCGGTGAGGAAAGACCTCTATAACTCACCGCGAGCTTTGATCACTCGTGAGCTATCAGCTATTTCTTTGCTGCTTGAGTAAATATAAGTCATTCACAGCTGAAACATAATTTCTCTCTCTTTCCCCTGCCACTATATGTTGTGTGCGAATATGTCTTGTATATAGGCACACTAACACACTGTGCTGTTCAAATACACATCAGAGTTCACCAGATGGTGGGGATTGCCAGACACTCGTCGTTGCCATGAGTTAGGAGTCATGGTGTAACTCATGAATGATGTGTCTAAGCTGTAAGTGGGTTTTGCATAGTTACATTATCCTTACCGACATAAAAGTCTGTTTTCTTATTATGTTCAACCTGCAACAGTTAATAATTGTGAGACTTAAGAGACTTGGGTATCATGGTTGGTTTTTTCCCCCCCCTCCCGGAGATGGGGCTCCGAAGGAGCTGTTTTCATCTGGGGGTTATGATTCACACTCGTACACACAAGATTATACACAGTTTCATAAAGCTGCGGCCACAGTCAGTGCCCATGTTTGGGCACAATCTGAAAACCCAACCCCAGAAAAACAAAGGTGTTTTACCAAAAATACTCAAGGTTTTAAGAGGCAATCATCTTAATTATGCATAGGAAAAATACATGAGATTGGAATTAAGGTTTTGTGTACGGGCCTCGGCATGTACTTGGGCATTAAGATATTTGGGCAATAAATTATGTGAGCATAGGCTGGTAAGGATGTGAATGCTGGGTGAATTGGCAATTTCCTAGTCTTTAATTAATGATGGTGTTGAGAAAGAATGTGGCCTTCCTTCTAAATTAACAATGCTTTTTAATCAGTGAGTGAATCTGCCTGTTTGAAGTGGAAGGTAGCTCTAGGCTTGCAAAGAAAGGAACAGAGTCTCCACAAGAAAACGCTGGAAACCTGGCAATGCACTCACGGTCCTACCAGACCCTCTTTACTGCCTCCAACAGAGCCTGTACCTTGCCCAAGGTCTCCCAGAGCTGGTGGTGGTGGTGGCGATGAAATTAAAAAAAATCGAGGGAAAAGGAGAAAGGTAAGAGCTAGAAGGAAGCAGAAAGGAGAGACCATGGGGGAGATCCCATCTGATTTGAAAGGGTGGGAGATGGCTCTGCTCAGCAGACACAAGTTGTCCAAGGAGCAGCCCCAACCCAACACCAAGAGAGTTGCTGGGGCAGACCTAACCCCAGGGCAGAGGAGCAGCACAGGGTCTCCTTTTCTTCTGTGCTTTAGATGTTTCCATCTACAGAACAACCATAGCTTGTAGAGAGGTCTTGGTGATCTCCAGCCAACAAGAGGACACAGCATTAAGCTATCCAATAACCCAGTAAAGTATCTAGAAAGCAGTCATTTTACTATTGCTTTGCTGATCCGTTCCTATAAAACACATTGTGCCCATCTAGTTACTGAATATAATTCACCTTTCTTATTTTTAGCCCCTCACAGACTGAAGTCTGTTGAACAAAATTGGTTTCTGTGCCACCAATGCTCAGGAGAGACGCTTAATTTTAAAGGTCAGGGACATACTCTTACCTAAGTATTAACTTTTAGAATGGCCTAGTGGTTTTAAAACATTAAAAGGGGAAAAAAAAATAAAAAAGAGTTACAAGCAGCATTTGTTATTTTAAGGTTTTGCTAAGGATTGGATGCCTCCAAGGGTTAGGGCTTCAGCTCCAGTTAAGCACACAAGTTTGCTATCCAAAATTTCTTTGAACTAACAAAATCCCTGGAGGTTATCAGATTGGGCTGAATATGGACTAAGGTTTTCAACTCCTCCCCTTTTATCTGTAAATACCAGGAGAGGAGCTCTCTAGCACCTTAAGTCAAATAGTTTCCTGTCTTGGCTGGGAACCACTTCGGCAAACACTTGAGGCCATGAAAAGCAGTTGGATTCGGGCTCTGGGCAGGAGAAGGCACTGTCAGTCACTGCGGCTCACCCCGGCCCTGTTTCAGGGAGCGTGTTTCAGCACGACGTGGCTGGGTTACGTACAAGCCCTGCACGTTTCTGACTCCCAGACAGCTTTCTGAGGCCAGAGGGAATACTGTCTCCCCCATCTCCCTTCCTCCCAAGGGAGCATCTTCCCCTGTAGCCCTGTGGGGCGGACATACCACGGCACCGCATCCCTCTAAATTCGGGGTGCCCATCGGAGGGATGGGTCAACCCTCCTGGAGACAAGCATTTCCCCCCCACCCTCACCAAACCATCTTCTCTTCCCCAGGCCACGCAAGCATCAATGAGTGTTGAAGAGCCCGAATCCACCGGGTATTTGGTCCCCCTTGCCTGACAACAGGCATCTCGCCCCCAGCCAGAGCCTACTCAGACGGAGGGAGAAAACAGGGAATCAAAAAGTCCTCTGTCTGGCAGAAATGTGCCTGCTGGGAGCCGAGCACACTCTGAATAGCCTGTTCATGGTGTCTGTACTAAAAGTAAGGACCTGGCTTTATTTCTTTGTTGACATTGATATAACTTAAGGAGCAGAAATAGATGAATCTGGGAAGTCTTGGGGATAGAAGACCCACGCAGGGGGAAGAGGCATCCCGCACACCCCGCGCCATCCTTACTGTTATTTCCCACTCAAGGAGCTGAGCAGCGCTTTATGCTTTCAAACGGGCAGAATATATGGTGGTCGGGAAGCACAAGTGTACAGAGCAATAACGGAAAAACAATGTTGTGCTCCTGACTGAAAAGACTGGCAGTCTGAAAGATACACACACGACTTTAAAATAAAAATGCATGCAAATCCCGTATGGATGGAAAGTACAAGTTTAATTCAGCCTAGCAAGAACTTGCAGCCTTCCCCCTTCCCCAAAAATCTGGCCCAATTCAATTAAAATGTCTTTTTTCTCTTTTTTTCCTTTATTTGAGGTGAATATTTCTGCTTTTTTAAGCTACTTTTTAAAGAACTCTCTCCTGGCCCCTGAATGCTCTGAGGTCCTGTATCTCATGGCTTCACAACCTGCTGACAACAGGCAGCTCTTTCTCGCTTGCTAAAAAATTACTTACGATTCTTACACAACAAATACCAAACCACAGCCATCCTATCACCTTTATAAAGGGAGAATGTTTTCTCCTTTCGGGAGCACCTTAGCCTTTTTTTATTCAACCAGACCAGCCAAGAGCAGGAACTTCCACGGTGACTTTTTCAGAGCTACTTAAGATGTTTTGACGGCCCAAATTGAAACAGATAACGAAAAGAAAACCCCCACTTCTTTGGCAATTCTGCAAATCTCATCCTACACCTTAACATATTTCTGCAACATGAAGCCCTAGTTAGCCTCAGAAAACGACATTTTCTGAGAGCTGTGGACGCACGGGAACCCTTGATGCCCCACACCAAGTCAGTAATCACCCACAGCAAGAACCATTTCACACGACTCCGCGAGGCTGCAGCCCAACCGAGAACAACCTGACTTATCTTGAGGTTCACCTCCAAACACCACACAATAACTAAGGGGAAGCCAACACCGAAAGCATGCACAAATGGGTTGCAAAAGGCAGGAAGAGGGCTGAGAAAAGCCAGCGCGGAGCCAGGGAAGGAGGCAGGCTCGGTGGCACACAGCAGGCGGCTGGCTCCGGCTCAGCTCCCTGGCATGATGGACCTTTGGGGAGCTTGATTCCCGGCTACGAGCCCTAACAACTTCATTACTTAATTAAACGGTACACGCAATGCGATCTGTGCGGGAGGCAGGGGCATACAGCAGCCGCGCTCTCGCTCCTCTCCGGCTGCGGCACACTACACAATGCAGCACATGTACTGGCCATAAAGTTATCCAGGCAGTTGCTTCGCTTGCCTGAATGCCGACTACAACCATGGCCTCTGGATGCAAATTACTGTCTTTTATAGGTTCCTAAAAACATCGCACTGTGTCTGCTGAACAATGTGGGAGTTGTAGGAAGGGCCCGATGATGGCAATGATGTAATTAAAAGCTGTGAGTGGAAAAAAAACCCCACACATTAGATTCCTTCTTCCAGACAGAAAAATTGGTAAAAATGTACTTCTTAAAAATAGTTTAAAAGAAAGTGCCCAAGTAAATAAATAAAAAACCCATATTCACTCCTCCCCCCAATCCCTCAAGTTTCCAATAGCTTCCCCGCTCAGCACCCATGAAGGAAAACGTATACGCTAGAGCACGTCCCTAAGCCCTGTACTCTATCTGGAAAAAAACGAGATAGAGAAACTCTCCCTATCTAATCACCAGCCCCGTCTGGTAGTAACAGAAGTTACTATCTCTGCCTGCCTGTCAGGAGCCGCATGAAACCAATCGGTGGCTGGGGCTGATACGGGAGCGAGAGGTACGAGGGCTGTAAAGCTGGCCAGCAGCTTCATTAGCTGGTTCTGGGCAGCCCGGGATGAGCCATGGTGAGCACCCAACCCAAACCGACATCCCTGGGGACAGGCACCGCCTACCTCTTCTGCCAAGCCAGGATAGTAAGGGGACTTCGGATAAACCCTGCCCTTGGACCAGCACAGTGTTTGTTACTGACCGAAGAGGAATTCACCCACCCAAGACGGGGATCTTCTGAAGTGTTATTTCACAGGGTGAAAGTCTTGATTCCAACAGAAAAAGAGTGGGGCAAAACCCCCCATCCAAATGCTGGACATAACCCAAACCCCAGTATCCTTCTGCAAACTGAATTTTGCATTTCTTTGATATATTAAAACTTAAGAGGGGGATGACTTCTGCTCCCTCCTCCCTCCCCAAGAAAATACACATACAGCAGCATCAGCTGGCAGTATTGCTGGCAATGAAGCCGGTGGCCTGCATTAGCCATCGTTTGCAGCTGAGGGACCCACCCCAGCCCGCTTCCCTGCTTAAACGTGCAGGGCCAACGCTGGGTTTGAACACATCTGGGCAGGGGTTAGTCCCAAGCTGCCTCTGTGCCCAATACAGGAACTTCCTCCGACGGCACCTCACCGCAGGCTCCAAGCACAGGCATGCAGCACAACGTTTCTCCAAGCATTAGCTGCTGCCTCAAACAATCAAGGAGCTTTTTTTTTTTTTTGCCCTTTTTTTTTTTTTTTTTTTGGAGAAATGATCAAACCGGGGGTGGGGACAGAACATCCTGCGTGAAACCGCATCCTGAACAAGCATCACCACGATTCACTGTAAATAAATACTCTCTCCTTGCAGCACTTCCGTCAACTGTCACTGCCTTGGCTCCAATCACCTTTCAAGTCCAAACAGGAAAGCAGAGAAAAGCGAGTGAGATGGCAGATATGAGGTTTAATTTGCTTTTCACTGCAGTTTTCATTGGTGGTGCACTTCCAATTCGTCGGCATTGCCAGCTGCCTGGAATCACTCCTGGACCCAGTTTTTTCCTGTTAACCTTCATAATTGTATTATTATGGGCAAGCCCACAAACTGCGCTACAAAAAGCTGTAAAAAGTGCAGCTTCCACCCTTTATTAGATAAGCAGTCAGATCCAAACCCTGTTGCTGCAGACAGAAAGGCAACTCAGATTTACCAAAGATGTTTCTTCACCTATGTTTTACATAATGCAAGATGTGCCTGCTAAAGAAAAAAAAAAAAAAAGGGGAGGGGGCCGTGAAGGGATTACAGGATGAAATAAGTTTGACCTCAATTTTCTTGAAAACTTATGAAAACATATATATAAGTTTGGAAAGATCAAAGATGTGAGAGGATAGCAATCCCGGGCAGGAGAGCGCAAACAGGAGCTAACCCGGCTCGTGCACGTGAGCCCTGCGACGGGTGGGAACGTTGCGCACCCCACGGTATTTCGAACGAGCTGACGATGGAGAAGAAGAAGAGGAGCTGCCTCTCATGCGCACCCTCTCGTGGGCACACCGACTGGCACCCACCGGCACCGAGGGACGAAGGGACCGGGTTGCATGCAGGGGTGCTCTTGTCCAGGACCCAAAAACTGGGGTAAAACCCTCATGAACCACCATCAGACCAAAGCAGGGTGCAGCGCCTCACCACCAGGAGGGGAGAAAAAGCCCTTGGCAGCCGCAGCCTGCCTGGGTGTGCCAGGATGCACGGGATGGCCTCCCCGCTGCACACGCACGCAAGCAGCAATTTAATTAATAAAAGTAAAAATGAAGTATTACATGTAGCAGCAAAGCATTATTAAAAGCCGTAATGTCTCAAAGGTTCCTATGAAGTCATGTTCTTACAATTCACTCCGAAGAATTTAAAGACAAAATTACATGCTTGGTAATACTCCGGGGAGCACGCTTTTCTATGTGGCCCATTGTTTGTGTATGATGCATGGCTTTGAGAAAGTGGCATTGTTAGAGGGATCATAAATCACAAAGGGGAAGTTTGATTTTTTTTTTTTTATTATTTTTTAAAAAAAGAAATCTTGTTCCAGACAGGGCTTTCCTCTGCTGCAGGGTTTTCAGCTTCTTCCAGTAAATGAACCGGCATCGGACCTACACACACTGTGAGGGTCTCAAGCTGCTCAGATGATCATCACCCTCTTCTCTACAGCCTCTCCAGAGAAATACGCATACTGCAGCCAGTACCGCAGGCTTTGTATCGCTGATTCCAAGGGAACGTTTATTTTTCTAAAGGTAACTCTTCAAGATAAAATCTTGAATATTAAAAGAGCAGCACTAGAACTTCTACACTGCCTGTCTTTTGCAAAAGTTTACCTGGTGTGGTTTGACACCTTAGTTTTCTTCAAATGATCTTTGGTTTTAGTGTGGTTATTTATTCTTAGGTGTATTATTTCTGAACTTGGAACCGAAGTGGGGTTGCTTGAAAAGCAAAGAGTGAATGCCAAAAATCACTTACTACCCACGGGCACCCACCCCATCCCTCATAGTGCACACGAATTAGGTAGTGGCCTGCCTCCCAAAGCAACCACAATAAAGTTATTGCTCTAACGAGGCTGACATACTTCATATCTCACTGGAGCTGAAAACTCAAACGGTCTCCACAACGCTGCCCAGCTTCATTTCAAACTTCACACTAACCAACCAACAAAACACCCACAAAAAACCCAAACCCCTAAATAAGAAAAAAAACCTAAAACCCCAGGACATAATGGATATCAGCGTAAGAACATCCCAACAGTTAACAGTAGCTCCTTGCTACAACCAAACCACACAAAACCATTTGCAAGGAAAGAACCATCACGTTCAAGAACGAATCAATAAATATCAGCCAAGCCAGAAAGTCAGAAGCGTCTCCGGGCTCTGACAGCCCAACCAGGCACCGCTGGAGGGTGGTTTCCAGACAGGGCCAAGCCAGGCAACACCATCTGCTTCAGGAATAGGATGCACATAGCACATTGCAAAGCAACCAGGCATCTTCTTCCCCGAGGGGATGCATCCCAAAACACAGATCACACGGGTTCACACCCTGATTAGATGAGATTGCTCTCTCATGCCGTCTTATGACCTGCTCCATACGGCTATATTTTGCCTTTGGGTTATCTATTTTACATACCTATTCATATGTACAGGAAAACCTCAAGCAGCATTCATCCTTAATGCAAAGAAATCTTAAATGTTTCAGAGCAAATCTGAAATATCAGCCATGGATACTCTAGTGGATGGACTAACATTTCCAGCAGCGCATGTTTTCCAGTTACAAATCACAGCTCCATAAATTACATTTCCCTGGGACTCAGTCCTACATCACCGCATCCTACAGTCTACACAACTTCTGTCCCACACATGCCTGGGTCCCCTTATCCCATTTTTTAGTATTTCCCTGGATGCTTTCCTGTTGCAGCAGATTACAGTTATGAACATATTTGATTTTTTCCAACTTAGTTACCAGCTAGTACCAGGTTAAGCTAAGCGGCAGATATCTAGGCAGACACCCCAGCCTCGACTCTCGGCTGGCATAAATCAGCACAGCTCCGCCAACTGCAGAATTAAGGAACTGTCTCAGCTTATACAAGCTAAAAATCTGACCCCACTCATCTGATTTGTCTCAAGATAGCCACTACAGTCAGAATGTAAGAAGAATAAATTAGCACGGATTAAGCCTGGGAAAAACCTGCTGAGGAAACTTGACTGAGTTAAAATACACATACTGACGTGAACTTCATTCACTCGGAACTGTGCACTTAAGTCATATGGTCTAAATACCATTAACTAATAGGATCAGTCCACTACTAGTTATCCCTAAATATAAAAAGAAAAAAAAATAACCTTTCTGTTTAAGAACCAACTGCTTGCAAATTTATGATGGTTGACTCAAGAAACACATGGCATGTTCTTCTGCCAAAACATCTGCCTCCTTCAGGAGAGCTGACTTCATCCAGCGCTGGTGGAAGGTCTCCGTCTGCCTTATTCTTACAGCATGAGTATTTGGCTGCCAACACTACTCGAAGGAACTATTTATGCTCCATAAAAGGCTTGGACATAGTCTGGAATACAGACAGAAATGAGAGAGCTAAATCAAGCTAATTATTTTGAGAACTTACAACTAGAAACATTATTACAATAAATTCCACCTGTTTTTCTCAACTTCTGCACATTGCGAAGGATTTCCACTCTGTGCGTTCAAAAAGGCCATCATATGGAAACAATTACAGCATACAAGCTTAAACTGACTTCCACCGATGCAAGGACCGTTGACCCATCTTTATGGGCATTTTAAATAATTTATGTCCAACTTGAATGCAATCTGCTCTACTTGACATCTCTGACCCAAAGCATATCGAGGTTTATGTCGGGTTTCTTTAACATTCAGACCCTGTCAAGGGAAGATGTGATCTACGCTGTTACAAGATGAGTTCCTCTCCACCAGCCACCGAGGCAGGGCTCTACTGATGCCTACCGCTGCCCCCGTGCCAAAAACTTCTGGGCAAAAAAATGCCTATTTTGCTCTTCCTGAGGGTTTTGTGTAGCCAAGCCCACACTTTTCCTACCTCTCCTGCCGAATGCCTAGAAGAGAACCAGAAAAAGCTGGTGATAAAGCTGGTGGGAAGGGTAGGGCTTCACCACACTCTGAATGAGAGTACAACCATGGCTCCCGTGCAAAAAAGAGAGCTCGTGAGGGATACAGCCTTGGCATAGGAGCTTAGGAGGGAAGGATAACAGAAGCCTTAATACTTGCCCTTTGGCTGGGAGAACTGATTCGCCAAAATTACTTTCTGGGAGCCAAAGCAACTTGGTACCTGTGCCAGGTCCTCAAAGAGGCTTGAGAGACATGGGGATTGCTGAGCCACTGGGGGAAGTTGAACACAACTGGGAACAGCGAGAAAATGCCTCCAGGAGCAAGCAGGGAGGCCAGAACACAGCGGGGATGCTGCCTGCACAGGGCGGGTATGTGATGCACAAGGGGAAGGGGGCTGAGCTCCTGCGTTTCCGTAACTGATGGCCTAAAGCCACCCCAGAGGGAGACTCAGCTCCACCTTACCTGCCACAAGCCCTCAAACTTGGACGGATCCTCTTGGAAAGGAGCCGAGAGCTGCGAGGGGTGATAACGGGAATCCTGCCCATTTAATTGCGCATGGATCTCTTGTACACAGCTGAGGGCAAGTGACTGAGGAGGCACTTTGGACTCGCTGCCTTTATCCTCAGAGAGATGACGTTGGTGACCACAAGCTAATCCATCCTGAGCATGAGCTTGATCTAAATCAAAGCGATTTGAATCACTGATGTTAATCATGGTTTATATCAGAAAGCAGGAAACACGGTTTAAATCATTGATTTAATCTTGTTTTACATTTGTACTTTTACACTTATTTTCTTAAAGAAAGATTGATTCTAATTGGTTAACAACTTAATAAAATATGAGCTTTTCATTAAGCTTAACTTGTCTCCCTGCTGAACAAGAGAAGAGTTATTTTCACATTCATTCGTATCCTTAAGTTTTAGGTTATGACTATGTTAGAAACGATGACTATTTTTATTAGTTAGTAATTTTGTTATTTGTATTGATCTTCATTTGGATGAAAAGTGGAACTGCAACTAAATGAAAAAACATTTTTATTTATTAAATGAAAGTTACTTAAATATGCTGGATACATAATAAGTTTATGCATTTATGCATGTAAAACATTTACGGAACATGATCTGTTGTAAGAAAACTGAATAAATTAGGCTCTCAGCAGTACTAGATCCCCTCCTCTCACATTTTTATTTTATTCCTAGATGGGAAAAGGAGAACAAGGTTTCCTCTTTTCAGCTCCATACTAGTTTCTCAGTTTTTATCGAATCACCAAAGGAATCACTGAAACTAACTGTTCATCTCCATCCCAACGAAAACTGAAACCAAACTCTTCATCTACAGAAGGGGTCATTAGCAGCTAAAGCTTATCAGCTTTCCCATACTCTAACGTAACTGAAAGAGCTAACTTCAGTTAGGTCTTTGGGCTGATTCTCCTTAAAATGTCAACAGAAAAATATAATTGATTATTATTTTGTATTTAGTCTTTTAAAATATAATACATTTGTTGCAGGTTTCAGTATTACTAGTTTAAAATTGTATTTTTAAAATGTTTTTAAGGTAAACATTACAGAATTTAAATAAAAATAATATTTAACAGCTGTCTAAAACGCAACCATTTTGTCCTGCCTATTTAACTTGCAGGACTAAATAACTTACAACTGCCTTAATAAGTAGGAGATAATTAATACGGTCAACAAAACAAAAGAAAGTGAACAGAAGAGAAACACTGCTTCTTAAACTTTAAGAAGTTACTAAAATTTAGGACATAATTTGAAAAATTCAAAAAAGCTGGTTTACTGTCTTGGGTTTAAAGTTCTTGGTTCTCTGCTGCTGGGTGACTCTAAATATTTTGGCTTTGCTGCAAGGGACAGCACGAGCCCCGGCAGCCCCATCCGCAGCCTGCGCCCCCCAGCAAAGGAGCTGCCATTTAGGTAAAATCAATCAAAAAGCCCATGAGTCAAAAACCCGAACTTAGGAGCCACACGTTTCTGAAGAAACACCAGAGTTTGCTCAGGGTTACTTTTAATGAAGGACTGAGAGCTTGATAAGGGCATTATTTTGGGATGGGAAGGCAGGGATGGGGAGGCAGCAGCTCTTTCCTGGCTTCTGCATCAAGCCCCAGCATCCTCACGGCATCCTCACAGCTGGCATCCCAAAATACTCACACATGGCTCCCCCCAAACCAATTCCTTGCATTACAGTCTGCTGTAAAATCCTACCAAAAAAAAAAGAAAGAAAAAAAGCAGCTAGAGGGGGGAAAGGGAGGGGGAGGAAGAAAAGAAAAGTCGCTCTATTGACTACAGCATCTCTACCACACATAATTCAAGGACTATAGCCGGTATGAATTGGGGGGTGGGGGGCAAAAGGGAGCTTTTTTTATCCTTTTCCTTCAAAGAAACTCATCAGAAATAAACTGCTATTCAATTAGGCAAATTCTCTGCACATTTACTTTCAACAAACTTAAATAACAACAAAATAACCCAAAATACTGTGGAACATGTGGTAAATAAAAGTTTAACAAATCCCTGGAGAGTTACCACCAACACGGAACACAGCATTTCTTTCCTCAAGAATTTACAAATCCAGACTTTCAATAGAAGATTTCAGAAACAATCATTAAAATCTGCACAGTAACCACCATTTGGGTGTTTCCTTCGGACTTAAAAAAAAAAAAAAAAAAAAAAAAAACAAAAAACCCCAAAAGACCCAATTAAATATAAATACTACCTAAACATACACGTGAGCTCAATCAGGAAGGACTGAAATGAAGAACATGTAGCTCACAGGCAACTAGTTCAGAAAACATAAGTATGTGCTGTTCTTTAAATATAATTTCATAAGTTTATATTTTATGGTAATTTGAGATCCCAATTTGACAGTCTTGTATGCACCACACACCACCTCCCTATAAAATACACACATAGAAAGGTATTCGTGTTCTTGGTTAAAGCAAGATTAACAGAACAAACCCTTTTCCAAAAAATGCAATTTAAAACAGAAAAAAGGGCTTGTAATAATAAGGCCATTTTACTGTTTATTTTATAATTCTAAGTGAATGGATGTAGCATAAAGCTATGATTATTTTCCTGCAGTCATAATATATGTGATTTAGAGTATGTTTAGGGAAAACGTTAACAGAGACAGAGGTCTGTAAACGGATGAAGAATTCATGCACAAAAATGCAGCCCACTTCTGCTAACCCGCATCCAGTCTTCTGTGCGACTTTATTTACTGTTCAGAGTTCACTGCAAACGAGTGAAGCTGTCTCTAATGCCATACAAATTTGGATATCAGCTGTCCTATGCAAATTTGACTCTAATTACGTATGCATTACTGAGCTATGAAATAAGTCAGTGTGTTGTGGTATGTGAATACACATCCCCCTCTTGTTTTTGAGCATAATAGTTTTCAGTGTCTGCTGAGTGTTCATATCCTGTGGACTTTTCCTTTTTTTTTTTTCCTTTTCCTTTCTGTCCTGTGGACTTTTCCTCCCTACCCCCCTTTTTTTTTAAAAAAAAAAAAAAAATGACACTCCTTTTCTAATTAAAAAAAAAGGAATTAAGACAGTATCCATTTTTTTAAAAACCTGTTCCTAAAAGCAACATGAATTCCAGCCACAGAGAGGTCAGAAGTAAAAACTGAAGACTATTATTTTATATTGTGTAATGAATTAGCTTTAAAACGGTTGAACAATAAACAAACAACTGCCCAAAACATTTTTGTGAGCTAATTATATACTAAGCAAGAAGTAATTTTATCCTTATACCCACATTTTATGTTTTGGGCATTTCTATTTCATGTCCCTTGACACCTTCTCCAATAATCCATCTACTTTATATTGGAAAGCCTCACATGAATAAAACTTTATGGCACTACAGGCATTTAGCCTTCCACTGACATTCCTGGCCTGTTCAATTCTGCAATTCAATCAAAATCAAATCTCAAAATCCTCTTGTCAGCCTGCGCTGCTTTCATATGCCCGAGCCCTGTGTAAGGATAACTGCATCCAATCTTTCCCCCAAGCAGTGCTTATATTGTTTTATTACAGTTCAATGAGTGGAGTTCAAAATTACATGCAGCTGCCTACTACTGTGGTCTGTCTGTGTTACGCATGGACACAAGTATTGCCCACCAGGCTTGAAATCATTCACTTACTGGTCTGGCAAGAGAGACTGTGAGCACTTCATTGTATGGAGGAACATCCTGCCTGCTAGATCTAAAGAGGGTGATGTTAGCAGATCAGTCCCTTTATAAAGGGATTGCGAAAGCCCTATGAAATGCAACTCCAACGTGCTCGATGTTAAGCATGTGGCTACTGCACATAAAAGCAAAGATAAACCTCAACATGCACTACTCATTCTCGGAAAGCTTGTGAGGGAAGATAAAGGACCAGGGAATAAAAGGCATCTCACAGAGTTTTTATATGTGTTTTAAATGATGAAGCTTCATTTCCACGATTTTTATCTTTTCTCCCCCCCCCCATGTAATCTTCACACTGAAACAAAAGGACAAAACACAAAGCTAATTAAATACAATTTAATCAGATGAACAATGCAGCGACTCCAAATCCAATAGCTTAAAAACTCCTGCTAGCGCTGCCGGCTCCTGTGCAGCCCGGCTGGAGGGAGGGAGAACATCAAACCCAGGCAGGATTTCCATCCCACTGGAGGCAAAGAGAATGCCAAGAGGCTCCCTCCCATGCTAGGACCAGGGCTGGGAAGCTGCAACAGCCATGAACCGATGGGAATGGGTCCACAGGCACCCTGACCAGCCACGTACCGGCAAACTCGCCCAAAGCCCCCACGGTGGGCAGCAGCATCCTTCTCAGCATGTACAACATTCCACCAGCAGCATGAGCAAGGCGATGCTCCTACAGGTTAACGTATCGCCCATCGCATTAGCGGTTAGCAATCATTTTCACTTGGCTTTCCATCAGCATTTCACAGTATTACAACAGTGACCAAAATCAAAAGAAAAAAAGAAGATGAAAAAAAAAAAAGCCTTTTATCAAAGCCTATTCATCAAATATTCTACCGTGACTAAATTCTGTAAGACTAGCAAGTGAGAAAACAGAGGCAACACATAGTTAGACATCCTGCCGAGAAAAAGCTCTCTTCGAGATGAACCCCATTACCTTTCAACACACAGGTCTGAGAACCAAGCTAACCACACAACAAACCGCCGACCTATGACAGCAGCACTAAACTGCACGAATCAAGGCTTCATTTCTTTTAAAAAAAAAAAAAAATAGAGAGAGAGAGAAAAAAACACATTCAGCTGCCCTGCAACTGCCCATGCGTTGGTTATGTAGAAGCAAACCCAGTCATGAGGCTGCCCAGCATTTGGGCTTTTAATAGACTTCATTTAAAAGTAGCATGGATTATTGCATGTGCCCCACACGTGTGTCTATCAATCCATTTCTACATCTATTTGTACAAAGCCTGGACAGGGAAGTGTGGAAATGTGACAGCGGTGACCGATCCTGGAGTCACCAACTGTCACTTCTCCAGTACAGAGGCACAGCCCACAGCTCAGGCACTGGGATATGGCCCACAAGATGCAGCTTCAACTTCCCATCCCTGCCAAGGGTTTTTAGCCGGACAATCATGTCTCCTTTATGTCTATTTATTGTACAATCAGAGAATGGGTTGGGTTGGAAGGGACCTTAAAGATCATCTAGTTCCAGCCCCCTGACATGGGCAGGGACACCTCCCACCACACCAGGCTGCTCCAAGCCCCGTCCAACCTGGCCTTGAACACCTCCAGGGATGGGGCAGCCACAGCTTCTCTGGGCAACCTGGGCCAGGGGCTCACCACCCTCACAGCAGAGAATTCCTTCCTAATATCTCATCTAAATCTCCCCTCTTTCAGTTTACCATTACCCATCATCCTATCGCTCCACTCCCTGAGAAAGTTCTTCCCCAGCTTTCCTGTAGCCCCTTTTAAGTACTGGAAGGGGCTCTAAGGTCTCCCTGGAGCCTTCTCTTCTCCAGGCTGAATAACCCCAGCGCTCAGATTTGGGAACATTTGTACCAATTCCTAGGGTACCAGGATCACAGCCATTTCAGTCACCCCCTTCCCATACAGATCCACTGAAGACATCTTTCTGCACAAGACTAACACTTCTCCATGAAAGGTGGACAGGGTTATGGGAGCACCAATGCCGCAGAGAAGTTCCTGCACAGCTCCCCACAACAGCTCTGTCCCCAAATGCCTTGTGTACTCAGAGCCAAAACAGAAAACCCTCAGAGGAAAATAAAGCTTCCCTCTGTTAAGGCTACCAAGGGCGATGAGGGTGAGGGAAGGATCAATAAAACTTCCACCAGCCTGCAGACCAGGCTTCGCAGCTCCACACACAGCTCTCTGTGGCCAAGACACAAGGCTTCGGGACAAAACTTGCAGGTTTGGGGTATTCTGTAGCCAGTATCACAGCTCCTCGGGGTGCTGCAGGGAGTGCACACGTACCACGACAGCACACACATGCACACGTCCACCAGCCCCCAGGACAGGGAGGTCCCTGTGCTTCCCCCCCCCCCCCAAGGACCAAACTTGGCCAGCAAAGGGGCAAACAAAACATAAGCACGCACTCGGCGGAGGGACCCTGCTCAGGAACACCATATTGTCCCTGTCAATATGCAATGATGTATCACATGACAGAATACAAAATTTCAGGCAAACCACTCGGGCATGTGCTGGGGTTAGGTGGGGGGAAACCGTCTCGCTCCACATGCAGACTTGTAGGAAGTGACAAAGTATCACGTCTGCCTGCCATCCGCAATATATTTAGCAACCTACAGATAGCAAACCCACGGGATTCATCCAGCCTGAGCCCCGGCACACGCACCCAGTTGTTCATGGCGACTTTGCACCCGTAGCTGTGCCGTGAAGCCAAAGGGATGGGAGAGGCAAGCGAGGAGCCATGGCTCCCAACCACCCCCCTTTATCACCACCATCGCAGTATTTACTGTAACACATGTGACTTAGTGAAGCCCTAGATTAATTAAATGAACTCCTCCATTAATCAATCAATCAATCCAGCACAGAGCAGTTGAAATATTGAATTACTTAAGAGCAGCATCTTTATATAGGACTTTTAAAGGTCTGCTCTGGAGGACCTTATCCCCGATAATTAAATTCAGCCTCACATGGAGAGGAGCACAAAAAACCCTGAGGCTGTGAGGGAAACGCCAGCTCCTGGCCTTGGGAAACACTGCCCCATCCGAGGGGGTCAGACAGCTTCTACAGAAGCCGACATCCCCCTGAACCACCCTCCAAAACACCTCCCCAGACACCAACAGGGAGGGCTCCTACTTGTTCAATCAGGACCACTAATCAATTAATTAAGAGAACTAGGATCAGGATTGCCCAATCCTCAGGAAGGGCTGCCATCCAGCTGGCAGAGCTGGAACAGAGGGAAGGAGGAAAGCAGGGCCATGTGCTGGTACTCCGGGAACACCTGAACGCATACATAATAGTTGCAAAACCTGTAAAGTCAGTAAAGGTTATCTAATTTTATATATGGTGAAATTTAGGCAGAGACAGTTGAAACACGTCGTCCCAAGATGTGCAGCGCACCAGTGAGAATGTCAGTAATAAGAACACCGATCTCCCATCATCCTGAAAGCCAGGCACACAAACTGCTAATGTGATCGATTTTGTCATCTGTGGGTCCACTTGAACCAGTATATTTGAACACTGAAATTGCAGAGATGAATTCTACACTTCTTGCCATCTTCATTTCAGTTTGGATGAGACTACGAAGCTATGTCCATCAATGGGGAAAAAACAAAACAACAAAAAAAAAGAAAAAATCTATTCCAAATCTATTCTATAATTTTCCATTTTGTAAAAAAATTCCTACCACCAGAAACTTTTCACATAGCATGAGAATTGCTGTTTCCCTCAGACAATAAGAAAATAAAGCTTCACAAGGCTCCCCGTCAAAAAACAGACCTATAACATCCAGGCAAAAATATCCAATCCTGGTATGTCTTCCCCCACCCCCAGCAAATATTTGTATTTTAGCTGTTTTAACTGCAAGAGCCTGACTTAAGTGGTTTATAACCTCTCGTGTACTTACTCTTCTTCCTCTTCTGCTCTGAGCAAGGATCTTGATGAAGAGCATGGACTACCCTGACTGCTTCTCCCAGATACAAAGGGAAGCGAGTAACAGCCTTGAGATCTTGTAGTAAGACAGGGCATACAGGACCCAGAATCAAATAAAAATGCAGCAAGATGAACACATACTTCAGTGCTCAAAAGTCACTATTTTTTTTGGCAAAGACAATACAAAAAAAAAAAAAAGACTTATTACAAGCCCTAAATGTAGTATAGCACAGCATGTTAACATATTGCTGCACATCCTCTATAGAATTGCATCCAAAGCTATATTAAAATAACGTTAAGGTTGCAAAAACTAGGCAACAAAGTTGGCAACATCAACGTGCAATCTTGATTTACACCTTTGGAATGGGTATTACGATCGAGTCCTCACTTACACAATTGTATTTTTTCCACGGGACTCCCATCTAATGTGCAGTTATTAAGCGTTTCTTTTTACCCTCGCAGGACCCATGCTCCCAGCAGCACCCACTACTTGTTCAACACCTACTATCTAAACCCAGAGCTGCATACCAAATTTCCAAGCTCCTTTTGACAACATCCCCGGTTTCCTCATTGCAGCATCAGGGTTTGTGACATAAATGAAAGTCCCCTCACCTCCACTTGCAGAGAAGCTTGACACCATCACAACCATCTCACTGGTGGGAAATCAAGACAAAGCAAAAGGGAGGCTGCTGAGAGCTGCTGCTTTGAGTTACCCGCTAACTTGAAGCACCAATCTGAGCCCCCTCTGACTCACGGTCTTTATGGATACCAACAATCCCACTTGCTACAGAGAGCCCCAACTGGTCTCAGCTGTGGTTGCAAACCCAAGACCACTTCTGCAAAACTGGCCCCAGGTGTGTCTTGGTGGGGACGCAGAAATGAGGAACAGGGAACCACATGGCAAACTTGGAACACTTGGGTTTGGATGACGTGCCAAAGCCCAAACAAGGCTCTTTGGGAAGAAATGAATAAAACAAACCCCCCCGCCCCCCCCCCCCCCCCCAAAACTACATGATTGTGTCAAGAGAGTTTCACAATATATATGGCTTGGTTAAGGTAGCCTATGCCACCTTAACGCTATCATTTCCCAAATGTCATGTGACAGATCATGAAGGTTGTTTTCACATACACCTGCTTTTAATGTCATTTCTTGAGAATTTTTTGCGCTATCTTTAAGAATTGAGAATTGAAACAACAGCAAGAAGCAGCTATAACCAGAGAGCACAGTAAGGAGACAACACGATGCATCTTTGGCCAACAAGAGACGTGCACCCCAAGTCTCCATGACCAGAACTAACAGCATAACCAGCCGCTGGACCATGCTGCTGGGTGGCACTGATGTCAAGGCAGTGTGGAGACATCAACCTCAAATTCTGAAGAGAAGATCACTCCAACAGCCATAAGTCTGAGGTTCTCCCATGATGAGACCACAAGGAGTACTTCAGTGCCCTTAAACAACTCAAAGCACCTTGACGACTCCAGTGGCTTCAAAGCAAGGTGTGGCTCAGTGAGAAACCAGGAGCTCTTGGGGCACCTGCTGCTAAGGTGGCCAACCTTATCATCACCATCATCATTGCAACTTTAGCATCACCATCATTCTTGCAAAAATCCCGATGTCTGAGAGAAATCTTTCTGCCAGCAAGACTTTCCCCTTTATACTTTGGGGGCTCATACAGGGTGCCACCAAGGTTGCCAGTACCCAACTTGGCACAGCACAAGGAGGATGCTCAGGTACCGTGGGACTCATCCTCCCCCACCGCTCCTCGGCAGGACCCTCCATGCTCAGCAGAGTGCCATGCGGCTGCCCTGCCTTCCCCTCACTAGTGACAACTCCTGCACGCTGCCTAAATGGAAACACTGCAGCTCTGTTAAAAATACATACGCACATACATATGCACCCATACGTTAAGAAAGAAGAATTTGTTACACGGTGACGAGCTGCGCTCTTGTTCCTCTCCATTATGTGCCCGTGTGGGTTTGCTCGGGCAGCCTCAGAGACCTGGTGAGACCAATGGGTGCCCTCACAAGACTTACCAAATGCTCATTATTAATTTCTGCTTTTAATTTCTGGACCTCTAAATTTTAGAGAAAGTCACAGGTTTTGTTCAAAAGAAGTGGCATATCTCAGTTTTGCTAAATACTTAAATGGTATTTATTTTGCTGGGGAAGGGGCTGCACTAATACACAGAAACTGCCAAGTATCACATTTTTACCCTGATCTACAGCATTCTCCAGCCTCCCCAGTAATTTGTGCTTTCTTCTCTTTCAAAGACTCCCAGAAAAGGCATTTACAGTCAATACACAGTCTTATTAGCACCCGGTATATATTCTCTTTTGCAAAACATGTGATTCGCTTTTACAAAGTATGCGTTTACTTTGACTTCCCCCTTACAGAAACAACAGGCGATTGTTGCCATTTTATATCACAGGCTTTCAGAGCGGAGTATGTTTCTGAAACAGGTTATTAAAACAAAAATGCAATTTAAATAAATCAGCCAAAAAAAAATAAAAAATCCGTTGAGAAAAGCTTGCGCTGCAGTTGCTCTGACTAAAGAGAAGCGCGAAAGCCAAAAGGAAGGAGTTAACCTTTGTCGAAACAGCATCAAACAGTCGCTGCTGCTTCAGTTATTGCTGTAGCAGGACTCGCTGCAGCAAACAGCATCCCTCGGTAACGGAAGAGCATCACCTACATACTCGCAATTCTCCAAGGGTCAAACCTAAAACGCTGCCCTTTAAATGTGGGTAACGACCAGCATCACGTACACAAGAAAATCTGGTAGATTGAACAGGAAACTGCAGAGAACTATTTCTGAAGTGTAAATGAGACTCTGCTACTTTCATTTCATTATTGCCGGAGCCCTGTGCTGAGATGAAGTTTCCATCTGTGATTTTCAGGACAGGATATCGGCCATTTCAGACGGCCTCTGTCGGAAACTAGAGAGACAAGTTACTCACAATTTTTTGTTTTATAAAAACATTTGAACTCTATTCGGTCTTCCCTCAGACAGAGATTATGGGAGACAATGCAGTGCTCTGGGAAACAACCTCACAGCAAGCAAACAAACATCATTACCCCACCCTCCCTTATTATTATTATTATTTTTTCAAGATTCAAATGATTATTTTTTCAAGAACAACTTGTAGAAAGTTACAATTGGAAGTGGACTAAATGTTTTAAAAGATAGTTTTGACAAGGCCATGCTAAACATCAATCTTTTATTACTCCTTTGAATATTCTCAACAAGTTAACAGTTCATGGTATCAAGCCTCAAGGTTTTCAACATAGGAAAATAATTTCAAATCTCTCACTGAAATTCAGGGGCTCTTGGATTACCTGTGAATTTTTTTGTCCGTATGCAAGAGACAGCACACCCAGTGAAATTTTTTCAAACGCTTGTTTCTTTTTTCACAACATTTTCACCATCAGTCGCACAAATTTATCAGCAAAAACCGCTGAAGTCAATGATGATGCAATTAAGGCTTTGATTACATGATGACAGCAAATCGATTTTAAAGCAGATTATATCAACAGTTGGGCAAAAGGAGAGGCAGGCATTATGGAAATCAGACCCTCTAATATCTTTAAGATTCCATAACCCCGGAGAGCATCTTTAATTCACCCTCTTTTATTCCAGATGGTTCACAAAAAACCTCCCTACGTTATCACACTCGGGTAGCCCATGCGAACACACTTCCTATGACATGATGTTAATATGTGTTAAAAAACAAAATTTAAAAAAAAAATAAATTGCAACTATTTCCCCAAAAAGGTGGTATTTGCAACGATATGTATTTTCAAAGACCCCCAGGATACAACACATCGCTGACTTCCACTGGCCAGGCACGGTAAATGCCTGGTGAAGGCAAGCAGAGTTACACAGGAGTATTTAAGAGCAGGATTTGGCTGCAGTCTCCACATGAAGGCAGGAATAGGGAACTATTGTGCTGCCTGTTTTCTCGCAGCAGATCCCAACTAGCTTTGGCTATGGATCCGGCACCACCAGCCAATTTCAAGGAAAAAAAGAAAAAAAGAAAAAAAAAAAAAAAAGAGCCTCCGACCCTTTCCTTTCTCTCCCTTTTTGTAATCTCTTGCAGGCACAACCGCTCCAGCAAGCAGCTCCCCTACCAGCCCAATATTTACACTAAACCACTAAAGGACTTTCTATTATAATGCTATCTCATTGATACAAGATTACTCCTGAACCACATCAAACCCGGCAATACTGTGAAAGGCACAAACGTCGTCTCAAGAAAGAGGCGCAGAGTGGATTATTTTAGTCTCGTTATTTCAACAGCACTTTTTAGATTTATGTAAAAAGTAATGCAATGCTACGGTAAGTGTTTCCCCCCTGGGGGCAACTTCGTGTCTATATGCATTAAATGTACACGCGTAAACACTTGCGATAGCTAATTATATTCCTGAAAACACCCGATTCTTGCCATTTCTTAATCCCACAAAATAAAAACACTTCAAAAAAAATTTCAGGTAATAATCAATTTTATCTAATGTCTTTGAAACTCTTTAGAGATTTTCACCTGAGAATCAAAAAGTGTTCAAACTCCTGCCTCTTTTAACTCTCTTTTGTAAAAGATGCATGGATGTAAAAACCCCAACAGACCACAGCACTTGCCGTCTCCTCTGGTTGCAAAGCACATGAAAGAGTAACCAGACATTTTTATTCAAATGAAATTATACAAATTTTTGTACCTTTTTTTTTTCTTCAGCATGTAAAAACCCCACCCTGTAATGAACACAAGCTTAAAGCAATCTCTTCCAATGGACCATTTTACTTATTCTACAATTTCTTACCCAAATTACACAGGTATAATTATTTTGACACTGTAATGAAAAGAAAATGGGATTTGGGCACTGTGGGTTTATCTAATAACACTATTTCTTGCCAGACTTCACAGCACTGACAATCACAAAGAGCCCTGTCCATTCCAATAGGAAATATTTGATTTTACTGTAGGAACATTATTTATTTTCACCAACTTGCTATTATCAGAAAGGATATGATAGCTGAATAATAAAAATGAAATCAAGAAATTCTGGTGTTTCAAGGCTTTATTTTTTTCTGCTCTCACTTTTGACATTTTCTTCCCCTGGAGAGACAAGATAAAGTGCTGTCATAAATGGGTGACTTTTCTTGTCAAATGACAGATTTGATTCTCCATGGCAACCACAAATCAAGGTGCTAGTCTGAATTAAAGCTTCTCTTAAAAGGCGTCTTTATGTTTATAAAATGAATTTAAATTAAATGGGTATTAGGTACAGTTTTTTACCTCCATTTATTTATTGACTAAGGAGCTCCGTACTGTGTGGAGCATATTTGCATTTTAAGGAAAGACAACATATTGTACTGGCAGATGCACAAACAAAGCAAGTTACAAGGTCATGCTACATATACTAGTTTACAGTACTATGAATGGTATACAGATGGACAGCAAGCAGTTAAGAGGTACTTAAATACTGGAAAAAGCACAAAAATTACCTACAGAGTAACAGATGAAGGAAATCTCTCCTCATTTCGTAACACTGCTTTCTTCCACACACAGTTAATAGAGAGTCATGTAATTGTCACAAACAGAATGCCAAAAGGGAAAAAAAATAAAAAAAAAAATCAGATGCTTCATCCTGTGCCCTTATGCAATCTTACTATAGAGCATGATACACTCTTACACATGGTTGTTACCATGACTTTCAAATACCCGAATTTATCCCAGATTTCTAACTTCAACTGCTCTAAAAATTCACTTTCTTGAGGTCACAACAGATCTGAATTTCTTTATTCAGAAGATGAGTCAGTGGAGCCTCCTAGTTCCACAATTAACCTACCTTATTACCTCTTTTTTTAAAAACCTGAAAGCCAGAGAACCTAAAATGCACTGTAATACTCTCCTCCTTCAGCTTCCCCAAAGAGATGGGAAAAATCTTTGCACAGAACATGAGACTGACATTTTTAACATATATGTGAAGCAAAATGTATATTTTTTACACACATTCACAAGGAAGTAAATACTTTCAAGAATTCAGATAGCTCTGTTAAAAAAAAAAAAAATAAAATCAAAATACTGCAGGTTTGTCAGCCGACTCTCTCGGTTACCAGAGTCAAGTGGCTCCACATTCACTGCCCTTGTAAGCTCTGCCAAATTTGATTTTAAGCTTCCTGAAGTTAAAGAAGGTTTATACAGTATTAACACGAGATCTTCTCACACATTTCTCAAGTTATTACACAGCCTTTTATCCAAAATTACAATTTTAAGCAGCGCAGGAAGGCTTCGGTTCAGCTTCACAGGCAGAGATGGACAGAGGATGTCTTCATCCCGCCACCGGGCTTTCTGCTTCACTTCACCACTGCCGCCCGCTTTCTTCTAGAGAAGGTGCAATAAAAGGGTGCCGGCAACTTATAAACCTCTTTACACCCTGGCTCTGGGCAGGATTTGACCCCTGCACCTAACAGGGTGGGGACGGTCCCCACCGTGCCGCTGTGGAGCTGCTGGGATGCTGCTATGGGGGTCCCCACAGGGCCGAGCTCGCACCCGCTCCCCGACTCAGGGGCACCTGCGTGTAACCCAGGAATGTCCCCATCTCCTATTGACAGCTTTTTGACCCAAATACCCCACTTTAAGAACCGGGGGGCAATAATGTTCAGACCTCTCTGAATCGGTTGGTAAACATTCGCTACATAAAAATCAAAGGACACTTTGCTAATGTACTACTGTATAAGTAACAGCCTCATTAAAATAAGACTAATCCGTAACAGAAATGTACATTTTACGGGGTAAGCAACTGAATTTCTTAGATTTTTATTGTGAGAAAAGAAAAAGAAAATGAGTCTACCTATTTCTCTCATACTGTAACCTGATCACAATGTTTATACGTGCCCATCACAGCGCTATATAAATTAAGTCCCAAGAAAGGGTTTGAGAAAATAAAATATGGTTAACTTCAAACAACACCTTCAGCTCAACTCCTGAAAATCCCTGGCACTTCTTGCTACGCACTTCTGGACATACTTGAGGTTAAGAGGCAGCCTCCTCGAGGTCCAAATCTGCACTTTTAGGAAAAAGTTCCCCAAATTACTACTATGCACAGGATAACTGCATACGTAAAACACCCTCCCAGGCTGTTACGCGAGCTGGATGCTGTGAGGTAGATGCTGGGAGTATTTTCTGCTAATGCAAGGGGACGAGGAGTGACGTCCACACCTCGTGCTTACGCTTTCTCTCCATCAGCAGCATTAAGGTGCAGCAAACAGGTCGAGGATTAAGGTAATACCCTGCGTCTCTACAGAAAACAGGGCGGTTTTCCAGGCCTTTACTGCCAGTTGACAGCATGGTTTTGCCGAAGGAGCAGGTGAAGAAGAAATAAGCACCAAAAGAAAAACTTGCAATCGCTAAAATTGTTATTAAAATTGTATTTCAGATATAGGTAGCCACAGAGACTTGTGCCACCGTGGCGTTTCGGACAAGCTGCAGCCAAAGCAGCAGCAGTTGTCCACTTCATCTCCAAATATTCCAAGAGTAAATACAGCATGGGCACAAAAACCCCTGCAAGTGCAGGAATTTGGGTCTCTTGACCTTTTTGGGGGGACTGTGGAGGTGCTGAGGCTGCACCAAAACCTCCTGGGAGCACTGGGGTGCTTTCCAGTGCAGAGTAACTCCAGATACAAACATGCATTTGTTGCAAAAGGGCCGCAAAAGAAGACAACCTGGCTTAAATGCAGTAGAAAAAGATTTATTTTTATTTTTTCTCTCCAAGTCTCACCCACTCGTTTAGTGGGAACACAAGACTTTGATTAGCAAACGCCTGCAACTTAAACCGGGGTGAGTTGATGATGCTAAGTCTTCCTTGTGCACTCAGCAGGCATTTCTGAGCTGGCTTTTGGCACATACAATAAACCCTCTCCTTAATTGTTGTGAAGCAGCACAGCTCACCTTTCCTATTGTCTCTAATGCGTGGCATTTCGTTTTATTGAGCATGAGCTCAGTGGTGGTGATAGGCACAAATTTTACTACTTTAATAGTATATGTTATCTGACGTTTCCTAACACTGAGCTTTGGGGTTTGAGACTGACCAGTCTTGACAGAGATGGATAGTTTGCATAAGAGTCATAAAGGGAACACCCGAGGCCTCAGTGATATTTTGAGCAGGAAAACTATGCAACATACTTTAAAAAGTGAAAAGACAACCAGGAAAATCTTTGGTTGGTAATCATAGTCAGGAAATGCCAGCAAATGTTTTGAGATGCTTAGCTGAAAATTTGAAAAATGTTAAAAGCCAGCTTTGCTACCTTTAGCAGTGAACTATAAAGCTAATCACATATATTTTTGGGGTCCTTAACGTGGACCAGATGGAACTACACCACATATAAATAAAAAACATTCTCTAGTTTGTGGGCTGGTTTGAATTTTATTTCATTGGATAAACGTGGAAGACAAAGTTACCAAGGAGGTTTTAGTCTGAGTAAACCGTGAAGCAATTAACAGGAGTTCAAAGATACATTTTCATCCATCAGATGCCCTACTGCCTTCCAGATTTCCCATGAAAGTCATTGCACGTGGAAAGGGGACACTGTCAACTTGAGACCTCCCCATGTCCAGACCAACTAGGTGGGAGCAAGTTCAGGTGCAGCACCTGCTCCTGAGCTCCCAGGTCCATCGGGGGGTGGGTGGGGGTCCAGCTACACCCTACTGAATCCTTAAAAAAATAAGTATAATCATTCTTCTCATCTGTTGTCTTGTTAGAAATAACACAAATTAATTTGGGGAAAACCTGATAACAAGGTATGGAAATAGCAGATGCAAACCTGCAAGGTAAATAAACTACAGAGAATAATCTTGAATCTCTTTTTAAGTTATAAAATTATTTACTTGTTCTGATCTGAGCAAACATAAAAGAATACCTCTCCCAGGCTCCAGGCATTGTTACCATCAATTAACTAACAATTCCATAAACAATAAAAGTATTACAAAAACAGCAGCACATCCCCACCTACACATTAGCACCAGTCAGCAAAAAACCCAACAAAAAACTACAAACAACACTTCCTACTCCTTGAATTCCCAAAGGAAACTCCACCCCAGCTGCCGCAATCAAAAATACAGACTTAACAAAGTGTCCGCAAGGTTAAGTGGCAATTTTAGGTGTTACTTGTAACAAAAGTAAAACAATTTCAGACACAAGGGTGAGTGTAAGCTGAGAACTCCTTGAATACAGACTTTCCCCCAAATGATGATTTCTTGCAGAGATTGTGTTCTCTGTTTCAGGCTGCTGAAAGGTGAATGGGTCTAGATGAAAAAAAGAAAAGGAAAAAAAATAATACCTAAACTCTGCATCACCAATGGAGCCCCAGCAACAGCAAAGTTTCCTTGCACCATGTACATTAGTTTTCAGGAGAGGGCTGTGCCATGGCTGCTCCATCACATTGGAGGCGGAGGGACGGTGGGAAAAGGGGATTCCAGCCTGCTTCCTCCCCTCCTCTTCTCCCTCCCACAAGTCTGCACTTGCCTCTTCTCACTGGTTTCTCAACTGTGTTCTCAAGTTTCTGTGGGTCAACACGGCATCAACTTGGCACCCGTACGACGCCTGTGAAATCCGGGGAGTCATGCAAATGTAGCTGAATATGCAATGTCTCCTTCTGATTCACTACGAATAGGCAGAAACCATTTTAGCCAGGGTGGTAAACGTCTTCCTTCTTAACTTTGGAAAGTATTCTTTTAAAAAAATAATCCCAACTTCTTATTGCTCCTCAGTTGTCCCGACAATGGTCCAAAGACCCCTAAGGACACGCACACCATTACCGCAAGCAGAGCCACGGTCCCTGCTCTGAAGCCAAGCAACCGCTATGTCGGGCCAGTGCCAGCCACCTGCAGAAATGCAGGCTGATAGAAATTATGCACACATACCCTGAATCTGGAAAAATGGGTGTTCTGAAGTACAGCATCACTGTTCAGCTGACAGCAAGCTGAGCCCCTACCTGATACTCCTCCTCCCAAGAATATTTCCTCCGTCAAAGTTAATAACTCTTTGCTCCCAAAAAAACAACATTATGGAAAAACTCAGCTGTCCCCCGGGAGTTCATGCGGTACATTTGGAGAATAAATTCAGCCTTTAAAACTGTGAAATACAAGGATTTTAATCCTGCTTTAAGTGCAAGTTTCAATACAAACTGAACTTTGAACCCTCTGGGATTTCTTTCTTAGAGTAAGTGATCCATATGAGGATCTCCTTCAACATATATGCAACAATAAAGTAAAAAGTAATTACTATGGCAGGGGAGGGCGATTTATAAAATGCATGTGTAGGAAATAATTATTTACCTTCAATACAAGCAGTTTCTTCTTGGTTTCTGTGCCATAAATGTAACTTTCTCCAAACAGCAACTTCTTAAAAGATGTTTGTCAACTTCTGTCATTCACAGATACACAACAAAGAAAAATGTATATCTTTCTAATGAGATGCACAGCCAAGGACGGTTGTCAGCATCATAGCACTGCTGTTGTGACATGTATTTCATTTTATTCAATACATAACGGGAAAGCTGTTTAATCCAGCAGTCCAAGCAACGTCCAAATAAGCATTAATAATGCGGTGAATAACTGATCATCACTAGATGGTTTTCAGCCAGAAAAAGGTTTTTCCCTCCCCCTTTTAAAAATATCCTCCTAGTTAGAAAACAAAGAGGCAGAAGTTCAGACTGTTGCCTGCTACCTCCTACCACGGGCGCACATCTGCAAGTGCCAACCTGCTCGGTGCCGAGCCCGGCCTCATGCACAGCGAATTTCGGCACTACATCAACAGATTGCAGCAGCACAGCAGGTGGAGCGGGGGGCTAAGGGAGAAGCAATTAACATGTATTGTGTTTCCCATTTTTCAAGGTAGATGGCAAATTCTCTGTCACAGACATGTACAAATTCGTGTACAAAACCCACTGCATAATACAAAGACATCTGTGTTTACTAAAGTAATCATTATTGTTTAATGCATATTTTTTACACCATTTAACAAATAACTTTAGCTCTGATGAACATGGTGATTTTCATGATAGACTTCAAAGGAAAAAAAGTTCATAAGAAACGTGGAGCTGCTAACATGTGCTAAGCATCGAGACACGCACCACGGATTCAGGGCACTGCTCTGACCTTGCCTGTTCTCACCCCATGCACGCTCTGCCAGCACAGTCGAACTGAGACTTGGTGGCTTGCTGGCTTGCATCAGAACTTGAAGTCATCCTCGTGCTGCTTCCTACACCAAACTCTGTGGACACACGCAACGAAGACGGGCAGCACCCCATCAAAAGCCATGAGCAACCACGGGAGTAAAACCCCACCATTTCAGGACCGACCCCACAGCCCCAAAGGGCTTCCCAGAGCTCAGTGCAATGGACACACCTGCCTTCAGGACTGGCCCCACCACCATCACGGCCACAGGGAGAGTCTCATCACTACACCAGGGCAACGAAGCTGCTGAGGGGTCTGACGCACAAGTCTGACAAGGAACAGCTGAGGGAACTGGGTCTGTTCAGCCTGGAGAAAATGAGGCTGAGGAGAGACCTTATCGCTCTCTACAACTCCCTGAATAGAGGGTGTAGCCAGGGGGGTGTTGGTCTCTTCTCCCAAGTAACAAGTGATAGGACAAGAGGAAACAGCCTCAAGTTGCACCAGGGAAGGCTTAGGATGAATATCAGGAAAAATTTCTTCACCAAAAGGGTCATCAAACATTGGAACAGGCTGCCCAGCAAAGTGCTTGAATCACCATCCAGGTAGACATGGTGCTGAGGGACGTGATTTAGTGATGGTTTTGGCAGTGTTAGGTTAATGGTTGGACTCTATGATCTTAAAGGTCCCTCCCAACCTAGACAATTCTATGATTCTACGTTTCTATGATTCTACATTTCTATGATTCTACATTTCTATGATTCTACTCCTGCCTTGCCACTTCCAGCCATCATCCCTGTCCCACCCCACCTCCCTATCTGCAGGCAGCCACGTGCCTGACCCTCGTAGGCTTCAAGAGGAGCTGCAGGCAGGCAGGGCTGAAACATGAGGATGGAGGAGCTCGGAGGAGAAGTGAGCCGAGTCGAGACCCCGCTACATGTTCAGTGATTATAAGATTAGTGTGTTTTTATTTAAAGTATTATCCGTTAACATCCCGTATTACAAAAGTAGCACAACAGTATCGACAGACTGTCAATATTAATAGGAGTGTCTAATGTTATATCAATACTAATTTAATTTCTGTTATCTGCAGCCTGCAGGGCCTTTCTGAAGAAACAGAGGAACAAGAGTGAGAAAGCTAAAGCAGTGACATAACAGGAAAACGAGCCATTCCTTCAGCTTCTCCATCATTCAGTGGCACCCTGCTGCTTAACACAGTTATCCTTGCTGCTTCTTTTAAGAAAAAACACCACCAACAAAACCCCCTTAGTTTTTTTTCCAATATCGCCAGAACCGCTACACTCTCTATTTCTTTCTGACAAAAAAAAAAAAATCTTTGCAGAACAGCATTTTTCCTAACTATGTACACCTAAAATCTAGAAAATAAGTGTGTCAGACAACAGCAATTACAGGCTGGGTTAATAACTCACCCCTACGACACAGTGTCAATTCACAAAGGAGAATTTCTAGACCAGCGAATGACCCAATCTCGTACAGACCTGAAGGGCCCCATGGAAGAAGCACGTTCTTCATTTTACATGCAAAATATATATTTTTAGGGTCTTATAGAGGTAGAACTTCTTGAAGAACTTATATTTTAAGGAGGTTCAAATAAGTGTCCCTAAGAATACAGGGCTAGGACACACAGGTGGCTGGCACTGCGAGGTGGGGAGAAGCTCTCATCCTTACGGGGAGATGCTCGGCACGACCAGGATCCCAGCACCACCCCTGCGCTTCCCATCACTGCTAACGTACTTTAAAAGAGAGAAGACAGGTCCACAATGACAAAATGTCAAAGTGAACAAAGTAATTGAGCTAATTATGTAAACATTCATTATTAATAATATTAAAATATCCTGTTTTGCATTTTCTTTTTGTGGCAGAATGAGCAGCATCTAAGGACTCGAAATTATCATCTAAGAACTGAGTAAAAGAGGAAAATGCCTAAAATGAAGATACAGTATCAAAGAAGAATATTTCTCTTGCTTTAGCACATGAATGATCCCAACTGTACTCGCTACAAAGCATTAAGTGGGAATGCAGGGGAAAATATTCTTCTCCTTAAATACATTTCAAATAAGTGATTTACGGTTTTCAAACTGTGAAGGAGAGAAGTGGAAAAGAGGAAGGTATCGGGGTAGGAAATTGGCTTACCTCGTGATACTCCATGATGTGTGACCAGTTCCCACAAACGGGTGAATCCTCCTTCCACCGTTAATGAGCCTGGAGGTTTGCTGGTCCCTCCTGCCCACCCCACCACCAACCATACCCTCACGGTTGTACATCGCTGTGTCAAATTACAAAGGGTAATGATACCCAAAGCTCCCTCCAAAATACCTCAAGGGGGTACAGAGCACAGGGTGGCAACTCCAGAAATGCCAGTGACAGGGTGGCTGGGTGACAGACACCCCGTGCTGCCTGATGCTGGCCCACAGCACCATGGATGGTGGCATGCTCCAAACCCCACATTAGAACAAGACAAAGCAATGTTTAAAATGGAGATGGGGGAAAAAAAAAATCAACTTTTATATTGCAATTAAAACACTGACTTCTCTCCCCTAGCATGGCTGTGTCCTCCCAACAAGTTCTCCTTGCCAGATTTACAGAAATTTCCGCTCACATAAAATTCTGCCTTCAAACAGATCTTTTCTGCTACCTGTGCCTGTTGCAGTCACACAGATTAACAGTAATTGGTGGCTGTGAAGAAGCCATGTCTGTCAGACTGTTTCACAGAATGATAGAAAAAAGGAAGGAAGGCAGAAAACGAGGGAAAACAGTCTGTGGCCTTTGAAAACTAAGGGCCTGCGCTGCTGAACAAATCACTTCCAGGCTGTTGGGGATGGAGCCAGAAAAGTATCTTTGAAAGAAAAAAGAAGAACCCGTGAGGAAGCAACAAGCAAGCAATGCAAGGGGAAAAACTGTACCATAGGGAAATTAATCCAAGAGGAGTCCCACAAATTGGAAAAGGATAAGAATAAAAATTAGGAGTTATTGGACAAGGATTAGTGTAAGAGGGGTAGTTTCCTACCAGGAAATGGGGATTGAACGGCTCGTGCACGGCACAGCCAAAGACCTCAGAGAAGGCGGCAGGAAGAAATTACAAGGCTCAACGATGTAGGTTAGTCTGCAGACTAAGAAAGCAAATTAAAAATGAGATTCTGGGACTGAGCACCCACCAGGGCAGCTTGGGCCACCTTGAGGGATCTGCGGAAGAGAACAAATGTCTCCAGCCTGGCCATGAAGGTTTACCTTTCCGCTGTAAAGCTCCAACCCTGTCTGTTGGGATTTACACATACAGCACCACCACCCTCAGAGGATGAGTTCCTTCCTGTCTGCAGGGGCTGGGCTGCACCGCCTCGCGCAGCTCTACACTGCGCAAGCACAAACCACTGCAAGAAACGAGACATGAACTACACAAACTGCACGGCGCAGCTCAAGAAAGGGATCTGCCATACAGGAATCCTCGTTGCCAGTTGTATCTTCCTCTCACCTCTCTCACCTCTTTCCGCTCACCACCTCCCATGCCTTCAACCACCGTTTCTGCAGCACTTCTCCCGCCTCAGCCTCTTCACAAACTTCTAACCCCCTTTTCTCCCCAGGCGGGAGACAGTGCTGACAGGAGCAGCAGCAGCTCTAGCTCATAACTCGCCTAACAAATGCCAGCCAGAAGTGATTTGTAGGCATCAAGTAAATTATTATTTTTTGAGAGAGTGGAAAAGAAAAAGAGGGGCACAAGCTTAAGGTGTTGTTGATGAATGAAGATGAAAAGAAGGTTTTAGGGTGAGAAATGTTTGTCTAGTGTGACCTAAACCGTTCAAACCTCATTTGATAGATGATGGACATTTATTCCCCGCTATGTGTCACTTCAAAGTCTGAGGTTTATATTAAACAAGAAGTCTTCTCCTTCTAAGTTGTTCTTCACTTTTTCCTGGAGTTTATCACACAGCACAATACCTGGAAATGTAATCACATTTAGTTTTTATTATAAAGTCATATGGTCACTAGTAGTACATATTAGAAGACGCATTTTATTGTTTTTCATTATGTAATTGTGTGCTTCATTGCTTTTCATCTGCTTTGTTGTGGGAGGTGGCACAGACCAGGAATACCATTTCTCTGGGGATGATGTTCTAAGGGCACAATGAAACCAACCCACCCGCACTCAGCTCAGATGCAGTGCCATCACCCTTCCCTCCTCTCCACTCCCCACAGCCAGCACCAGGCTCCCGACAAGCCGACAGCTCACCATCTCAGGCAAAGCAACTCCAGCTTTCCCACCCCAAAAGGCTTGTCCCTACTCAGAGATGCCATCAGCAGCAAATACTTAAAGCAAGCCAGGACGCCAGGCACAGCAGTGGCTTTAATCACTGAAAAGAAGATTTTTGAAGTCTCGCATTCAAGTCACCGGCAATCCTTGCTCCCACGCACACGCCAAACATCTCGCCTGAGTGGCGGCAAGGACAGTGAGCGCAGGAGCCCCGCACCACCCGAGCCACCACGCAGGAAAGGCATCTCCTAGGAGGGCTCCACACGCCTGCACTTGCAGAGCCATTTGCCCGCAGGTTCAGAGATCTCAGCCCAAACAAAAAAGCTCCAAATTAAAACCAAAAGCAGAAATATCCTCTCCCCCACCCACTTCTGCTTTCCTTGTCATTCAGCGGGTTTCATCCTGGCAAGATCACACCTCAGGAGTTACCATCCAATCTTTCCCCTTCCCATAAGGAAGGAAAACAAAGAGAAAAACATACTTCTAAGATGATAGCCACACACTGACGGAGCTATTGAAGAGACTCCTGCAACAGAAGTGGAGATGAGATGCTTGTCCTGGCCTGGGATAGCAGGAAGGGCTGCAGAGCAATGCACCAGCACCTCAAAGGCTGAGCATCACTGAGTAAAATTTGCAGAAAAAAACAATTCCCCTTCTTATGCCCAGAGAAGGATGTCTTTGCTTTGGATCTTGGTTTGCAACCTTATGAGAAGTTGATGTTTGGAAATAAATAGTCTATATTGTGAAACAAGTTTTCTATGAACAGCTGATGTTACAATTAGTTTTGAATATGGGGTTCCTTCTACTAAAAGACATGATCATTCAGTTATAGATGTTTACATTCCTATACATTAAAAAGAAACACATTCTGTTAATAAATTATGCAACCAAACTATACTTGATTGGATACGCTCCTGTTTAGTATTCACCCAAAGCACTGCAGCATTCAACAGCAGGGTAGACTTACTCATTTACTACATCTATTCCTTTAAATGTGCCCCAAAATTTGTTTTTCTCAGCACTCGCTCACTAAGATTGCTTTCAATATTGGCTTTTGGGGAGTTCATTTTACTTAGATTCTCTATTAAAAGAGAACACCACAGATTCACTGAGACGGTATTTCTTTGCCAGAAGGTCGATTCACACACGAGCAAAAGTGTTTCATGCTAGTTCTGGCCCTGACCGATGCCTCTGTGTCCTACACAGAAAAAAACATCAAATGCCTTTGATTTGAGACACTCCCCGCTCCCGCACCCCAAACACACAGACCTCCTGCTAGTGCCCTCCCTCTCCCCATCATCAGCAAATTGCCACTGCAGCCCAGCTAAGCCCTAAGACCCCACAACGGTGCATCCAAGCTCAAAGTAGGAAGCTTGAAATTACGCTCCATCAAGTTGCTCCATCTCACTACACTTTTAGAGGTTTAAAAAAAAATTATCAAATTCTATTGAATTTCTCTCTACACAGATGCATCTCTAATGAACCCCCATAAAAGTTAAAACTTACATTTGGTAATCATATGCAATTGAAACATCATAAAATGAGAAGTCAAGGAACTGTATGTGGGCTGCAATGACTTGTCTTATTGTATTCATTCCCTTAATAAATATATCTTAAAAATAACCTCACAGTCACACATTTGCAATATAATATAAAAATAACACTGGATTCAAATTATTAAACAGGTAATTTAATAGAACGAGAATCGAAATGTAGGACAGTGTGCAACTTTATGCTATAGGAATAGGATGATTTTAGCCAACACAACTATTTTTCTTTTTTGCATTATCTTTGCATTTATAATACTACAACATCCACATAACCTTGACACTGTAGTCACCTTAGTAACAAACAAGTGTAACGTTCACTTATAATTGAAATCCCAACAGGGTATTTGATTCAAGTAAAAAAAAAAAAAAATAATCAGAGACCCCTACTCTGTTGCTTTTTTCTTAGTCACATACACATAGGCTAAAAGGATTTAAAAATAGATATATTTGTACACTATTAAATCTACAAAGCAGAACCACTTAATTTTAATTTAATGCAAAATGGAAACAAATATAACACCTTTAAAAGACATGATGCTAAAAAGAGAAGCAAATTATTTAAGCTCTGGATCAGCGCAGCTTGGCAAATTCGCACCAAGTAAAGGCCAAGATTTAAACCAGCCTTGCAGCCAAGAGCAGCCACTGTGCCCGGGGACCACGGCACCAGCAACACCAGCTGGGCAGAGGACACCCTCCACAGTGGAGCTGGGTGGCTCCACAGCCCAGCGCTGATGGAGGGGACGAGTATCCCCAGCCTGACCACCACCGCAGCGGGGCTCTGTCTGGCACAGGCTACAGTCCTGGCTGCGTGCTCAGCTATGCTTTGCATAGCAGTTTTCACTTAAATTGGAGTATTTTAAATGAAAGGAAAAGGGCAGAGCTCCCATCAGTGCCCAGAAGAGGAAAAGTCTGAGCCCCTCCAGACCAAGGTCTTTTCCTTAACAATGGCCAAGAGAAAGCGATGTCCACTTCAGAGAAAGGTACAAGAAACATCTGAATTGAGGGGTTTCACCTCTGGGAAAAGGGGTTTCTGCCTAACCCTCTGCTAGCTTTATCCTAGAGCAAGAGAATTTATATTCTTCCTACTCATAAAACAAAACTGCTCTTACTCAAGGTATCTGCAGATGTTTGTGATTACCTACACAGCTAAATCCTCTTATTGTTTCACATTTAGTCCTTCGTAGCTAGGATTTAGTTTTATTGAATGATTACCTAGCCCCGTTTCAGGAAAAAAAAAAAAAAACACTTAACTGCAACCTAAATCATCTGAAGCCATCTTTTAGTTTGCTCCTGTTGGCTTGTTCTTCTCACAGCTCCAAAGACACGAACTTTCTGCCCCTGCAGAAGAGCCAGCCCATCGCCTCCGGTGCACCGGCACAGCCCCAGCCACACATCCCGCCTGTCAACCGGGGCTGCCATCTGCCAGGGCTCTGTCCTGGCCGTCACGCTTTTATTAAGTCCCTGATGAGCGTGATTCAATTAACGTCGCCTGAAAAGCCACTACACCGCAAATGAAAGGTGACAAGGAGTTAAGACAGTAGCAGGGGGGGCACTGTGGAGGGCAGACCGGCCGGAGGACACAGCAGACCTGTTACTCCGCGTGGCCAAAATGGGTTTGATCTGCCTGCATCTGGGGGGGCAATGGGGCGGGGAGAAAGAGAGTCTGGAGAAGTGAAACTTGCAGAAAGCTCTCCTCACCCCACAGCTGGAAAGGCAAATTGGAGGTGAACACATGCTTTTTATCAGGTTATTCTGTCGTCAAGTGTTTTGTCTATACGTAGCACTGCAGTGCCCATCACCAGCAAACGCCTGATGGAGCAATTAGCTGTACCTTGCTGGAGGCACGGAGGATGCCCACCGACCCTGCCGGGAGGTCTGTGCCCCAAACAGCTGCGGCAGTGGGCTCCTTCTGCCGGTGGAAACAAGGACTCGGCTAAATGCGGCGAGCTACAAGTTTCTGCAACAATGTGCAAGTCTCCAACATGTGGCCCATAACGTAGCTGTTGCCATGGTAAATATTCATGTTTAGTGAAAAGTGTTAAATCTTGTATCATAAGTTAAATCAGCTGCCAAGACACATTTTCACAAGTAGGGGAATTTTTGTCTTTTCAGAATGGAATGTTTTTCAGTTGACATTGATTTTTCCCTAAAATAAGTCCCCCAGAAAGGAAGCCAATCACACGTGAGGCAGTCCAAGAGCTGAATTACTCTACTCCTTCTCTGAATCATCAACAAGTGTTGTGTGCTAGTGCGTGTGTGTGTACAAATGCCCTGTAGCTTCATAAATCCCATCCTCTTACACAAATGAGCAGTTATACAATTTATTCGGAATATTAAACTAATGATCCCAGCAGAAATAGCACCAATATTTCATATTATGGGTGATGAGACTTCAACAAGTAACTTTTCTGAATAGGCAGCATCTTAAAAGAAATAATTAAGCTTAACTTGCCCTGGCCTTTTCACAAATACAAGACTCAATCCTGAGCCTGAATATACAGTTGTTTATGTAGGTCCAGGACAGAAATAGTAAGAGCATATTTACTTGATTTTATGGTTCTTGTTCAGTATTTCAAAAGAAGACAAATGGTTTTAATACAATTTCAGAAAGAGAGACATATTAGAATTAACACAGAATTGGCTAAAAAAAAAAATCCAGCTTGTTACTTTTATTCATTTAAAAGGTGTTGTGAGGAAATAGGACTGTTATCAGTTCAAGATCTGCAAAATTACATGTATGTATCCTTCCACTCCAGAACTATTCAAAATTTTCTCATTCTACCATCTCATGGTTAATCTTCTGTATTTAAAGCAAAATGCATTTCCAACAGAAGGTTCTTTAGAATAAGGGGGGAAAATTGTCATTCAGTAATTAGCCCAATTTCATTCAGAGCAGGGTAAATAACTCCTGTGATAACAGAGCAACAAAGCAGAACTAGTCCTAAAGTCTAAACAGAAAAGACAAAGTGGTCATCTGCTTTGACACTCCGCAGCCAAAATAAAAACACAAGCAGTGATGACCTTGCTTTCTCCTGCCGAAGCCCCATGCCAGGGAGAACCTCTCCCACTGACCCACCAGGGAAGACTAAGCCCTCGGAGCAGCCCTGCAGCTCCCACAGAGGTACCACTGCCCTTCCCAATGGTGGAGAGCTCTTTGCCAACGTTGGGTTTCCTCTTCCACATCTCTGGATTTCACCTTAGTTGTGCCTTCCGCGGTGAGGACTTTGCCCACCAGATTCCTTTCTTCTTTACCTACCTCTGAGTAGCAACAACCAGCAGCCAGTCACATCCTTGTTTCTAAGTTAAGAAACACTTCTGATTCCTCCTCCTCTCTCTAATTATTGCTCCACAATCGATTTGCCGTACCCCATGCCAGATTCGCACCTTAGTTCCTTACCTGTACTCATTAAAACTCTAGCTCTCCTCCCATCTTCTCCACAAAAGACATTTTCTAGCAAGCAAGCTACTGCTTACACTCTCTTTACCTCTTTCTCTACCGAAGCCAGCTCTACGGAAAGGCTGAAACATATTTAGCACTCCCAGCTCTCTGCTTGTCTCTTTCTTTTATTTTACATGGTTCAATGTTCTCATTCTGCCTTCCCTCCTTCTTTCTCTACCTCAGTGCTACAAAAAGACATCTTCTGTGACACCTTAAAAAAAAAAGATCGCTGAATTAACATGACTTGCACTGCATGGTATTTTCAGACCAGCCATTTGCTAATGTCGCAAACACAATTAGGAAGTCAGGGAAAGCGCTCACAGGAGCAGATGAAAGCTGCAGAGATAAAATGGAAAGCTTTTACCTGCCAAGCTCTCAGGTTAGGGTTCTAGGTTGCCCTCGGATCTAATAAAGCTATAAAAGAGCCTTATTAAGGAGATGCATAGTCACATTGCTGTAAATATCAAGCATGGCTTTTTTCCATCCTCCTATAGACATGGATTTTTGCTACTGTGATTTGCAGGCTGGTAGCCATAGGTGGTTTAAATTCTTGATATTAAAAAAAGCTTGGAGCATTACTGACAATTAAAAACAGCTTTTACACATGCACAATAACGCTTCTCATGCTTTAAAAAAAAATAATATGCATATCCATATTACCATCATAATAAGTGCCACAAAGTGACATGATATGATTGAGTATAATGGCTCCTTTGGAGCCATTATGGTCGATCAGTAAATAATACACTTTTGAAATTGTCTAACTACATATTTACACTTGTCAACTCTCATACACTTCAGTGACAGAATTTAAAAGAAACACTGTAAAAAACTGTAAGAACATTAAACCACGAAAACATTACGCTGAAGTAGTATTAAGGTTTGACTTAAACCCACAAAAACATGGAAATTCCAGGTTAAGGCCAAATCTCCGAAAATGACACCATCTTTAGCTTGCCGAGCCGTGCCCAAGCACTTGCAGTGGTTCGGGCATAGCGAGGGATGAGGCAAGGTTGGGCTGGAAGGCAGGGGACATGGGGCCATGGTGGTCCAGGGCATCAGGAGTGTACTGAGCCATCGTGGAGGGCTCTGCCCATCAAATTCGTAGGCGACAGCCAACCCCCCCCAGCAGCAACTTAGCTGTTCAGCAGGACATTACTTTATGGTATTTCAAAAAAAACAAAGCCTGGACCTTTTCTCTGTTTATTCAGATGAAATTCTCAATTAAGTTGAGAAGAATTAATCTTCACTTAGTTTGGAAGAGGCCCCGTTGAGACACTGGGAGTTTTGCCTAGCTGAAACACATGGAGAAAAACTTCAGGCTTTGACCCTAAAAAGGCATTGTCAAAAAAATATGTTAAACAAACATGACAGCGGAACATTAATATCCCAAAGATTCACTCCATGTGGGAAAAGAAAAGACTGGGAAGCAAGATGTTTTTTCTAGAGTAAAATTATGGGCTTGGCGTTGGCTTTTTTAATTGATAATTTTGTCTCTCTCTTGTTCAGCTGTAGTCACTTTTGCTCCAAGCAGCGGTGGCAGCAACTTTATTGGTTCCAGTAGAGCTCTGCTGAAAACAATAAGTATCAAGCCCCTAAATGCTGTCTGTCTTTCTGCGAGGGTCACATCCTGGGGACCCAGAGTCAAGGGGCTATTGAATGCTTGTGAGATGTCAAGAGCAACCCCAGTTGCACAGCACCTCCTTCCCAACAAAAGGCCCCAAACGCTTCAGATGCTCTGCACTACAGTCCTGAACCACGCTGTAAAAAGCAATGATGGATATTTTCGTAGAGCAAAGGTCTTCTTTTCATATCTATCTATCTATCTCCTTGCTCAGACTTATCTATTACCTAGCTTGTGAGAACAAAATCCATAAAGGCTTGGCATGGCAGACTCCTGAAGCTGTCTGAAGACACAACCACCACACCCCTGTCAAGAGGGAGTTACAGCTCGGTTTTATAGTCAGCTCTCCCCTCGACACGCTGATGACAGAGCTGCCTCCCTCTACGCTCAGCATCTGGGATTTTACAGCCACTGTATATAAATGGGATTTTCATGACAAACAACTCTGTATTCGGTTTCCTTGTGTATCTGAAAGTGAGAATGATCTCTTAAGGCTCTGCTGGGAAAGAGTATTAATGAAGACAAAGAGTATTTCAGGCTATTTCTCCCAGGAGCATTATCACGATGACAATATAATGACTTTGTCCTACGCAAGTACTTTAAGTCCATGTCCTCCTCCCAAAGCAGCTCTTCAGGAACCCCCTGTACACACGCTCCCCATGACAGCCATCACAGCCCCCTCCCCATGGCCAGCAGCCCACCAGCCTGCCACCACCTGAAGAGGACAGGATCTGCCATCAGCTCAGAGAGCTTTCCCCAGTTTCTCATTTCATAAGCCCTCCCTGGAGATGTTTGCTTTTGTCTAAATATTATAAACCTCGGTACGACGAAGACTTAATAAACCCTGTTGCCTTTTCACTTTGCACAGCGTCTGTCTCCTCTCACCCTACCTCGCGGCTCATGCAAATGTCAGAGTGAGAACAGTTTTTACATCTCCTCGGGTCGCCCCAGAGTGATATAAGCAAAGGTAAACAAACTGCTGAAGTCTGGGTATTTTTACTTCAGATGGGATGTAAATCAGTGGATGAAAGCTGGGAATAAACTGGCAATACGAGGACAGCTTATTGAAGTTTCCTCCCCCAGCTCAGTGTTCCCTCAATGTAATATAGCTGACATCACCCTACACACTAAAGGAAAGAAAAAAACCCACAATGCAAAGACACACAAATATTTCCCCCAAAGTCAATGACACTCTTCAAGATGTTTGGCCAGCTCTTACAAAAAGAGAAAAGCACTCCCCTACCAAAGGCAGGTATCTTCACCTGTAAGCACTCAGGAGGAGACCGGACACCACCCTGTGTTCTCAGGATGGGCACGATCTTCACGTGGGATACCCCAACAAGGACACCAGACGCCACGAGCACTTGGGATGGGCATAAACTCCAGATGGGACACCCCAATGCAGCAGAACTTAGGATACAGAGGGTCCTCAGTTCCTGCCATACCACATACGCCACTCCTCAAACAACCACCAGAGCAAGAGCTTCTTCCCAAAGCTCAAATCAGAAAATGACTGGTCCTGTGCAGACCTGAAAGCCCCTGGCAAAATGGGTTTTGAGGAGCAGTAGCTCCAGCTGCCACCTAATTGTCTCACCACTGGGTGCCCCAAGCCCACAACCTCCTCACACCATTATCTCCTGGCAGAAAGACGTTACGTGCTTCCACTCTTCCCTCCCTGCCTCCTTGTTTAAAGCTTTCTGGCTGCTGGTGAGGAAATGAGTCTGCCTTACTCTACCTTTCTCTCCATCACCTTGCTGTCTGTGAGGACCGGTGAGAAAATGTTTCAGCTGCTCTTACACTTCCACAGCATCCATTTCCTGAGGCCCTTATGGAAAAAAAAAAGGCTGTCTCCCATCTCCTGCTTTTTTTTTTTTTTTTGATGATAGCTTTATCAGATAAGAGCATGAAGCAGGAATGATCCTGTAAAGCTGTTACCAATACCCAAAGGTATCTGAATAGTAGCAGTGAGACAGAGATCACGCTCATTGCGTTCACCCACCGACGGGCAAAGCCTGAACAGCAACCAAGGGACCAGCAAAGCCTGTCTACTAAAAAGCGTATCATTACTTTAACCTGCCATCAATAGTTGTTTGGCTTTTCTGATTTTCTGTGTGCACGTTGTATTTTTTTATATTTTATAAGTTAAAACCTGCTGAAATTCAATGGCTCCAGACACAGCAGTGCCAAGGAAAAGGATCCTCTGGTCCCTGAGAGGGACTTTTCTCAGTGCTGGCTTGACACATGAAATCTGTTTCTTCAATTATGTCTTCCCTCTTACCTATTTTAGACGTGATAGTGTGAAAACATAATAAAAGCTCATGGAAAAAAAATCAAGGAAGCTGAGAAAGTATTATTCAGATCATATTTAGAGGTCTTGGCTCACAAATGCTTTATACCAGGAGGAAAGCCGCTTGCACACCCCAGCTCTGCCCCTGCACCATGCCAGCCAGTGCAGGCTCTCACACCTTCCCAAAGCACCAGCATCTCCACCTTCAGCAGCGTAAAAACTGCCCTGTTCAATAAAAACATGGTTACTCCAATACAAAACTCCAGCTGCAAAACCCACTTTGTACTGTGTCCTGGCTTGAGACAGAACAAAGCCAATCTTCTTTTCAGAAATTTTACTTTTCACCTAAGTCTCTTCTAACTGACTGTTAACGCTTTGCATCCGATGAGGTGCCAGTGTTTTACAAGGTTGTCATACACACACTTGTGATCCACGCCAACTCAGAACTTCACGATGCTACGTGACATCTCCGCTGTGCCACTCCTAGTTCAAAATATATCTTTAAGCATCCGTAGTATCAACTAGGGGATTAAATTTAAGCATGCGCTAAAAAACTCTACCAAGCCAGGGTGAAACCTTGCGGATAAAAGCTCTGCTCAGGACTTACAGTTCACCGCTTCCACACAGTAAAAAATCTCTTCCTGTTAAGTGATTTATCAGAATAATGGATATTTGTATGATAGAAGAGATTACTTGAAAAATTGTCCCAAGCAACCATTATAGTCATAGCGAAGTCAGGGCTTGTTCTACTACCACAACAAAAATTCTGTATTTGGTTTCGTAAATATCAAGCGATGAAAAATACCGCTAATTCGGCCAGGGTAGGAGTCTACAATAAAGCCCTCGTTTTAGGTGTGAGAAGATTTTTGTACTTAGAAGGCGTGAAATTCCCCTTTCTCCTGGTGACAAGAAATGCCCCTTGATGCCCCATCTCCTCCAGGACATTGCCAAAGTGGAAATAATTTTCAAAACTAATATGTACACGGAGTAACATGGTTAACATCATCCAATGAATTTAGATCCACCTACATGGTATAAATATATCTAGATAAACTGTCACCTTCAGCAGAATTCATTAAAATAATGTTGTATCTTCCTTGTTAAATGTAATTTTTTTAATTGAAATTTAATCTTACTGTATTATTTGGTAGATTTTTAATTGACATTTGTAGTAATTAATTGGTAAGCATTACAGCTTTGTCTGAAGAATTTAAAACTAAATTTGACATCGAGATTGGCCAGCCACTGCTATGAGGTGCCTGCTGGGAGCATTTCATCATCCTCCCAGCCCCTCCTGCTGATCAGAGGTGGGAGATGATGGTCTCTTTCTTACAGTCATGAATTACATTACTAATGTATTCCATTACCACCACGCAAATGTCATGTTAATTCCTGATCATCATCAAGTCAGACAATGGTTTCCACGCTGGCACCCAGCCAATTAGCGGTGTGGAAAAATATTCCGCCAATTATATAACTTGAATTAGGTTAAGGACTCAAGAGAAAGCAAAATAAATGCTTTGAAAATACTTCTGAGATAAAATGTAAGTTGACACTGTCTTCATGTGCTATAGCCGATGTTATACAATCTGATAGGCAGCTGCCAACATTCATAACTGTTTATTAAATCTAGCCTCTCTTTATGGTGGCAGCTAAGATCTGTATTTTTACCAATATTAGGTTCATTGTGTTATGAAAAAAGACCAAAATACTTAGGAGCATTCACACCAGCTTATAAAACATATTATGTAGTATATTAAATTGTTAAAATTACTTCTTCGCTCCTCCCCCCCTGCCACAGGGAAAGTTCCATGGACAGAAAAGTTTCATCAAAACAAAGTCTTTCTGTAGCCGCTGATGCTCTACAGGAGCAAGAGAGATCCTGCGAGGACAGAAGTGCCACCTCCGGGCTGCTGCCACCTCTCCCGCCATGCGGCTCTGCCAGGGGATGCCAGCCTTGGCTACTGGAACTCTGTCCCACTCCCCCATCCCACCGAAACCTGTCTGGGTTAGCACAACCCACTGACCTGGGGGAACCCACTCCTGTTCTATCGCTGCAGACAAACCCTTCGGCTTTTGCTCCCCAGCTATCACAAGAAGCACCACGGGCAGATAAAGCCCTCTGTGTAACCAGGACCCAGCCACCAGAGGAGACGACTGCAGCAGGAGTGGGGCAGCCCTGCAAGAAAAGGTCACCACGAAGCCTGGTGGAAGTGTCTCTGGCCACGCAGGGACTCAGCAGGTTTTAACCCTGCGACAGCCTGGCGTGCTCAGTGCCGAGAACCACCAGCAACTCGCCGCACCACCAGGTTTTTAGTACCACCCCATTATTTTGATTTGTTCTGTTCTTAACTCAATTTATCCTACAGGCATGGTTATCTCCAATTTAAAAACGTACACAGCACCAGTTCTCCGACTTCAAAAATTTATAACGATGAGCAATTTGTTAAAACCTTTTACCGTGTCTATCTGTCTCATTTTCCTAGGTGCTGCGATGAGGCAATTCACTGTTCTGGCTGCTTACCCTAGATGACCTTTGCCTGCAATAAAATGGTATACAACTAAATGCTCCGCTTTAAATAAAACCCTTCCCTCTTCAAAAGGTCCTACGTATTCAGTCAACACAATCAGCAGAAACCACATTTGGTTACTCAATAAGCTGGAAACTTCTAAAACGCGTACGGCGGTGAATGAATTCCTGACATCACCAGGGACACTCGAGTCGGGAACAAGAGAGACTGCCGAGAAGTGGCTCTTGCTGCAGCCGGAGAAAGGATCACTCCTTTAAGCTGAACTCTCAAGGAAAACGAGAACAAAAACTGAATTAGCTCAACACGTACCCTCTGCAGTCAGCACATTGCTAGGCAACTTACCATCTCTTGATAGAATTATGGTGGAGGGCTGGTCATACATCAGGGTTAAGATGAACACAAGCACCAGTTTTGGCCAACTGCTCCTTTCCAGTGGGACTGCTCAATGCTTGGCCATTTCATATTATTATTTTGCAATATTTTCTAAGCACCTAGAGAGTCTAATGCATTCAGAAGGTATTTTAAAGCTATTATGTGACATGAAAATTTTAAGATAACTGGAAGTAAGTGAATTTTAGGAGGAATAGCACGAGTCTTTTCTTTGTTCAAGTCAGCATTTCGAGAGAGTTAACAATCCTTTTCGTTGCTTTTATTTTTTAATTCTGAAGCTATCCAGAGGGCACGCTACTCAAACACTTTGTCTTTACTCTGGATGCCAGTTGGCCACAGCTCCATACCTCCGTAACTCAACTTGGTATTTCAACAGGATGCTTCAAAACACCCAGGTCCTTCCATCTGCCACTGGCTGAGACCAGACACAAAGTCTCGTTACAGGCAGTGCCATGGGGCTATCTCAGGACCCGGCGATGTCGCACTTAACCTATGCCAGCCTTAAAAGGGCCTCGATCTTTAATAGCGACTTGGACAACGAGATTGGGACTCCAGGCATTATTTACTGTTATTAAAGATGTATTAAGCAAATGCACAGACTGCTTTAAATAGAGGCACGTACCTTGCATATAACCCCAAGTTTTCCATGCATACTTCATAGGCACCAAGAAATAATTAATTAGCTAACCAGCGTGATTAAAATCAATTGATTCATATGCAACAGAGCGGTGAGAAATTTTTGCATCACTGGAGAAGTCTGGAGTTGGTCCCTGTTTGGGGATCTCAGTCACATCAGTGAGGCTGATAATTCAGACATGAAGGAAACGGAAAGAATCCCTCTCCTGCGTGCACACTTTGAGCTGCCATATGGGTTTATTCAACTGTTTACTACACCAGTCGGTAAAAACTGAACAGCTATTATAATCTTTGCTAAATGACATGGTAATTATGCTACCTCTGGAAAAAAAAAAAAAGAGAAAAAAATGGAACTTAAAAAAAAAAAATCACAATTCACTGATGTGTGAATTTCTCGGGTTTTATAATCTTTGAATTGAAATGCACTTTCTAACACACAGAGGGATATCAAATATATAATAGAAACCTGAATTTATTTTAAAAAACAATTTGTTCTCCCATTTCCTACACAATTTAATTACACAGATTTCCCAGTTTTGAAAGATTTCTTACACAGACCTTCCAATTCTCCTGTAAAATCAGATGATTCTTGTTTTCCCAACCTCAGTCCTCCGATTAATGAAGGAATATTGCCCCCAGGTATTAAGAGAGGCAACCAGGAGCAGGTGGGTAAGAGGAGAGGGCATGGGAAGGCCCCCCATGCCAGGCTGCTGGGGGACAGCTCAGAAAGGAACAACTGCCACCCGTTTGGCATAAAAGGGACCAACAGGCTTCTTGGCTGGCTAATGTCACAGGGAAATGGCAACTGCTAGTTAACAAGAGAAGGGGTTGCCCCACACCACCCTCTCAAGCTTGACCAAGTGCACCCTGGCCAAAATTGGCTATTAAGGGTTCTGTCTCTGTGTTCCTCCACCAGCACCAATGCCACGCTGAACCGGGCAAGCACATGCAACGAGACAGCTCTCCTGTGTACCAGTGACACCATTTTGTCACTGGGACGCAAGTGCAACAAACTGTGGAGCTAATTATTTGTTGGCAATGGCTCCTTTGAGAGTCCATCATCCGACACATGATGGAGAGGAGACCTCTCCATATTCATATTTAATCATGACACGACTTGCCCACATAAGCATGTTTAGACCCTGTCTATCTTCAAGGCATCAGTTTGGGGCAGCAGCTTCGCCTGTATCACTGAACTCCGGTTTCACCACCAAAGGCCTCATAGCTCCTAGGATTTGAGGGAATGGGGAGAAGAAAGGAAGAAAGGGAGTATTTTTTCTGTATTGATAATATTTGTTATCAATGCTACATCATTACAATGAAGGTCATCTTTTCTTTTTTTTTTTTTTTTTTAAAAAAAGTGGTAACTTGCTTTTAAGCACAGACAACACAAAAAAGAAACCCCAAATCCCACCATATTAAAAAGGGGAGAAAAAGGTGAAGGAAAGAGAGATTGTATGAAAAAATAAGTGAGAGTGACTGCAAACTTAGGTTTGACGACTCACCAGTTTTACTTGCAGGCATCACACATATCCATTCATGACTCAGGGCAAATATAGGAAAGGATCGAAACCCTTATCATGGCAAATGTGTCTGGAAGCCGGAGTCACTCAGGAAAAATGTTCTCAGCAGACTGGAAGACAAAAACATGTTTTAAAACTTCACTCGGTTAGAATCATATCAAAGCCTACCGTTTTCCTTTGAAAATAAAAGGTGGTTGTAAATGCTGGAGGGGGGCAACGGGAGTATTTCTACATTACTCTATCACACAGCAGACTTTATTTAGCTTTAAATAGAACTGAAACTTACAATATTAAGAAAGGTTTTTAAAGACACACTTATTTCACATTCGCAACGTGTTCCTCCGACAGGCAAGCTTATGTTCCTTTTAAATACCAAAATGTGTCACCAGCCAAATCCATATTCTGCTCAAAAACACTGCACTGTGCACAAAATCCAGATACTTTAACCTACTTTGCATTATCAAAATATAACCGTGGCTGAATTTCTGAAATATTTACTCTCTGCCTTCACTCACTGCATCCTGATAAAACCTTAACAAAATGTAGAATCTCTTGTTAGCAATAATCTTTCCTCCGAGATAAGGAAAAACACATATAAAAACTATTTGATGTTCAGGGTGAAAAGGCAAAATTTGCAAACATCAGTTAAGAAATACCAATTAGTATGTTTTTTTCCCCAGCTATTGGTAATACAGATTGAGTTTCAGCTTAGCTCAGAGGAAGCTGCTCGCTGTACAAATGAAACATCCATTTTACTAATAAGGATATTTTAAAATAAGATGTATCATTTGTTCACTGGCAAAGTACCCACAGTGAGTAAAAGCTCTTATTCGGGAACATGAACAGAGGTGTTCCCGGGGCTGCTCTGCATCACACCCATGAAACCAGATGGGATTTAAAGAGCAGCTCCAGTCCCTGCCCAAACTGGGGAATGGCACTCGCTGCCCTAACGGATACACCAACATCTGGGACCGCTCTGCTCCCTGGACCACTGCGCAACAGGGACCTGCAGCAATAAACCCCCAAGGGGAAAACAAACTTTGCAGCACGTGAAAATGTCCCACGGGACCTGGGCAGCAAAAAATACAAATGCAAAAATCACGTGTGGTGCTTCTGACCTCTTCATTCCCCAATCCTCTCCTTCCTCAGCATCCCCAAGGCAGTGGCTGCTCCCAGCCTTTCCACATCTACCAGTGCTTTGGTAGTGGCAAGAACTGCCATCTCCAAATTAACCTCATGCACTTAATTATTTTGGCAGCCCACTGCAGCTTTCCCAAGGAACATCTGGAAGCTTCTGCCTTAGCAACAACTGCATGAAATTTTGTAAGACAAAAACCAGGTACTTCTCTGGCCCTGGGGCTTTCTCCCATTCTTTGCTGAATGCAATGCAACATCTCAAAGAAGATCACAAGAGTTCAGAAATCTAAATATAGGGATTATGTGAGCCTATTATAAAACTGTGCTACACCAATAAAAATAGATCCAAAAGGGGATTTTAAACAGCATTTATGCCAAACATGACTTCTTTCTCAGAGACTCTGAGATACCTGCAAACCAAGTGACCTGCATCTGGCATCAGCTGTATTTTATTCATGAAGAAGAGAGCACTTGAGAGAAGCAGCTGAGCAGCGTCAGAAACACACATCCAAGACTGGCTTTATTGCTGCTCTTGATGGCAGACACACAGATGGGTACAGAGCTGAGCAGAAAGCTGCATCTACACGTGTTGGGGCAAGATTTCTCCAGCTGACCTGCTGCACTGCAGTATTCAACTGCTTAGTAATCTTTATCCATGATATGTCTGTAGAGCAGGAAAGTATCATTAGCCCCTTTTAGAAGATGAGGAATTGAGGCTCATTTTGGCTAATGCTTACTTGAAAGATTTCATGTTCTTTTGAGACTTCTGAGGCAAATTACTTGTTTAAATAATATATCTGGTCTGCAGCAGACAAGGGCTAAGGTGTACAGAAGCACTGTCCTCACCTCCAAATCATTCTTTTCCTTCACATTCCCCCTCAAACATGAGGAATATCTTGGCATCTTTGCGCCAACAAGCAGATTTGAAAGATGGGAGAGCTTCTACACAAGGAACAAGAAACAGTGTTGGGAGGAGGTAAAGACATCCCATCCCAGCCTGGCTTGTACTCTGACAGTGCCATCAAAAACTGACCTCACCAAAGTATTCCACAAAACATTTCTGCAACCAGGTCTCCCAAGGGAACAAGGCTTACGAACTCACTGTGTACTTTCTGTGCCCAGCCCCACACGCATCTTTTGAATCCCTCGGGATTAACAGGTGCAGAGAGCTCCCAAAGACATGAATTCTCACGGCATTAAGACTGGGGCTTGCACCCCTGGAGGCCTCCAAAGCCATTTGATCAGCAGTCTCCAGCAGCCAGCTGGCTCACTGGTACCCCACCAGCTCCAGGCTGAGCCCTGCCACGAGGGAGCCCAGCATGGCCCCAGGGCACGGAGGCAGCTCAGGCACTTCCATGGACCTCAACACTGGAGAGCCTGGGGAAACCACACGTAGTGCTGAGGGAAAGGGTGGAGGAGGGAGAGGAACAGATAATAGATCGGTTCTGATAAACTGAAGCCTTTAATGATCTGCCCACGCACTTGAGTTCGATCTGGCATTGACAAATTGAAGCTTTTAATGATGCGCCCACACATTTCAGTTGGACACTCCTCTTCTACAACTTTCACAAAAATAGCCTGCTGGGCTAAAGACAGAGAAACTCTAATAACGCTGCCACATAAGCAAAATTCTTGACCATTCCTTGACAAAACTTCTCCTCTGACTGATTCTTTGATGCAACCTCCTATGCAGACCTCCAACACAGACCTCCTTCTGTGCTGCCTTGCTCCCATACCGATTCTCCGAAAGCTACAGCTAAAATAAGGGGCAATGAGATGCAGCAGCTTTAGCATAACCGAAGTACAAAGTCAATCAAACCTTGAAACAGGAATCTGGGCTTCATTAATTCCAGCAATCACAACGTTTTTATTATCACTGTATTAATCAGAATAGGGAACCTATTAATCTGCCCCCAACAAAAATTAATCTTCGTAATATTGAACAGATTTGAAAGACAGGTTTTAATATTTCACTATTTAAATCTCAAAGGCAGAGGCGCACAGCTCAGATGATCTGGCAGACCACTGTGGACTTCATCTCATCAGCATGAGGTCAGCCCTACCACCCTCACCTTTCCCTGATGCTTCCAGCCCCCCTTGCTCATCTTCACCCTGCGGGTCCGGCTGCTCCCGGGGCTTTTGAAGCAACCAAGAGCATCGTTTCATACATCAAACTGCAAAACTGGCTGCAGCACTTGATGCAATTAAAGAGTTGCCAAGAGTTTACACTGTGACCTAAGGAACAGCACAGTGCACCACATCCAGCAGGGCTTGGGTGACACACGCTGGAAACGCCACCCCATGCGAAGGGTGGGCACGAGTGAGCTCTCTGCAATGGGCAGGACAAACCTGACAGGTAGCAGATACACGGCCATGTGTTCAGGGGAATGAGAAGAGGTGCGGAAAAAATTCAGGCGGCTGCAAAACAAGAAAGTATCTGAAATTCCCGTGCTCCACTGGAGCGAATCAGGGATTGCTACGTGGGTCCGGCATGGGGTACCTGCAGCAAACCCCCCCAAGCCACCACAGTGAGCTGCAAACACCCTGCTGCTACCAGATGTGGCATTGTAACAGAGCCCAGCTTCAAGGAGAAAACATATGGCAGGGGAAAAGTCCTTACAAAATGAGGGTAAGGAATGGCACGAAATGAGGGTAAGGAGCGGTACAAAATGGAAAGTGGATGAGGAAGTAACGACAAATGTGACTGAAAAAGAGGAAAATGACCCAAAGCATCTCCAGATACCCGTGCCCTGCCTGGGGGTTCTGCTGCTGCTCTTCCGCCACCATCCTGCAGTGGCAACTGCTGCTGGACACGTTATTTTGTTACTTGGCCAGATTTTCATTAAAGCAGCTTTCACCAACATATATACACATACATACGTAGCTACACATACACCTGGGACTATATTTGGCACAACACATTTCAAAGCCTGATCAAAGGCAGAGCTTCAATCATCTTATGCACCACTTGCATTAGGCTGTTTACTGAGCGCAATCAAACTACAGAATGCTGTTTTAACTAATGATTTCTCAAAGCCATGTTGCACAAAAGAAAACAGGTTCAACTTGTACATCAGTGCCTAAGAGACCGCTCCAAAACAGACAACTGTATGAAAAGTTGTGCCCATGTATACATACATACAAAACTGTTTTTAAGTGACTGTTTTAAATTAGAATAAATCTGTGTTCCACCAATTAAGCTTTGAATGCACGGCTGATATCGCTCACTATTTTAAACAAGCAGCATAATAAATGCAAAAATTCAAATATTTTAGAGAAAATACTTGGAGAGTCGAGACATTAATTTTGCCATATACAATCTGTTTCCCAGGGATTTAAAAAGCGTTATTGCCACCCTGGGTACATTGGAATAAAGATGAAACACCATCCTTTCCTATTTACATATTAAAAAATACGTGCCTTCTTGCTACAGACTACCCATCTTGCCGATACGTGACTCTGTTAAAAACAATACATCCCGTCTAGAAAATGCAAAGCCCCAAACTAGATGTGTCCTTGCAAGAATTACTGCACTCTAACAGGTTGTAAGTGGAAATAAAATGTACTGCTGCCTTGTTTATCCTCCCCTCTGGCGAGTGTCCTGGGGGAGCGGGCCGGAGCAGCTGCAGCCCCCCAGGGCCCTGCCTAACCACAGAGCTGTTTACCAACCACCACCACCAAAATAAGGGGAGTAAGATCAGCCGGGAAAGCCTTGGGATCTCAGGATGTCTACATCCAAGTGAAAGAAAATAAAAAACAACCAACCAAAAAACAAACAAACCCAAACAAACAACCAAATGCTCCCCTCCAAAAAAAAAACAATCAAACCCTATTTTTATTTCTATTTCATATACCTGTATTCGATTGTAGCTTGAGATACTTAGCAATTTCATAAAATCTTCCAATACAGATATAATTTTTACAATTATACCCAAAAAACCTTTTTCTTTCAATCTTTCAATACAGATACAATTTTTCCCATTATATCAGAAAAAACGTTTTCTTTTTTTTTCTTTTTTCTTTAAATATATTGCCATTAGAAACACATGCCCAAAGCATCATTAAAAAGACCACGAAGGCTGCTTGCAGGGGAACTTCACCGCGCCAAGAGGTAACATTTGTTCTCCCCTTTCAGCTGGGATCCACCTCAACTTTTTGATGTTGGTTGGAGCTTTTATTTGCAAATAGAGCAGAGCTGTTTGGGACAGAGGGCTCCTCCGGAGCGTGCCATGTGGCCTGCACAGATGTTCCTTTTATTCCTGTGTCCCACAAGGCTCTGTGGCTCGCTGGTGTTAAACAGATTACGCAAGTAGAACACTTGATTTTGCATGTCCCCCTTTTTTCCAACAGTTGTCTAATTTACTCAACTCGCTTTGGCCCCCCCTCCCTCCCACAATCACTACAGAAAACACAGAAAAATGAGGCAGAAGCAAGGAAGTTTCTCCTCTAAGACCAAAATTTGCAGAAGTGCTCAATTTCTGCAAACAAAGCAGAAACGCAGAACAAAACTCTTATTTAGACGGTAGAGTAACTAGCTCATTAGGTGCCAGGTTCTTCCAAAAAACTTCATCATATCCCAGTAACACCAGTCACTACAAGTATCATAATCTCTCACCCTTATTTAGATGTCCAAATGGAGAATTGAAATTTTTCCAAAAAAAAAAAAAAAAAAAAAAAGAAAAGAAAAAAACCTTAACACCAATTATGGGCGCTAAGCATTTGAAAATCCTTGAAAATCTGGCTTCAACCCGGTCACAAAGAAGGAGCTTAATTTCCCGGCTGTCAGGCATCCCAATCAACAACTGAAGTCAATGGGATCTACACACTACCTTATTAAAAAAAAAAAAAAAACAACAAAAAAACAAAAAAAAAACAAAACAAAACAAACAAAAAAAAAAAAACCAAAAAAAAATAGAGCCTAAGAGGCCCATTAAGCAACTTCAGCTACAGGGAGACAAGCTCGCTACAGAGGACAGCAGCTATACGCAGCTTTGTGCATCAGCCACTTTGCTCTCATGCTTAATTTGATTAATCATTTTGGTATTATCCCCAATTAGAAAAGTGTCTAACAGCAAAAATTATCAAAAAAAAAAACCAAACCCCAGTTAAGACTAAGACGCATCAGAAAACGGCAGATACTCAACATACAACTACTTGGGACTTCTGGCATTTGCCAAGGATACAAAATTAAAGCTAAAAATTGTGGGCAAATACAAAGGCATTGGTGTTTCATCCAGACTGCGGATTTTGAATTTTTTTTTTTTTTTTTTTAATAAACTGAAACCGAATTCCAGATGTTGAAAGTTGGGAAGTAAAAACTGCTTTAGCTGTAAAAACACGGAAAGGTGAGACAAAATATTCTGCTGAAATGTAATGATTCTTAGGGATGAAAGTGAAGCCCGTGCACCCCCTCCCCACGAACGAGGTGGGACAGGATTTTTCCCCCTGTCTGTGCCAAACCAGGTAACGGCATAAGGGCTGCCCATAGTTTCCCTTTAATAAGGGAGAGACTAGAGCAAAAAACCCCAGGAACTCCCTCAGCAGGGAGGGGAGCACATCCCCTGTGTTTCTGATGCAGTGGCAGTCAGCAATGGAGTCCACCAGGACCCTCCAGCACACACAGGCGGCACCTGGCAACTCCACCAGTACGGTAACAGCGGGGCAGGGGACGCTTGGGGATGGAACAAACTAGTACGTCCCAAAAAGATGCACAAACCCACCATTTTCTTTCACCAAACACAGAGTCCAAACCATCCCTGCCTGACACAGCACAGCCACGCGTGAGGCTCCAGGATGTCCTTCAGCATCCAAATACAATCCAAATTTGGAGCTGCATGACTGGTTCTTGTTTTTAATATATGGGTTCAATCACCACCAACACTCAGGGCTTTTGAAAGCAGAATTCAGGGCAGTGTTTTGAGACCCTGGTTTCACCCCTGTTTATTTCCATCACCGCATCCATAATGCTCTGCACATCACAGAGTATCCTGCAGCATCCCACCAACCGCATCCCAGGAAGACGCCTGATTTCACCCTAAAATTCAGGGACAGCAGCAAATGTTTGGATTCTGATAAGAGGGGGAATATTCATCAGCATACTTCACTAGTGATGCAGTCAAAACTTGCAAACTTAGTCACAGAAATATGACTGGACTTGCCTGCTACCACAAAACAAAGTACCGTCTAGTGGTTAAAATCAGAGGACATGATTCAGGAATGCAAGCCTTTTCAAAGAAGAACTACAACACATGATTAAGTGCTGCTGAAGTCAATAGGCTGATTCAGAGACCAACTTTTGGAGCGATGGATAATACTCCCCACATTGCCATATGGCTCTCAGTCAAACTTCCTAGAAGCATTTGCTAATACCGGGTTCCACCACAGCTTTTGGGAGGCCTGCTTTTCCTTTGCCTTTTTTTTTTTTTTATTCCTCTTTCTTATTTTAAACCTACGCCTGGGATGATCTTCACCCACTCTGAAGATCCTCTGGGCTCTCACCGACTGAGAGAGAACACCCAACCATGATTACTGCAGGGTGGTGCAGACTCACGCAATAATTAAGAGTCTCAAATTAAAGGTTATCTATAAATAATGAATAAATGCAAATATACATGTTATATAATCTATAAATAATATAAATATATAATATAAATAAGTAAAAAGAATATATAATATAAGAAATGTGGATATATAAATAACCAATATGCAAATTTATTATAATCCAAACGCACTTTTTGTGGCGTTTAGTAAAGGGTACATGAGCCTGTTACAGCAACGAAATGCAGCGTGTGCCTCCTGGCCGGCCGAGGGAGTTTCTGCAAACAATCCCAATCCCACCTCAAAACTTCTGAACCCGCTGCCTTTACAACTTGGAAATATTTCACGTCTCCTGCCAGCTCCCCCATGCACTGCTACAGTAGAATCTGCCATGGCAGGTTTGCTATTTCTTATCCTTTTAATCTATATTGTGCCCAGATAGCAGCCACTTGTCACAGCCTCCTGCGAAGCGGTGACAGCGCCACGGCCAGTGAAGACATTGACCCCCCGGGGCAGGCAACACTGCTGCCCCACACGGAGCCAAACGTGTCCCCAAGGTTCTCCTCATCTCCCTGGGATGCCACCCAGCAGCACATCCTGCTCTCCAGCTATCCTCAAGCCTGCCCATGCAAACCACCAGCAAACCAAACCTTGGAGCAAGACAAATGACTACCTTGGAGCACGCGAGTTAACATTTGTCACAACTCAGTTACAATTTTTACTTGTATTTATTCGATGGGGAAGGAGGAAACCACCAGCAGAGCCACCCACTGACTGGCTGTGCCCTCCCCAAGCCACCAGACTGACATATTCCACTAATTTTGCGCATTTCCTAATCTTTGCAAAGGTTGAAAAGTTATTCTTTACGTTTAGTCACAGAAAAGAAGAAATAAAACAAAAGCCCAATGAATTCTTGGTGGCTTTTTTAAAGACTTTATCATACAGATAAGGCATAACATCATTTTTAAGCCGTTTGAAAACACCCTGTGACTTCCTACAATTAAATAAATGTAATCCCAGCCCAAGTCAGCCCTCCCAGCCATCTTGTCTTTAAGGCAATGGGGAAAGAAGAGGCACCAAGACATACAGCACTTTTTCTGGCTATTAAAATATTTCTCCTTATTCAATATCTAAATTAAATCAAATGGAGTATACTAAGTAAGCCCATAAGACACAGCACATGATGCAAGAGTCTTAAAATCCTTATCTACTGAGCACTCCAGCTTAAAGGCTGATATTTTATGTTCCCCTGCAGCGCACGGGGATCCTGCTGGCTTGGCCAGACTAGGAAAAATAAGCTTCGAATGACCAAACGCAACTGCAACTCGAAAAGTAGGAACCAAACCAGACACAACAAACCACAGAGCAGCCGCCCCGGCCCGGCCCGAGCTCGCCCAGCACTGCCGTTCCTTCACCGGCAACACTCCCCGTACGGCTGCCGGCTTCCCAGGGCTGCTGATAAGATGCAGCGAGTACCAAGCCAATGAATTGGGTCGTTAATCACAAGATATTTAGCCCGAGATGCACAGGGTGAGGTAAGGCAGAAAGCCGGTGGGCGCTGACGAAGCCACAGATGCACGGAGTTGTGCAAATTTGCTGAATTCCAAAGTTATGAATTCCTCGAGTTTAAGCAATTCTTGAAACGCCGCTGAGCCAAAATCCACAGTCCTGTCTGGATCCTCTCCCAGCAGGTCCCAGTCCTGGGGTGAAAGGATGGCGTGGCGCAGGGGAGCCCACCCCATTGTGTACCCACGGGGGCCATGTGGAAGAGAATAAAGGGCATTTTGGGTCATTTTCTGCCCATGCAGCCCCACAGACAGCTCACAGGACAGTCATTTCCCTGCTCTGACTGGACATGTTCCCTGCACCCAAATCCGCATCCCAGGGCAAGCGCTGTGCAGGGTGCAAGCACAAGGAGCACCAAGCATTGCAGAGCCTATAAATATCAGCTTCTCATAACATGCAAATAAAACCTGAATTCAAGACAAAAGTCCAGCGTCCACCCTCCAAGTTTGGATATGTTTCTCTCCTGAATATATGTAATTAAAGCACAATTACACATGAAACATCATTTTACATGTCCTATTAAAGGAACATTTAATGCAAAGAAGACTTAAGCAGCTCAAATATTAAAATGTGAGTAAAACTGTTGCTGATAACAATGACATAAATTAATACTGGTAGCTAATTAAGTCCAGCAGTATTCTCAGACTTTTATTGGAAGACTGAAGCTTTTTCACAAAATTTGTGTTATGAAATAATATAATTTACTTAAGTACTTAGCTCAATCAGATCCATCAATTTAGTTTTTATTGTTCAACTCATCTGCCCTACATTTAGCATACCTACCCATAGAAACAAACCACACATTGCACCTTATTTCCTCCATAGAAAAGCTCTGTAATTATCACCACATCTATATTTGGAGGTCAAATTTCAGATCTCTCCTTTTTTTTTTTTTCCCCCTTTTTTTTTTCTTGTTACCTTTCGAACTTCTAAGTGCCCGAAAAGTTTTGAAAATTTAAAAAAAATACCTTTCTGGGCAGGGAAATGCAAAAAAAAAAAATCGCATTTCCTTTGGACCAGACTTCACAGCTTGAAAAGGAAAAAAAAGGAGAAAGAGCAAGAGTCACTTAATGCTGCCGATCAGCCACGGGGCTAGAGCTGTGATAGCAGTGTTGGGATATCCTCAAAAAATGCAAAGCAAAGCACTGTTGCCCGTGCAGCCGATCCACAGGTCATTGCAACCCTGCAGACCTAACACTACTATTTGTGATGAAAAGAGAAGGTGAATTTAAAATAACGGCTGTTGGGTTTTGATTTTATAAAAATCAACAGGAACTGTGTGCATTGCTCTGCAGGAGCACTTGGAAAAGCCAAGTTAACATCGCTGAGGGTGCAGGGGGAAGCCTGGCCTTAGTTGGCATCCTTTGGCATGAAGGGATTGCCTGACATCAGCATAGAAAGAATCCAACCACATTCCGAGAAGCTCCTCAGAGATATACCAACAAGTAATATTAAAATACTAGCGACTGCTTCACAGTAATAGGGGATAAGAAGGCCGGGGGGGGGGCACAAATTCAAAAGAAGACACCAGACCACAGTAGTAATGACACAGAAATTATCTCAGGGCCCAAACCAATATAACTTTTTTTAAAATTAAAGCAACTTCACAAACCAACACTACTACAAGCCCACCCAAAGCAGCAAGAAGCCATTTTTACCATTTTAATCAAACAAAAAGCTGATATGCTAACTTAAAGGATCAAGACAAAATAAGATATGTGGGCTGGCAATCTGAATGCCAAGTTTTACCCATGTGAATTCAGTTATAAATGCTTGGAAAATGTGATTCCTTAACTTAGAAATAGCAGCTGTAGCATTCAAAGGTACTCCAGTAATTGCTGGAATGCTTGCTGAAAAACTAGACAGAAGCTAACATCTTACTTACATTAAATACACATTCACCACAAATTAAAGAGCCACAGAAAAAAAAAAAAACAGAAAACAATCAGGCAAGCAGATGTTCAAAAAAGAAGGAAAAAAAAAATTACAAGAGAGGGCTAGATTCTCATTTCTGGTACTTGGCGCGGTGTGTTGAAGGTGCCCTGCACCACCAGCCTCCCCAAGTCACCGATGCTCAACAGCCTAAGGGAGTCAGATTGGCACCTATACATCTTTAAGTGGTAATTTCATCCCAGATACTGCAATAACACGCCGCCTTAAAATCGCAGAAATGCTGCCTAGTCATCTGAGACAACAGTAAAACAAGCAGCAACGCCAAGTGTAGTTGTCTACTACTGCCTGAGGGACTCGTGGGTTTAGCAACCGGGCTGGCATAAGGATTATATTATCGAGGAGTGCCCTACACTGTTTTATTAAGTGCCAGTGAAATGTCTATTGCACTCGGTGCCTGGGAAATACTGTAAGAAACACCAACCACCAACAACCAAACTACAAATTCAGCTACTTGACCAATCCAGGCTTATTATCAGCTGCTGTTCCCTGAAAACAAACTGTTTTGGAAATAAGGGACTGGTGATGTTAGCAGGGATGGGTAAGAGAACATCTTTGCAACGAACATAAAGCCCCAGGACACGCTGGCAGGAGCAGGAAAGTCCGCACCCAGGTTTTGGAAGGAGGTAGCCGAAGAGAAGTTATCTGCAAAATGTGCATCACACTCTCCTGGCTCTCTTCACACCTCCCCCTTCGCATCCCCACTCCCATGCACCTTCGCGTCTATTCCCACACTTCTCTCGCTACCCACATCCTGAACATATTTGTGTTGTAAATATCCATTTGGAAACATTCGGTATGCTGGTGGCACAGAGAAGGATGCTGCTTTGAGCTTCAGAAGGCAGCCGTCTCACCATGACCCCTCTCTCCCTTTCCCAACTGCACGGGAGGGGGAAAAAAATTACTTGGCCCTCAACCTTATCTTTTATCCACTCAGGAACCAGATTATCGCCTAATAAAACTTCACTGCAAAGCTATTAAAAATTAAAGGGATATTTCCCTTCCTACATAATGATTTGTCACAAGCCAGACCTAAATCAGGATTGATGAGGTTCGTGGTACCTTTCTTTTTCTTTTTTTTTTTATCTTTAATTTGGCAGAATTTTCAGATTTTTTTGCAGCCCTCCTCACTCCTGACTGACACAAAATTTCTCCCAGACCTTACTCCTTCATCGAGATGAAGTAAGAGGTGAAAGGCAGCTGAGGCAGCAGAAATGTTCCCACTGTCCTTCAGGAAATACGCAGAAGAGTCCAAGTAGTTGGTATGATTCAGAACTAGTGGTAGAAAAAGGACAAACCAGATTACAGCAACACAGAGGACTCCATCCAAAACCTGCATCCAAAGAGACTCCTGCTAACATATGGTGGAAATGTGACTTTCTGCAAATATCCTTCGCAGAAGCCAATTCCTCTCCTCCACCCAAGCCACGTCCAATAGCTCTAGTAGAACGAGCTGTTACTTACACGTATTAGTCAGGATAGGCATCAGCCATGATATCAGCCAGATATCAGCCATGATACAAATTTTAATCCATCTAGCTAATGAGGAATCTGCCATCTAGTTAACGTGTTCAGACCCTCCAGAGAAATTAAAATCCACCTATTCAGGCTCTGCGCTAGCCGATGTGCTGCCCATCCCAGAGCGCGGTGGCTGCTCTTCCCAGTCACCGCATCCCGCGCTCCCTCTGTGGAGCCGGTACCACTCTGCTCCACCAATACAAAGAGAAGCACCCAAAGCGAAATCATGCTGGAAAAACAGAACTTGGAAAGAATGCGTTAACAACTTCAATCCAAATATAAAATGCATTTAAAGGTCATAATTTGCATAACTACATCTCATGCTTTTTGTTGTGTGTTTTTTTTTTTTCTTTTTTTTTTTCCTTTTTAAAATTGCTTTATCCTGGAAGGTGCTGAGCGCCTCTGCTTCTTGTTTAAAGTTTTAAGAACTCTTAGCACAGTTTGGTAGTTGGCAGAAGCAGCTCTGTAAGGCATCCTAGGACCATGCTAATAGGTACATAGCATTGCTAAAAAAAACTTTTTCTAAAACCAAACTAATTAGAGAAGGCATACAGCCCCAAGAGTGCACAGCACCATTATCACATGCTGCCATGACTGGGCTGACACGGGAGTTTCACTTTCTTATGATGCACTCTTGGTGGTGGATTCAGAAAAGCAGCAAGATGCAACCAGTCGTAACAGGAAGAGCTCAGAAGGCCACGGGCACAAATCGCCCCAACAACAGCAGTATTACTATTTTTTTTAATCCTTTTGTTCACTTGCATCAAGAGCTGGCCCAGTCTGCATCCAACGAGGCTGCTACACTGGTCCCCTAAAACTTCATCACCAAACCCATACCCAGTCTGATGAGAAGTGACATGTTTTCCTTGAAAGGATTGTAACTGGAAGAGTTGCAGGTAGGAGTGCCCTCTTCAACCAGGAGACGCTGGAACATTCAGCTCTTGCTTCCTGCGCAAAATTAATTATAACAGCCAATCTGTGCTGCTGCCTAGTCTGCTGGGGGAAAGATGAAATGGCTAAATTGATATGAAGGCAAAGGAAGGGCTCGTCGCAGCAATGTCTGAGGCTGCTGCAGAAGTGGTATCCTGTCTTCTCCTGAGCTACAAAAGGAAACTCTGGAGATGGATGAAAACTGTGGCCACAAGCCTGCAGTTCCCCCAGCTTGTATAAACGTTTGCAAAGATCAATGTGCTCGGCATCGGGCTCAGAGGCTGAACGCAGCTCTATCACCATTAGCACCTGACTGATGATTGACACAAACCACACACCACCTACAAAGGCATTGCACAGACCCGAGCGTGTGGGAAATGCAGGCTTTCCAAAAACCCTCTGCAACACCTTAGATGTTTTCCCACATTTCAATTTAAAGACAGGAAAAAAAAAATAAAAAAAAAAAAAAGATCAAGGTTGCAGTATCCGTGTTAAACAGGATCTTTCATTTCCGTGGCATCCGCTTGCATTCCTTTCGAAAGTTAAGAAATATTCTGTTTATTCTGGACTCGGCACAAGATCTTTCCACCAAAAGCAAGTTCCTCCTAGTGCTCTTTGCTGCAGATATCGCCAGTAGAGAAGGGACTCCGTGGTAAGAAGCAATGAGTACCACGTTAGAGATGCTGTGCACTCAGTTTTTCAAGCTGCACTTTTATTTTTAGAAAGGGGAATAAAGAGCACACCATTTTCTTGTGAAAACTGCATCCATCTCAAAAGGCACAATGAAAACCTCAAAATCAAGTTCACAAAGCCCTCTGGATTTCCCACAGTAACGTTAGTCACGGGGTCTTTATGAGAAATGCCCCAGTCCTGACTAATTGTTAAGAAAGAATGATGATACACTTGTTTCATTACTACCAACCCTACAATATGCACCTGGTAAGAACTTCTGCATTTCTGGTGCCTTCCCCTGGGCCTCGCCACCTTTCTCGCCCTGCGGCACCAGGAGGCTGAGGCCCCTGGCTCCTGGCCCACCTCACCTGGGGTCTCTGCAGGCCCCCTGACGATGGGATTGCTCCACCTGATGAAGCGACCTTGAGCAACGTGAGGTGAAAATCCCTTCATCTCCCGCGCCGTCTCCCAGACTTACATTTTCCAGAGAGGCTGAGGAGATTTTACGAGACGCTCCCTCCCGAGCCAAGCTGCGGTGGGGAGGCAGAGGTGGACGGCCCAGAGAAGGACAGCCATCATGTCCGGGGCTGGTTTAGGTCAGGAGTGCCTCCAGATCGCAGCCTGAGAGGGGAAGTGAAACCACAGGCCTGCGCCGGGGCCTACACCGACAACACGCCATCAGCCCATGGAGGACAGGGCTGATTCAAGGCCAGGCTGGACGGGGCTTTGAGCACCCTGGTCTGGTGGGAGGTGTCCCTGCCCAGGACAGGGGGTTGGAACTAGGTGATCTTTAAGGTCCCTTCCAAATCCAACCATTCTACAGTTCTGTGACAGCGGGGCTGTGCTGGGTGATGAAATACCACCACCTGCAAAGGAAGGCATCTCCACAAATCCAGCAGTGCCTGAACCCTTACGATGCAGAATCAGAGACGATTTGGCACAAGAGGCCACAGTTTTCATGCAGTTTTAAAGGATGAAGAGTCAAATCAATAAGGAGCTCTGGGAGGGCCTCTGTGGCCAGCCCACACGCGGCCTTATGAGGTCCTGCGTCTCAGCAAACAGACAGTTCAACCTACCTGAAGACATTCCACCAAGATGAGATCCACACATGGTCTCACGCATAGTAAGAAAAATTCACAGGTTCCCGTCATTGCAAGGCGTGCTTTGCTTTGCTTTCTTGTTTGTTTGTTTTTAAATATTCTGGCAGTGGAAACAGAGTCACTGTTTTGTTTTTCTCCCCCACATATGCTATATAGTTTTCTCTCTAGCACTCGTTTCTTGCTTACTCAGTTGACTATAGTCTGCTTCTCCCACAGGAACTCTAGCTGTGTTTGTCCCCAAACTGTACCATGATCCAACTGCTTTGTGTCATCCCACCAGCCCCACTCAGGCAACGACGATCAAAATATTCTCCCTGGGAGGCGATGCCGAGAGATGGGCATATCCGTTATTTTAGAGCAAAACTGACCTACGAGGCTGAAGAATGTGCAGAAGTGTTTTGGCTAGTGAACTCGGCAAACACGACATGAAAAGAGGGAGTAATGCTACAAACAATACCAAGGCTTTGTTTGTACAACATCGCTATTTTGCCAGATACACTGCTAAGAAAATACCACATCTCAGCTGCACAACACAGCAAGTCCCCCTGCAAATTACTGCGCAATGCGATCACGCTTTCAGCAACATTTACACATGGCCAATAAATTAATACCGGACATCCCAACTGTCCACGGGTCGCAGTCATCAATAAGTAGGTCAAATTAATTCTGGAAGGCTGAGGGGGACATAAAATAGTGTACAGCAGCAGTCCGAGGCAGGGATGAAGCAATCCCCACTTGAACTCATCAAGAAGCCCCGACACCAGCCCAGGCGCTAAAGGGATGCGGGATAAAGCCATCCCCAGTCCACGCAACTCGCCTTCCATCTCTGCAAGTTAAAATTAACTTCCCTGACAAAATGCAAATACATTAAAAAAATACCCAAGCCAATTAAGACACAAGTGTTTAAAGACATAAGTAGTAATTACAAATGTATTATTCATACCTAATTTACAAGATGAACTTCTTTCAGTAAAATATTAAACTGTTTACATGCATTCAGGAAGACAATTTCCCAACCCTTCGCGTCCTGCTCTGAAGCGGTGACTATTGCTATGCGACAACTCCACAGACTTACAGTGTACACTATGGAGTAATCAGAAAATGTTTGACCTCAGATATCTACTTGACCCCACAGAAATGCAGACTCGCTCGCTATAAAATCCTAAACAATGGGGCAGACAAGGTCAGAGGGTCAAAGCAAGTATTAACAGGTCATTGTGCAACCCACTTGGGAGCAATTACTTCTGGTCACGGCTAAGTGGACACTTGATTGAATACCACTAAGACAGCTCACATCCCACAGATAACAATCCTCACAGCGATTAAGAATTAAAGCCCCCATGATTCAGCCTTTATTACTCAAATGAACCTAACTATTCCATAAAAAACTCTTGGTATATGCATGATGCAAGGTCTAAATTGAAATGCCACCTCATTAAACAATAATATCTAATTTTATCTAAATGAATTTTCATGAAAGTACGCCACACAGCTCAGGAATTTTTAAAATGAATTATCACAAGCGATACATAATTTCACCAAAACTGCTGCAGGAAAAAAAAAAAATTAGCTTCAGGGATGAAAGGGAAACATCTATGCTGAATGAAAATTGCACTTCTTTCTGCTTGCAGAAAGGGTAAAAGGGGATTCAAGGCTTCTACCAGACAATAGAGCCAGATTTTAATCAGATCAACACCTTTCTGCTATGTCAGGTACGCTCACCCCACCCTGACAGACAGTAAGCACCCAAAACACCTGACAGGTATCACTACGCAGGCAGGCCACTTTCAGAAGAGAGGATGTCATCTGCACATCAAACCCCTAAAACTGGGGTTTATTACCATAAGCCATTAAGAGAGGCACATGTGATCTTCAGCTGCAAAGAGTTTGTACATCCCCTCCTGAGGGGTGAAAACCCAGCTCCGGCACCTGCCAGCATGTCTATGTGCTGGCTTTTCATTTAAGAGCTCTTAATTATTTTACCAAAGCTATGAGAAGCACAGGCAAGATGCCTGCTTTAAAAGGGGTCCTGTCAGGAATCACTGAAAGAAAAAAGAAAACAACAGGTAAGCAGATTTAATTCTTAGCATATTTATTTGTTGATTCCATGAGCAGGGGCAGCAGGTCCCACTGCCCTATGACTAAAGAGCAATGCCATCGGCCCAAATGGGGCCTCATTATATTATATAGCCTCACTGCTATGGCTTCACGCGTAACTTTTTCCAAAGTCTGGCTCTCCCTCACCCTCCCTTGTCCAGTTAGTTCCTGGAAAATAGCTGGTACTCAGAAAGCCCATGTCTTCTTTCACAGGAGAGGAACAAAAAAAAACCCTAAAGTCTCCCCAAAAAGACAGATGTTTTCCAAGCTAACTAGCCCGGCATAAACCTCTGGAGAAGAGCAGGTTGCAGGGATGCTGGTGGCTGACCGGTGCACACCGAGGGCTGGGGTAAGGCCATCGGGGAAGGGATGCCAACACAAGTTAGGTCGCTTCTGGGGATCAACTCCTTCGCCCCTTCCCCACTCCGCCCCAGCAGCAAAGCCAATGCCTCAGGGATATTTAAGAGCACTGCATATGCAGACACTTGGATGTGCAAAATTATGCATGCATGTTCGGAGGCCATTTTAGAGCTTGGCTCATGAGTCATACAGAAAGTAGATCAGGAGAAAAAAAAAGTTTAAAGATGCATTTTTTTGTATTCTTGTTACTGCAGCATAGCTTTGCACTTTTTTTCCCCACTTTGCTTTTTTCTTTAATATTGAAACTCTTGTAGCCTTTGTTCTGCAGCTGTTGGAAAATTCTGAGTTAAAACGGGAGTCTTTTACATTAGTGTTAATACCACGATAGTCAGCTGATAACATATCAGATATGCAAAATTCAAGCCTGATGGACTGGTGTTCACCACCGTTGATTACTGCACAGGAATACATGAGGAATGAAAAGCTGCACGGTCACTTCTCCCTTGTCCTGCTGCCAGCGAGGTGTAATAACGCTATTATGAAAAGCAAACAGGGATGAACTCTACTCAAAAGAAGGTGAAGCCTGAACTGAGAAATCAATTGCTGCATCAGTCGTGCCCCTACAACTGAGTAATGCTGTTACAAAGTTCATTGAGCCCTCGAGATCCTCACCCTGGCAAGGCTTACGGTATTGTGCATATTTTATTGGCACTGAATATTCATATTGTGGTAGCATCTGGAGACCAACTAACTAAGGCTGCCACTGTGGGGAAAAAACAGTCCTGGAGTTCAGCCACCAGCTGGAAATTTCATCGAGAGGTCCACGCTTGGTTTTCCTCTCTTCCATGGGCTTTCTGCCAAGTTGCACATCTCCCTGTACCTCTGCCTGCCCAGGTCTGGGACAAGGATCTTGTATTCTCCTATGACCCTGTGGGGGACGATGCGCTACAGACCCCAGTGGCCCATTACAATGGCAGACAGTGCTTCTGGGTGCAATAAAAGCACATTGTAGATGGGAGTCCAAAAATAAGCTGTACTCTCTCACCGAGACCGTCCTCCTCATACCCAAGAGGGCTGTAACTGGGAAACAAATAGCGAAGTGCTGCTGGGAGACAGGGACTATTCAAGCTTTGCTGCACTGATGCAGCAAAGAGGTACTGATGATTGCGGGATACAGGAAGGTGGTTAAACTGGGGAGGGCTGGGAAAGTAGGGATAAACTTTATGTTTGTCTCTGCAAGGCAGAGCAAAGCCATGAAGGGATACGAAAGCAGTCCCAAGTCAGAGCGGTGCTTAGCAGCCGCACACCAAATGGTCCTCGTGATGGGGACAGCATTGGAAGTAAAGATACACACACAAAAAAAGAGAAGATGCAAGAACACTCACTTTTAACACCAGTTGAGTCAGAGAAGGGCAGGATGGAGAGACAACAAGCAGGGTCCAGCAACTGGTCTTACCACCTGCAGAGTCATGGGGGAATCACTCACCAGGGCTTCCTTGACCAAGCTGTACAGCGTACACTCCCTTCGTCCTTTCCTAATGCTTTCAAAACCATTTAAGTATACCATACGTAAAACACAAAGTTCAGAGTTATTACAGTCAGCCAGGCCAAAATCTACTGGATGGGTCAATGCCTCTCTGACATGCTTCTGATGAGGAATGTGGATGAGATCAGAAAAGTAAGTCACACCTAAGCCAGCAAGGACAGCGGTGCATCAGACCACCAAAGCATCGCATGGGCGATGATACGTGGTACGAATCTGGGCACACAGATGATTTTCAGGGGTGTTTTGTTGGTTTTTTTCACTTGGTATTGTCTCATTTGCGTGTCCAGGAATGTCTTCTTAAATAATTAATTGCTGCCCTAATCCCTGACTGTTTGTTGTGTAGTGCTGTGGGCCACCTCCTGTCTGCCTCATCCTCTCCTGGATCCTGCTCTCAGTGCTTATCCTTCCCAGATGAACAGGCCACCAGGGTGCCAGCATGCTCCAAAACCCGGAAGTCTTCAGTCTGGCTCATGTCTACTCAGCAACAAAATCAAGGTTAACTAGTTTTCCCAAAAGCTGTCCTGACATCCATTTCTGACCAGCCACAGCAACACACTCTCGGGAAGACTCTGCCACCCTGTGATGTCTCTCAGCCAGAAATTCAGCACCTCGCAGGTATTAAATAATCAGCAAAACAATCCCAATTAGGGTTGGCAACTCACTCCCTACTTGCAGTTACTTCTGAGGTGGGGGAAAACACCACACAGCCTGTGTGCTTAAGCTGCATTACCCAGTATATACCATTTACTGAAACTGGTCCAAACAGTCACGTACATGCACCTTGTGGTAACGGGTGCACTCAAGTAAGACTTTATAAGCACAGGGACCTGCTGTCAGACAACTCACACACAAGAGTTTCTTCAGAGAAAAGCTGACACTTTTTTAGAAGCACACACAGGATTTTAACTTTGCCCACAGTTCCCAACTACCACATCAACACTTGCAAACCAAGATGTTCAACTGCCAGTACAGACTTGGAATTCCAGCAACTGGGCACATATGCGTGGTGTCCAAATTCACCAGGGGCAAGCAATGACACTTTGGTTTCCCTCTCCTTGTTTAGCAGCTGGAAGAGTCGTTGCAAGGGGGCCCATGTCCCATAGCCATGGCCTGGGGTGAGGGATCAGCACGGGATTGCTGCAGAGGAAGGAAATTGGGAAATCAAGAAGGAAACGGCTGGGCCAGATAAAATCCCCAGACTCCTTCTTGTTAAACAGGACGTTTCTGGTTCAGGAACAGATGGATGAGAATCCACTCCATGGCTAACCCAGAGGAGGTAGAGATGCCTGAAATAAAGTCCCTTTGACTTCAGCTCTGTCTCTCTGACAGCCTGACTCAGTCATGGACAGAGCAGATAACAAGCGACCATTCATCCCCTTGACCGATACACAAAGGCAAGAATTTCCCTTTTTAAAGAGATTTAATGATAGAGCTTTAGAAACTGCTTAAAGGAGAGAGACTGAGAGTGAACACACAAGAGATGAGACCCAGTAGGTTGATACTAATATTTCCCTGAAGTAGACAATCCAATTTGCAGCATTGGAAGGACACAATTCAAAGAGCTAGGCATGTTCTTCACGCAAAACACCGCCCAAGTGCAGAACTAGAGCTGAGCACAGAGAAAAGTTTTCCCGCCAATCTAGTCTAATGGACTATTGACTTTTTTTTGACCAACCAGAAAAAGCCGACCCATGAGTGCTTGTAGTCCTGGGTACACTGAAAAAAAAAGATGCAACTAACCAGCTGGCCAGGGACGTCAGCCAATTCTTTGTCCAGGAAGGATTATTTTCACATGTCTCCCTTTGAAAATTGAAGATGAGAACACAAGAACATATTCCATAAGGACAGGCAGTCAGAGAGCAAGCCTACAGGTGCTAAGGTACTCACCACCCATTCCCGCATCCCCTCGTGCCAGTGGGTCCTCCCAAAACACGTTCTGTGCCTGAGACTCTGCTGCAAAGGGTGGGAGATGTTGCGCCTTTTCTAAGGTGAAGCACTTAGGAGGAGAGAAAAAGAAGTTTTCAGCTCTGCAGCTTCTTCCTGTTCAGCTCCCTGCGATGCTTGCCTTCCTTTTTGGTACAGAATACTTCAGTTGCCTGGAGCTATTCTAGTTCATACTGGGCATTCATATCAGAAGCCCAACATCTCTCGCTATTTTTGCTCATGGCTACCTGAGCACGCAGCTCCTGCGCTAGAGAAGCACCTTCTTAATGAAGCAGCTATGAGATCAATGTTGTATGACTTCCAAGAGCAAAACAGTTTACAATTAGCTGAAGGTCTGGTATTTGACAGTTTTTTATGGCTCTTTTACAACTGTTTGCAAATCTTTTCTTCCTTTAAATTATTCTGAAAAGTGTTAGGGGGAAGCCAAAAGTTATTTTGTGCAAGCATGTGTCTACTTGCATGAATCCAAGAGTCTTTTTAATTTAAAAGCACCATTACAAACGCCTGTATTCACACGATAGTTGTTTATGTAATGCTTTAAAGAAAATCTAAATGGAGCACAGAAGCCAATGCTAATGCAGAAGACAGTGGGAGTTAATGAACGTGCTCCTGGGGCAGTCCAGAAGATGGCAAGGCATAGTGCCTGGGCCATAAGGATTCAATAAAAAGTCCAAATTTCTCAAAAAGAACTTTTGATGCAACTTCAGTGCATGCATAACCAACAATTTTTAGGCTCTTCTCATCTGGATTCCTGTGATGTTCAGGACCATTGTTTGTGTATTAGTCCAGCATAAAAAAACCCATCCAGAACACAGACTATGAGGACACAACCCCCAAAATTCAACCTTTCTCTTGAGATCTTGTCCTTTTCGATAAGTGTAAGTAAATACAGAAATTAAGCTCAAAAGTCACTTTTCAAGCAGGCCTTTTCTAAATCCACATCTCGCTTCCTTTCATTCAGACATGCAAACCTTTTAGTATTCCTGAATCCAAGTCACAAGTCCAGGTCAGACTTTCAACACGGAGCAGCAGCCCAGATCTTGGCTCTCCACAGCGTGGCATAGCCCCTCACCTTCGCCTCAGAGTATCACCTGCTCCAAGTGAAAGTGCAAGAAAAAGCCTTCACAGATAAAAAGCATGTTCTAGCCTTAGGCCTGTCAGCATGGCACATGTCTAAAGAGAAAAATGAATCTGCATGATAGAGACTTGAAATGCAGGTGCCTGGGTGGAAACGAGAATTTCCAAAAGGACGCATATGTATGTTAAAAAAAAAAAAAAAAGAAAAAGAAAAAAGGAAAAAAGAAAGGGATGCTCATTTGCAAGAGAACACAGGACAAAAAACAAAGCTACACCTGTACGAAACATCATTCTTTGCCAGATGCATTAAGAAGGTTATACCTTTATTTTAGACTCTAGCCAAAAAGATTAAAGCCATTTTCACCCTCACCCAAATCACCAAGGAGACCAAACCTTCTTCAGCTTTTAACTGCAGTGAAGTTAGCATCAAGGGAGGATTCAAGAGAACCATCTCCCAAGCTCCAGATCACTATCACCCTTTCATAGCATCCTCCTTGCTGCTGATGCTCCCTTCCCCTGCTCCTATGCACTGCTGCTGGCAGCTCTCCACCTCCTCCCCAGCCAACACGCCACGCACAACTGTGGAAGCATCCTGCTGGACAAGACGGCGTGATCAATGTCATCTTTTCCTTGAAATTATACCTATGGTTTGGCAATGCCGTATCCATAATCTAGACTGACAGCATGCAAGATCCTGCGTCTTCCAGGGGAAGCCGAGCTCCAGCTCAGAAGGATGCCTCCAGCAATGGGGAACTCTACCAAGTTATGTACTCCTATGCAGGTTTGGGGTTTCTTAAACATCTGAAGGGGGAGGAAAAAAAAAAAAAAAAAAAAAAAAAAGAGAGAGAAATCAATCCAGTAATCCTTGTTGATTATACTGACAGTAATTATACTTGTGTTACGCCAACAATATCTTTAGTCTTGAGAGTGCCAGTTCCTTGAGATAGCTTCACTGCCTCATGGATGAAATGAAGTTGCAGGTTTTAGGCCACCAGAAAGAGGACAGTAGGCATTGAAGGTGATTTGGGGATGCAGGATAAGCACACCAGCTGGATACTGGTGCTATCTGTAAAACCACTCTATTTCTACCGGAGGCAGAAAACATAGCCCAAACTTTGCTCAAATGATTTCGTCTGTGAAAGCAGAGCAGTGAAGGTGCAAGGACACAGAGGACCAGACTACGCGCCACAACTCTGAGACAAGATGAAGATGACAACACACCAGAACAATCAGATGAGGCTCCCATAGACCTAAGCATCAACAGAGCATTTTATGCAGCTTCAACCACCTTTGCTGTGGTGACCTGCCGTGTCTCCCCCAAGGCAGCCAGCCCGGCAGAGCCCATGCAGGTGCCAGGCAGCTGGGACCTGCCTGCACCTGCTGTCACACATGCCAGCAGTGGTGGGGATGGACACGTCCCCACGCCACCCAGATGCTCTGCTCCTGCTTCTTCCAAGCTAAACAAATAGATAAGAACAACAAACCCCCCAAAAAACCACTTATCCCTCTTGCAGCCAGGTGTTGCTAGATTTATTAAACTTAGAAAATGTTATTATTTTCCCTAGATGAAGACTTTACATTTCACATCAGGAAAGATCTAGGTCTAGAGGGCTTGATCTGACTGACGCACTAAATGCTACCAGCCTCTAGCCGTTACATGAAATATGTCCAATTCCCTAAATATTTTAATATATATTTTACAATATATAAGTACATTGTGTGGGAAGAGACAGAACAGTCACCACATCACAGTTTGCTCAGCTGGATCCTGCCAGCTGTGGGATCACCAGTGAGCAACAGATAAACTTAAGTCCTGTTCTGACATTGGTTCCTCCTGTTGCTTTTGGCGAATTGCTTAACACCCAGCATGTCCAAGTTTCTTTGCTTTATATATATATATATACATATATCTATGTATACATACATATTGCAGAAATCATATTTATTCAACCTCCTACAATGTTCAAGAAAGTAACGAGTTATGCTAAAGCATTTGAAAGCAAGGAGCTCTATCAGAGACAGAGATCAGGAGCTTGGAGAGAGCAAGCGGTGATTTCACATCAGCCTGCAGAGCTCTGGAGTGAACAACCATCCTCAGCCTTTGAAAACCAGGACCCTTTTGAGAGAGCTTAAAGACAGGGGTGAAAAATTACTTGAGATCTTTGGGGGAAGAAAAAAAAAAAAATCTATATATATACGATCAGAAGACACCACAGCCAACCCAAAGCACTTATGGGCAAACCACTGATTTGCAATTCCAAACCACTTTTCCGCCTGAATCCTCCACTTACTATCTTATCTGATCTTCTCTCAGGGAATCCCCCGAAAGTCTCTGCTTCGAAAGGACCTCTCAAGCTCTACTCTGAGCACTTCTTAGCGCTGAAGGTTTCCGTTGTCTAGGGATGAGCATAAACTGATGCAAACTAACAGCATTTTTATGCATTCCTCTCTGTTTTGTGTAGGTTTTTTGCACACTGCCGTACCACTTATTTTCTGGCAAGACTATTATTGTCAGGTAACCAGGCTCTGCTCTCTCTGCCAAGTAAAGGTTGCCATACCCAACACAGACACAGACTTTCACTGGCCCGCCACACACAAACACTAAACTAAATTAAGTTTTACGAAGGCATGCATGCCATGATCTGTATCAACACCGTAACAAATAAATGCTGCTTTACTGTTGCTCAAGAAATGTTGTCAAGTTTGCAACCACTGACAATTCTGCTTGGTGGCACAAAACCAAGCATATTCAGCTAGAACGGTACAAAATCGCTGTTAAGAAACACCACAGACCCCCTGCATCGCACCAGCAGAGCCCTCGCTCTGAGGCTGAGACTGGCTGAAGACATTGATTCTTTTTATTATCAGAATGCCCTATATTAGATGAACTCAGCACTTCACAAGCACTATTTAAACCCTCCAGCAGCCTTTTAACACAGCAACTTTTTTCCCAATCCCACTTTGTAGAGAGAAGCACACAGACATGAAGGAAATGGTGTAACACCAGGTTACCAAGTCCCAAACTTCTGACCGCCAGCTTAAATTTGCAGACTCTGCATTAATGTCCTTTGTCCAAAAATTATATTTGCTGAAATGAGTAAGAAAAAAAAAATAAGAACGTTTCTCCCCTTGTCATTCTGTCTTCTAGAAAGAAAAAAACTACGAAAATAAACTACCTTTAATTTGGAAACAAAGTCCTTTCAGCAAACAATTTTCTGAGAAATACTGCATGGAAACACCTGTTTTAAGTGGGGACGTTAGAAGCCCAAAAAAGTATCGCAGAATAATGATGCTTTTTTGAACAATCAGTATCAGTCTGTTCCTGGCATTATTTTTGGAAATGGTATAGCTAATATGACAGCTATGATTTGGAGCCTTCAAAAGGCATAAGCTATTGGCATTTTAAATACATTACATACAAACATGCATGCACCCCTACACCCACACTAGCTCTGAAGATTTGTTCTGCTCGTGTCTGCCGGCTCTTCTGAGTGTACCCCACAACACATTCTTTCCTTCTCTCACCCCAATTTTCTCCTATCGGGGCTTTACATCAGGCATCCAAATGTAAGGGGTATGAAGAGACTCGCATTAACATACCGCACAGCAGAAGGGATCCTCTGTGACTAAATGGACACAATCAAGCCTTTCAATTAAACTATTACCCAAAAAGGTGTGGGTTGGTTATTACCAAAGACAGCATTTATTTTTAAAAAATGGAAAGTACCATTAGAAACACCTAATATAACTCTTATTAACTTATTTGAATCTAGTCCTGAGCACATTGGGTTTGTAAGTGTCTGCTAACATAGCATTCTGTTTGCCTAATTAAGTTTTCAGTAGGGTAGGCTATAGTTCTTACGCTAATATAGGGAACGGGAAAAAAAAAAATCACATATAAACCAATGCTTAGCTTGATTTACCTTTATTGTATAAGAATTTGCTACAGGCTCTTCAACAACTGCTAACTAATTTTCCATCAAAAAGGACAATTGCTGGACAAATTTCCATCCCAGCCCAGCCTCTAAGTTATAGACCCTCCACACAATCCCTACAGCACTTACAGGCCCTTTGGTTTTCCTCATCACTTTTTCCCCTTCCCGGTACATATTCTGAACCTTGAGCTTATTTCCCCAGCCGTGCCGGCAAGCAGCGCTGCAATGCTCTAGCTGGGGAACATCAAGAGGAGGAAAATTACCATTAGCCAAAAAAATTACTCTTAAGAGGCTTATAAGAAATCTCAGGGAATCAACTCAGATCTCCATGACAAATAATTAGCAAAATAAAGATAAAATACTGAAGCATCTCAGCTTTCCGCTACATTCCAAAGCGGCTTATTTTCTCCCTCGGTTTTATTCCTGATGCATTTAAAATGCTCACTTGCAACTTCCAAAAAAAAGAAGAAAGGGGCGGGAGGGGGAAGGGGGGGCAACGATGGAATGCTTTGCCCAAAAAGCCAGATCTCTGCCTGCCGAGTCCCTGCACCCAACCCTGCTCCAGGCAGGGCCCCCGACCCGCACCCCGCCGGGACCTGCTCATGGGGCGAGCGCTCCTGGAACAGGCCCAAGACTTTTTAAGCTGTGTTACAGCATTAATATAATTTACAAAATGGTTAAAAATCAGAATGTTTTTCCTTCGTGAAGAATAGCACACTTAATGCTTTTCATCTGGCACATAAAATTTACAATACCTCCAGGAACATTTTCTTTGGTTAAATCAACACTATTGGTACTTTTTTAGCCTTTAAGCATATTACAGCCCCAGCTTTTTATGGGGTATTTTTTGGTTGTTGTTTTCACCCATTGTAATAAACTTTTCAGAACCAGAAATGATCAACAATAAAAAGCATTCCCATGTCAAACAATTTTAACTACTGCTTTTAAAACAATAATAAAAAAAAAAGGGGGTGGTGGTGATCGGCTTCAAACTCGGCTTGTACGGTAACTATCTCGATGCAATTAATATAAAGCAATCATCTGTAGGGCCAAACTTCAGCGCTCTCCCCAAAATTGTTTCCATGCCGCTTCCATCAGGCGGCCGCAGCAGATGTTGGCTGTTAAAGGGCGCAGACGACACAGTTCATGACTTCTCGGCGGCGGCTGCGCGCCACATCTGCAGCCGATGAAGGCGAGCGCAGAAGTGTGGCAGACAGAAAGAAAAACGTCAGCCGGGGCCAAGCCAACCTTCTTCCGTACCGGGGCTAAAAATAGAGGGGGGGGGGGGGGTTTGCCCCACTGCTCCGGCTGGCCTTGCCGCGCTGCCGGAGAGCATCCGGGATGCGAGGAGTTCACGCCGAGGAAGGGAACGGCGGCGGCAGCCTCCGACTGCCGCTCCGCACTCGGCTCCTCATTAACTGGGCGGCGATCCAAGTTCATCTGGGCCCCAGAGAAAGGCAATGCTTGTGTTTAGACCGCACAATACTGACATAACATTAACAGATTTACATATGCAAAACTGTGAAGCAACAGGCATTCCCCCTCAATTGACCCACAGCTTGTAGTGGCTGCCGAGTTATTCCCTGCTTAGGCTCTGTAACCAAGTGGGCGTCATGCGACTACCATCTGGGTACCACTTATTTAAAGCTGGCAGTCTCTCTGTAATAGGCAAGCTGGCAATAAGCAGGAAGGGAATAAATTGCATCATTTAGTTAACATCCACTTGCTTTGCGGCTGTTAAAAACCCATGACTGAATAATAATTTGGTTATTTCTTTTGCCAGACAATGCTGTCAGCCAAATCGTACTACGCATGCTGCAAAACGTCAGCTTGCAAAATTTCCACTTTAAAAATAAAGAAATTTGCAGTATAATGTGAGCTAAGAAGTTTTTCTAATGCTAGCGACTCAGATGCGATCGAGTTCTAAAAATAAACTTGCACTACTGTAGTCACCAAATTCTGCTTGTCCCTAAAATCTTTGCCTTCGTTTTTATCAGCCACCCACCCCAATCCATTCAACTTGCCAAACACCACCGACCTGGCCCGTAACGAGCAGAGGAACCAGGATCTGCTCACAGCAATGCCCGTTAGATCCAAACACATCTCCATTTCATGCTACCCACTGCCCTTCTCATCCTTCGCCTTAATTTGTAGATTTTATCATTTTCTTCTGTCTAACACAACTGCTTTCACACAAATCGCTATCAAAGAAAGTGGCTGAAACCCTAGACCACTGAAATACAGCTAGAACGTATCCTTTGTTAAAGAAAAAAAAAGGAAGCAAAAAAGAGCTTTTGAAGTGGGTTTCTCTTTGGGGCTCTTTAGTTTGCAGAAAATTAAGTTACTAATAGTAATCAATTTTTTTTCGGTCCCAATTTGCTAGAAATACAAACAGTCTGGCGCACACGTATCTCAACATCCATCTCTCTTCAGGACTAAAGGAAAAACCCACGCTGAGTACGCTTTTATACTGCAAAGATAACAAGGGTCCGCATTATACAGTGGGAAAAGTCAGAAGTAACATTTCCATCGAGATTAATGGCGAGGAAGAGCCAAGAGCAGAGTCCACGGGTACAAGTTTTCTCAACAGAGGCTACAGTGTGTCCGTCTCTCACAAAACCAGGCTCGCTCCTCCCTCATTACATTTCGAAGGGACGCCAGTGACTCTCAAGTGCAGAAACAATTTAAGACAACCGATAGTAAGTGGAAACCTGAGTTCATTAGTAACTCGCTTCCAGCATTGGCAATACAATGGGGAGCCTCAGGGGGAGGACGCCGGGGCAGAGTTAGGCTGCCGTATGCCTCACACCTCTCTGCAACAGGCAATCTGCAATGGTGCTGCCAACATCCATACTGGGTACGGTGCCTAAAGACCATATAGATGGGCACAGAAACATCAAAGGCAAATGAGAGACAACTGTCTTCCCCTCCTCATCCCTATCTTGTCTCCACTGCAGGTCTAGGGCGCCAGGGCAGAGCCCAACAGGTAGAGGTTCCAACCTCCATGCCGTGCCACATCTCAGCACACCGCCGCCAGCAGGGCAGGCAGGTACGCCAGGGATGGTTTCAATACAGGTAACCCCTTTAGTAATCCAGCAGTGACACAGGATTGACCAGGTGCAACGGGACCTACAGCACTCAACCTCAAAACGCTTCCTGAGCCAACACACATGACAATTGTTCACTTAAAAAAACAATCGTTTGGAATGGACCTTTTTACAGGCTTCCACAGCACCGTGCAGCTCCTGCTGCTGCAGCCGGGATGCTGAGCCGGCCCCAGGAGGGCAGGGTAACACAGGACTCACAGCCACCCCCAGCCCGCCACAACATGGGACCGTCACCCTAGAACACAAGAAGATGATGGACAATCTTGTATCTTGTAGGCTTTTATAAAACAGTAATGAAAATAAGATGGAAGAAGAAAAGGGTTTTACATGGCGTGACCCCGTACCAACCTGACGAGACAGTGGTCAGATGAAGGGGGAGGAAAAAAAGGGAACAGAAACAGAGGGCAGAGAGAAAAATCTGTCAGAGGAAATGCGATGCCAGAAACCGTTCCAGGACCCGGTGGCTGGATGCCAACTCAAAAGCTTCCAAAAAAATAAGGCTACAGAGTCCCTGAAACCTTCCTGGTAAAAAAAACCCTGTGCAGGCTGAGGTTTGTCAAGTTGTACTTGCGCCTGCTGTGCCTGCTCCACCACTCGCACCCAGGAGCTCTCAGCCTGAAATACTTCTCTGGAGAGGAGACCCAAGGCATCCAGCAACTTTGGCAAGTTATCCTTTGGGAAACATGCATCCCCTAAAGCACTTGTGTATCTCGGAGACCGTTTGAAAAGCTTCGTGGTACTGAGCCTTAGCACTTTTAATTGCATATACATACCCAAGATCATCAACCCAGTAACGCTGTCACACATGCGGTACATTACTGTATGGTCAATCTCCCTAATTATTCTTGAGTTATTTTTTCCAGTAGATCTACAAAATTATCAGCATAAATCTCAAAACATTTACCAGTCAACAAACTCAGCACAACAGACATAAGCTTGGCCCTGACAAATAAAAAGACTGAGGAAAATGTATTTATTTGTAGCAAATGTCCTTTCCTATAACCGTCAAATAGATTACAACAGCGTTTCTTTCCTCGCATTGCACCCTGGGATCCAGACATTTAACTAGCACACACTACAGTCCTGGATTAATCATAAATAGAATATATTTTTAAGTGCATTAATTATGTAACAGATGCTTCCAGGATTCCAATGGAGGTAATTTTTAAAATCCCACTGCACAGTTTTATGAATCTGTGCAGTTTCAAGGTTGTTTTTAATTTGTGCTCAATACTACACATATAAAACCAAGAGGCAATCAACCACTGCCTAATTTATTATTTTTTTTATTTCAATGCAGACTGGAAGATGTACCCTACACTGTTAGCATCGGACATCCTGGCTGCCGATGGAGGTTCCTCCTCTTTCTCTGCCACAATGGTGGGTTTGGATAATGAGCCGTGTGAAACGCAAGATTTCTGTACTTGCCTTCTCCTAGTAATTTTCTCCTCCTCAGACTAATTTCTGCCATTCTGAAATCTCACCCTCTTCCTGCACATTACCACTCACATAACGGATATATTCAGTGGCATACGATGCACGTGGAGTCCCCAACGAGGACAGTGGGGCGAGGGGCAGGACGCTCAGGGTTGGATGCTCGGGATCTCCAGACAGCGCTTTGTGCATCAATGGGGTACCACGGACTAACTCTCATTGTGATGCAGCACACTACACGGGTGGGCACTGCTCACCAGCAGAGCTCCAGCCCACCGACCAAAAGCACACTAACCCAGACGCCCTGCGGTGTCTCGCAGCAGTAACTGTCATCACAGCTACACCTTCAGAGGTCCCGCTGCTGGCTTGCTTTGAAAAATGGAGTAAAGCTGAGTTCACTCACCATACTGGAGAAAAATGGGGGTTACCTCACTTACCTTGATGGTAACAAACATGGTATATCCAGATGCAGGGAATACATGCAGATCCACAATATTTTCTTGCTAGCTAGTTACTGGGAATTCACTGCTTGTACAGCCAGCTTCAGCTCCTAACAACAACAGGCAGCTTCACCAACCACAACTAGGGCCTGCAGGGGGTCTCCTGGCTACAGCACTGCAGTGACAGGTGCTGGCTGGGGCACGGGTGGGACGGTGGAGACCTCAGGAGCCCCAGGACGGCTGCACCAGAGCACGCTGGTGCAGGAGCACCACAGCCTCCATGTCTTGGATGAGAAGTTTGCTTTTCTCTCCGTCTTTGCACACCACATAATTCTTGGATCAAGTTGTAGGTCTTCTCACAGAGCTTCATCTCTGCTTCTGTCTGCGATGCTTAATTCATAATGACTTGGAGGGGTATTTTTCCAGGCACGCGCTGTGTGTGCAGCCTGGCAAGGGGGAGAGCCCATACCCTGGTGGCATTGGCTTGGGCTCTCCCTTCAACAAACCCTCCAACGGGTCTAAGAGAAGGAAAAACACAGGAGTGTGAAGAGCAATTAAGGCTCCAATCAGATATGGTGTTGACACATAGGAACAAACAGTGAATAACCCTAACACGAGGGGAGCAATATTTAGGATTATGTATAATTGCACATGCAGAATATGAAACCTCAGCAGTTGGTGAAGAGACGAGGACAGGAGTGGTTCAGGACTGCAACCCTGCTCACCTGCACGTCAGGCACCCCTGGGGAGACCTGGCAACTCAAGTCGGGCACAAACCAAGGAGGAAGAAAAGGTGGATAATAAGTATTTTATTCCTACAAAGTATTTTATTCTGACTGCTACTCCTTTCCAAAAAGAAAGGTAATAATTAAAAGTGAGGCTTAATGCTTTGATGCCTCGCTTCACAGACTGCACATTCAAATTCCTCAACAAGACAATGCAAAAATGGGTAGTTAATGGGGCCGTCAGCTGAAGAAGGCAGACGACTTTGTGCAACACCAGGGAGGCCCCAGGGCGGTGAAGGTCTGGGTCTCTTCCCCAGACACACCACCGCAGCCAGCCCTGTCCAGTGGCCACCAGCCCTTCCTCACACCACCAACATTCCTGCTGTTTCCAGTCTACCTAAAATTATCCATTGAAGGAAAACACATTGGGCATGGACCAGACTCATCCCACCTCATCAGCAGACGCTGGTTACTCAGCAAGACATGGAGAGAGCCAGGGAGGCCCTGCAATGCTGCTCTGTGCTGCTAACCCCTTCCAAACCACCCTCCCTGTCCATTCCCACTGGCCCACGGGGACAGCCATGCACACCGAGCTGGCAGGAGTGAGACGGTGGCCCCGCGCGAGGCTGGAGACCAACGCCAAGCACACACCCCGGCCACACCGACAGGTAGAGGGATCGGGTCCCTGCCAAACTGTGGCATGACTTCATCCCCATAATCCCCGTGACACACGTGAATGCCGACACTGTTCCAGATTATCAGCAAGGTGGTAACGCTCGTGGGCTGTACCTGCTTGGCACTGCCCCAGCGAGGATCCCTCAAGGCTCCTCCAGTTTCACTTCCTGCTAACATGCACCTGCAGCCATTTCAGAAGCAATAAAAGCACAAATGTATTTAAAGCTTTGCCCAAACCCCCCCATATAAGCCTGAGCGAGTCCCCCGCTAACGACCATCGGTGCCCACAGCTGGGCTGGCAGGCGGCCCTGCTGCAGATGGAGCCAGTGGCACTGCACATGGCTGTCCTCGTGCTGGTGGCCACGCTCCCCGGCCACTGTCACACCACAAGACATCCAACACACACGTCTTGCACGACACCGAGTGAACAGAGGCTACGGGTTAGACCCTGTTTTGGTGTAAACCTGCGTGACGCCGCTGAGCTCTGGCCATCCATTTCCTTATCAACTTCTGCTCTTTAACTCAAGTTAGCTAGCAGGCCGGACACAGCTTTATCAGAGTTTTATATGCAGCTGTGTTTGCTTATCGCGCAGACAATATTATAAAAACAACAAAAAACAACAGCAGCTAGTAACTTGGGTACCTCTCAGTGTCTTTATCAAAAATATCCAGCCTCTGGACCAGCTCATCATCTACTGCTAACAGGGAAGAAGAAAACACAAAGAAAACATGATTCCGGGCTTTTCAGGGTGTGCACATTAATGACTTTACTAACAGGCACTAAGGGAGCACTGTTAAATTAACAATGAAATGAAAACCCATACTTGCATTAGCTTTGGTGTGGTAGTCCCATCAGCAGTAAGTCCCAGGGCTGGGAGAACTCCTCTGTCCAGAGGCAGAGGAGCAGGTCCAGACACAAAGCCTCCGGCAGAAGTTTCACACTGCAGCAAAGCCAGCCAAGAGGCCAGAGGTTTATCAAAGGGGTGGCCCTGACCTCCTCGTCCCTCCTTTGACCTCCAAAGAATCATAGAATGGTTTGGATTAGAAGGGACCTTAATGATCACCTAGTCCAACCCCCCTGCCCTGGGCACGGACACCTGTCACAAGACCAGGTTGCTCCAAGCCCCGTCCAGCCTGGTCTTGAACACTTCCAGGGATGAGGCAGCCACAGCTTCTCTGGGCAACCTGGGCCAGGGGCTCACCACCCTCACAGTGAAGAATTTCTTCCCAATATCTAATCGAAATCTACTCTCTCTCATTTTAAAACCGTTACCCCTCATCCTATCACCACCCTCCCTGATGAAGAGTCTCTCCCCATCTATCCTTTAGATAAGGGAGTCCAATGAGGATGCTCTACTGGGCAGAAAACATTTTTTTCCTGGTTAAATTAGTTTCATGCTGGTCTAGCTTCCCGCGTGGTCTCAGTCTCTGGTCAGGCGGAGTCAGCTGAAGCACAGGGGACACAATGGGAAGCGCCCAGGGACATGCGGACAGATCTAAATCTATTGAGCTGCAACGTGAACCAAACCCTCATTCTACACAGCACCCAGCACGCTGTCAAATAGGCTGTGAAAGCAGCGTCAGCCTTCAAAAAAACAAAGATAACGGCTTTCCAAGGAAACAATTCTCATTTGATACATGTCATGAAGTTGTGAGCGCGCTTGAGTCACGGCACACGTGTGGACCATTGTCATGCACTTCCAGAGCAATGTGTCCTCCTCCTCAATCTGCTGAGAGCATCCACCAGGCAGAGGTTGACATGCAGAGGTGATTCAACACCGATGAACAGAAACATTAAGACACGCTGTTCTTAAAACGGGGGCTGTACCTGTACTTTTATTTACCCAGGAAAGTTTTCTGCTCTGTATGCCCTTCCCCTTCCAATTTACCCAGAGAGATACCAGTTGAAAACCTGAATATTACTTTTTAACTGACAGGGCATTACGCATAATGTCTTCCACCCCCTCCTTGTGCTTATGGCATACAGCGGGGGCGGGGTGGTGGGGGGGAAACAACCAAAGAAATGGAAGAAAAAAATCTTCCCACCAGAATGTAAATATTTGTGCATAGCTAGAACAAAGTATTTCCATAAAGCTTTCAATAAAGGCTGACTGCAGGCCAAATTTTACCCTTAGATATAGGCACATAACTTTAGTTGAAGTTACTCAGGGCTGCCCAAGCTTATGCAGAGGCTGACTCAGGCATATTGTGTTCGCATAGAGAAGGACTGTGCGCTCAGGAGCCACGGCCAGATTTCCAGCTCTTTCTCAAAAGTCAGACGAGATCTGCTTCGAATCAGCGAAGAACTTCGGAGATGAGTCAAACCTGCAGGATTTGCTGCAATACTCGCTGCAAAAGAGGATGTGAGAACTGGCAAGTACGCTGTGTTTACTCACTGTGCCATCTAATTCTGGAAACTGGAGCTGAGATTCGGCGTTCAAGCACGACTCCGAGGGGTGGTGGGAAGATCCTGGCCACGTTACAAAAAGCCACTCGTTGGGCAAAACTGGTGGTATCTGCTCAAACAAGGCCACGGGCTGACACAGGCAGAGGTCCGGCAGCTGGGGAGCGAAGTCTCCCTAAGGTAGACACCGTAGTGCATCTGCCTGCAGCCCAGGGGACCAGCCTCCGCAGGCAACAGCTCACAAGAGGAAAAGCGATGCTCTAAAAATCACGCACTGCTTCAGTTAATGACACAGATTTACACTGGGTGTTAGCCTGCTTCGCTAAAAAAAGCCAACCAGATTTTTTTTTTTCTTCCTGGTGCAAACTGTCCTTTATAGAGACTATTAATAACCCTCTTACTTCAGTTTAAGCTATACTTCTCTTCCTTGTTCTCCCACTGACTTAAAAGATAACTTGCAGAACGAGATCTAATTTATCTGTATCTTTTGTCCTCGTCCCTTTCCTCCTGTTACTGTCTGGACAGGCGGGCTGTTTTCTAGGGGAAGCACTGCATGGAGAACACAGTGTAGATTTGCTGCAACATTCACATTTTTAAACAGAAAAGGAAAGAAGATACCCAGTATACTGAACAGTTCCCCTTTGATTCTGGTCTCACGCAATTCGTTCTGTGTTGCAAACTAATAACTTAGATAAAACACCCTGCTATAAACAGCCATCTCAAATAGCTGCAAAGATATTCCCTGCTATCAGAGACCAGTGAAGACAAACAGCAGCGGAGGGCGGCCGCCAGGAGATTATGCTGAAACAAATGCATTTTTATTTTTCCCTTTAAATTACAAAAGATTATCATTTTACTCAGCAATGCCCCTTATTAAATTGAAACTCTCCACATCAGAATTAAATACGTCCTATCTACTCAAAATGAAGTGTATTATTTATCACTAATATTTAATGACAAAAACCTGATAACTTTCTCCGATTATACCACTGATTTCCTCCAGTCATGCATCATTGGCTCTGCTGGTCATTAGCATTATCACAGTGCATAAACTCTGGCTTATGCAGCAAGTTTGATAACAGAGCCAGACTCATATAGCTACTATTTTTCAGTTTGTTCAGATTTACTAGTTTACCTCTCAATGAGCGTGCCTCTATCTAATGGCATCTATTATAATCCCTAGAAATCCTAGTTAATAAATTTCCATTTCCACACAACACGCTTCTGCACAATCAGAATTCTTTGGCAAATATAAAGCACGCGTTGAAAAAAATATTTCCCCTTCAACCATCCGAGGACCCTTTTCCAGAAAGACAATATTCCAGCCAATCTGAAAAATAAATAGGAAATACCTAGTCTTCTCCAACTGTTTAATACTAGGAGTATGCTGGATAGGCTTAAGATATTTTAGTTTAATTAACAGTTAGTGTTGCATTTCAACTTCTATGAAACAGTATTTTTTGGGCACTGTAGTCTAGCAGTGAAGAAGAAAAAATAATCAGAACAAATGTGCACGATACGACATCAGCTAAAAACCACCGAGCTGAGTTTCTCCCATTCGGAGTTAAATCCTGTAACTGAAATGATGGACTAGAAAGGTTTCCTGAATAAGACCACCTTATACTGGCCTTCAGAAAACTCAGGTGGGTTGGCCAGAGAACAACTTTAAAATACTTGTACAAACTATCATCATGCTGCACACTTTTGACATTCCTCTTTCAAAGCCTTTTTAAGTATCAAGTAATTTATCGCTGAAAAATACATTTTCATGTTTCCAAATGTACAACTCGGGAGCTTTACAAATCTAATATACATTATCTGAACATTGATGCACAGGCATGTCATTTAAAACTAACAATTTCCTACAAGTTATTTCAGAGCCTCCTTCTCCCAGCACTCATTTAATTCCAACCAGAACCGGATAGGGCCCCTGACACAACTCTCTGATTAAAATAAGTTACCAGAGTTGTTAACACATTATTACTATTGCAAAACTTACTGAGAAAAATCTCTCCTCTAAATCTGCTAAGGTAGATATAGGCTCTGATGTTCTGTTCAAACATCCAGATAGATTCTTATTATTCGTTACACGCATGAATATTCAAAGATTTTATTCTCTGAGCCAAACTGATTTTTTTTAAATTTTTCTTTAACTCAGCTCCCATGACTTCAGTAGAGGTATTTGGGGTTTAGGCCACATAACCGAAGCAAAATCTGGCTGTCTCATACACTACACACGGAAATACATGTATTTATGAAATTCACCCGAGGGGGAGGAATAGTTTACAGTACACCGATCAACAGCGTTTGCATGAGACCGTCTGAAGGAGCCCTATGTGAGAAGTAGAGCAGTTATGAAAGCAGAAAGTATCAATACTAACGCAATCGGTGCCACTGTATTATGCTATTTGCTGGGCAGAATTTGTATCACTCATAGAAAATTTTGGTTTGGGTATAGTTTCAGTATCACTAACTGCAATATTAGAAGTTGGGGCCATTATACGAGAAACGGCAGCAATTTGACGAGGTTAATGCCAAATTCCACGTCCTCCGTCAATGCAAAAAAGTGATCAAGCCCTGGAAGAAAGGCAGGAGCTCGGGAGCACAGGATGCAGAAGCGCTAACACAGCTGCTTCCCCAGCCCCTGCCCCGCTCACCGTCCGGGGCTCCAATCTGATCCTTCAAAAATGAAACAGTGAAAAAATATTGTCATTGTTCTCCTCTGCCCACCTGCTCCTCCATCTGCACGTGCACCCTCTCCAAAACCTACTTTTGACCTTACTGAGCATCAGCCAACGTCAAAAGCCTCGCTGGCCGCATCCTTCCCCTGCCCAATCCGGCTTCAACGTCCTCCCAACAGCCCAACGCCGGGAGCCGCTCCGTGATGCCCCACGGCCCCCTCCACTGCCACTGCTTTTAAAGGGATTTCTGCCCCAGGAGGAAAGGAGGATTTACACCACCGATTTTAATGGAATTTTTCTTTCCAGGGCAAGCACAGAACGTGGGAACTGGGCTGGATGAGCTGAGCGAGCTGCCTGACCGGCTAACAAAAACTTGTCATGAGGTTCACGGAAGATAGAGTTCATGACTCAGTGTCAGCAAGCTTACTATTACAACATAAAAGCTATTATAAAAAAACAAAACAAAACAAAAAAAAAAACGCGAGCACCAAGAGGAACACTTCAAGAAGGTTTTAACTTCTTAATCCCAAACTGACTACTCCTGAAAGCAGGCTTGCAACGGGCCCATCTGACAAAAGTCATAAAACACAACCTTGCAATCGAAAGACTATTAGAACAGTACATTTTAGTTGAAAGAGAAAAAAAACAGCTATTTCTGCTCCCTTCACATTCCCAGAAGTTTCTTGGGAAGAGGTGTCCCACTTACGTTCATCTCCCAGCTCTCCGGTAGCAGAAAGAGAAGCATCGACTTCGTATTCCCTGTGCGACACTAAGAAGATGCTTTTTAAAATTGACACTGGTTCCTAAAGAAATATCAGTTAATTACTTAATCCTTCTTAATGGAATGATTAACATCCTTTCAACAAACAAGGCTGTGATGATTTAACGTTTTACTGCATGTTTCATTACAGAACTGGTAAAATTAATACCGCTCCCCCCTCATCTGCTGCGACCACTCATTTCTTTATTACCAGTTACATTTTTCACTTCTGCAAAGCAGCCGCTGCACCCAGCTGAGAAAAAGACTCAAATATACAAAAATCTGCATCCTTGTTATTCTGCTGTGAAGCCAAGGACCGACCACCGGACAGGAACTGACTTTCCATCAGAAACGCAGGTGGTCGTGGCGCCAGGGAAAAAAAAAAATGAAAAAAAAATAAAAAAGAAATCAAGGTACGAGGCAGCAAGGAGCCTGGAACAACTTCATCAGCATCCCGGGACCACCGTGCCGCTGGGGAAGAGGGGCAGCCACTTCAAAGGGAACCGGGGAGGGATGTTTGAATCCCGGCTCAGACAGCTCCTGAATCCCTGAGAAGCCCCGGCCGCCTTTTTTGGCAAGAACAAAAGTCCTTTCAGGGCTCCACCGCTCGCTGCAATCAAACCCAGGCTCAGACATTAATTCTGCGGGCAAGTGTTTTGCAGGAAGGGGAATTCGGCATCGATTTTTGTGATCAGATGTTTAGCGGCTGCTCTGAACACACCAGCAATCCCCCCTCACCATTTTATCTTCCTTTATCACAAGCTTTTTAATAGAGACATGACATTCTGCTTACTGCTGGGCTCTCTCTATTTATCTCGCTCTTAACAACACTTCGGCATCACCGGCTCCGCTATCTAAATCAGCAATAGTGCATGTCCGGTCACATAAAACCGGAGAGGGTTCCCGAGATGCCTTGGGAAGTCCGACTACTCCGGTTTACTGATGTGTTAATATGCCCGATCCACTAATTAATGAACAAACAGCTTAGGCTAGGAGCTGGGGGAGGGACACCAACATGAAGACTGCGGAGAGCCCAAGGAAAGACACTTGACCCTAATTGTTAGCAACAAGATGACAAGACTGATCGGGAAGTACAGCTAAAACTCGGATCCAACATGAAAGGAAATGTCTGGCGAAGAGGGGAAAACTTAACGATGCCGTTAGAGGCTCCAGCCAACCTGCCGAACTGTGCCACCTTCTGTCAGGCTGTCGGTGCTCAGCACCCGGCCAGGGCTCCCCGGCACCCACAGCACTGCCCTCCCACCCCATCCTTCTCTCCATGCCCAAATCCTCACCCTCCTCCTGCGACCCTGCAGCACCAGGGACGTACACCCCAGCCCAGGAGAGCCAGGAGTCTGCCCCGAGCCATGTCCGGGTGATGAGAAAGCACCTTCATCCTGCACCTTCCCAGCAAAACCGCCTGCCTTTGGCCGCGTCCCGAATCCCAGCGGGTGGGTTTTAAGACGGACCAAAGTTCAGCCAAAGTTTCAGCCAGACCCACTTTTACGCAAGGCAAAACATTCCTCGTCTTGAAAGGACCCTGGACCACGTCCCACAATGGAGACGCACTGCGGGGGCACCAGCGAGAAGGGTCCTGTGCAGCGAGTGTGCGCACCGGGCAACGCTTCCATATATATGTCCAAAATTTAGGGAAAAAAAAAAAGGTCGTAAGCGCTTTCTACCTGAAAAATCCATGAAATCCAGAGTCACAACAGTATGAGAGCCCCTGCAGCACCATGCTCTGGGCCAGACACCCAGAAGAAAGTTGGGTCAGAGACCGCACATCCAGCGCTGCCACACTGCAAATGCCACCCGGCGTTATCCCGCTGCACAAGGAGCCTGAATTAACGGCAGCGCGAAACCAACTTATTGAGGAAATAGGTGCTTCTAATAAAAACACAACAGTGACAAGTACTGTGCAGAGAGCGCGATTAGCAGTAAACAACACACCAGAGAATCATCCGAATAAAACATTCTGGGTATTTATTTGTGTTGCTTTCCGAGACCATTGCAACCGAAGAGGAAACTGGGAGGGAAAAAGCCCGCAATTAGTTGCGGAATAGCACTGCCAGAAACACCGGAGCCTATCGGATATATGTAAATATTTTACAATATGGGTTCCATTTCAGTAGATCTGTCGAGATATTTACAGGGCTTGACAGTATTTCTGTCTTTAATTAAATTTTCACACACATACTTTAATGCAATTTAAATAGATTATTAGTTGTCAGAATATAGTATAAATTTTGTTTACGATTTAGTTACTTTAAGTACTCACATCGAGGAAACTCATTTAACCCCCCGACTGAGTAGCATTAAGTGTTGAGATGAGACTTCTAAAGAGCTTCCACTGCCCTTTGCACTCTCGCAATAATCTTAAATTACTACAACTTAATTACGATTTCAAGGCACTAAAATGGAGATGTTTTAAAAACAGGACAGGGAGGGTCAACGAGAGGAGAAAAATTATTTAGTCCTCCTCAGGTACCAGATGCTTCTTGGAGAGAAATTGATTTTGCCCATGCTCTTCTCTTTGCTCATTTTCCATAGAATACTATCTTCGCTTTCAGGATGGCGCTGAACAAAAAGTTATCAAGATTATTCTGGATACTTGCCACGCACAAACAGCCATTATACATCAGCCTGTTCGCTTGCATGCATGGGAGAGAGCGGTGCCAGGAGAATAGAAAGACAAAACCCTAGAGCATATTTGCAAAGACGACTGCACGCGAACTGAGCCAGCGGCTTCTCTGACTTGGTAGCTCCAATGCTGAAGTAAGAAAAAAGAGCACATGTTAAAACACTCCAGACATCCCAACCAACAAATATCTGATCTCCTAAAAATAGAACAGCTGGTTCCTCTACAGCACAAAATACAGTTGTTTGGTTTTGGGTTTTTTTTTTTAAATTAAAAGACTACAGAGTTCTCACAATTAAGTTTTTCCTCTAATGACTGCATGATTTATTCCCTTCTACTTTTTTTCCCCTCTATATATGCTGGCATCACCTTGTTACCTATGGTAGCGGCAATTCCCAACGCACCGGGAGCTGCGGGAATCCGACGGCACAGGAGTTGGTGAGAGCAGCAGGCTGCGAGCAGCGCTTCTGTCAGCCCAAAAGCAAGCGCTTCGAGCAACCACGAGATTTTCCATTCCTTAGTGCAACGAGACACTTTTGCAAGGACTTGGCCAACGCAAAACCAGACTCGCAATGTAAAAACCCCTGTGCTTTAGCGCGGCCGAGCACTTACGCGTGTCCTCAGCGGCATGAAGTCACGGACTGCGAGCCCGGCTGTACCTTTCTAAGCATTTCAGTAAAGTTTGGGTGCCAGGAACCTCTAAGAATGGTCACAAAGACGCTGCTGATCTCTAGTGCGCAACGTGTATAAATTCCACTTAGCAAAGGCTTTCTGGCTCCTATCTCCGCTGAACCGCTCGCCGGGTGTGAAAACATGCTAGTACACGTAAGGGGGAGGAAAAAAAAAAAAAAAAAAAAAAAAAAAAGGAAAAGTTTCAGTGATACGAGTTAGCGACACAGACCAAAAGCCAAACCCCAAGGCAGCAACACCGGCACAAGCCCTGGTTGATGCCAGCGTGCTCTGGATCGGGCCCTGCGCGGCCAGGGTGGCTGGCTGTCCCCTGAGCTCGCTTTTGGGGACACGGGGACCCTGCAATAGCCAGCAGCCGGCGGGCTGTATTTTCAGAGCGGTGTGCCACCCATGCCCCCTGCTCTTTGCCTCCAGCTGCCAGCCCCTTCCCACCCTGACTCGCAGGGAAAAGCTCCGGGAAGCGACTTGAGAACAAGGCTCATTTGAGGAATAATTACGACGTGCTATTTAATTCACACGTAAGCTTCAATACCAACGGCAAACACGGTGCTTGTGCAGCCAAGCTGCCCAAGTACTGCAGGGCCCAATCCTGCTCCCACCGAGGAGGGAATCCCCCAGGAAAGCTCCCTCCCAGGGCACAGTGTCCGTGCAGGGACCCGGAGCTGGGCTGGATACGCTCCGAAAAGGCAGGAAAGGCCTGAAGAAACGCTGCCCTTCCGAAGAGAAATCCAGCTACCTGGGAAAATCTCACTGCGTCTTCTCCAGCCCTGCCTCAGCTGCATGAAAATATTTCAGCTTGGTGCCTTGAAGTTGCAATTAAACTGTAGTAATTTAAGATTATCACAAGAGCAAAGGGCAGTAGCAGCTCTTCAGCAGACTCCTCTCACCACTTAATGCTACTCAGTCTTGGGGTTAAATGAGCTTCTTTAGTATAAGTACCTTAAAGCAAGTGAATCGTAAACAAAATTTATACTATTTTCTGACAGCATATAATCTATTTAAATTTATTAAAGCTTCTCGGAGAAAATTTAAGATGACAGAAGTATCATTATGCCCTATAAATAACTGGACAGCCTTGCAGAAATAACTGTATTTTACATACATATCCTACATATGTGTGTGCATATGTTATTTCCTTTGATATACAAATACATGCTCAACAGATATTTCACAAAAGGAATTACATTATCCGGTTCAATCTCTCAACATAAATGACCACAAGCAGTACAAATACTAAATGCTAAGCTGCATTCCATAAATTTGCCTTTTTACTACCAGCCTTTTTTTCCTAATTTTTTTTACAATGCTGAGAAACAGGAATAGTTCTGGAGCTCCCAATGTTTACAGTATATCATATCACGGATGATAATGCAAATTTGAGCTCTTAAAAAAAGGTGATCCACTCCAAGAAAAAAAGCATATTGCAGCATATGCTGCGCGATAATGCCCAGTGCATAATTCTCTGCACAACTTTCCTGCTCCTTCGCTTACCAGTACAAAAACTAGCTGCGTGAGGATTACCGGTGGGACTGATTTAAGCAGAAAATGTTTATAGATGTTTAAAAACATTACACATTACCCAAAATGGCTTAATAGCATACATGTGCATGTTTAACACACATACTTTTTACTGTCTAATTAAAGCATATACCATAAAAATCTACAGGCTTTATAAGTTATACAGGATGGTTATGAAACCTTACCTTATAAAAAGTATAAAGTACTTATTGTGTGATCTGCACTGCTAATTAAAGAAATATTTATGCAAAAAGCTTTTGGATTTCTTAATTCTTCAGTAGATGTGCACTTGGTCTTCCTCCTGATTAATATACATTAGGGTAACAGCCTTTTCCTCAGATTTTTTTTTTTTAATAGGTATTGCCATTGTTTTGGAATACTTGAAAGAAATGAACGAGGGGGCATATTTGTAAAGTTTACAGTGAAGTGTTTGGATACAAACATGAAAGTGTCAAGCAACAAAAATAACCTAACTCCCACTGGTTAAGTTTGAGTAATACTTAAACACTAAACATTTACTGAACTAAAACCAAGTATTGGTCAATACTCTTTACTACTATTTCCCCTAAAAAGCTACACAGTAACAGAATCTGTCTAATATAGCCATGAAGACAAGTTACACACAATTTTGCAAAAACCTTGGCATATCAAAAATAAGGTGCCATCCTGACTGGTTGGTAATACGTTTGAAGGAAAGATATCACAAGTTTTCTGAACTCTAGAAACGCAGTCATACAACACACAATGCTTAATCACAACCAAACTCCTCTATTATACATCAGCACAGCACTTACACACAGAGAAGAAAAAGAAAATAAATCCATGTTTCCTTACAATTCAGAGATCCAGAAATAAGAGCTGAATTCCACTGAACTTTTACGGTTTTCAACATTACACTACTGAAACGCCTCCTTCTCTGCAGCTGTAGACAGCATAAATAAAATCAAATCCTAAGTCTCTCTGAAAGTGTACACAACACACTCCAAACCACTATCACTCAAAAAAAAAAAAAAAAAAAGGAAAAAACCAAAACAAACCCAAATCCCAGCCCATGCACAAAAACCTAACTTTGCAAGCAAAATCGTAAGCAACAGAAAGCCTTGTCTGAAATAGTAGTTATTTTTCTCAAAGTTATCCTTTGGTTTCACAACAAAGATCAGCATTTGTAATGGTCCATTTCTGCATAAGTGAACATATAGCCTTGCTGCCTGATCGAATAGTCCAGAGCTTTCAGTGAGGCAGCTCCTGACAACAGCCCAGCAGCAGCTTTGTTTGATCTCTCCTGCCTTCCTTAATCTGGGTTGTCAAGGTTCACTTGTTGGAGGCTGTTTACTTTACTTTTTCCAGAAAAAAAAAAAAAAAAAGTGATTTTTTTTTTTTCTGTCTCTCATACAATGACTAATCCAAAGACTAAGGGGGAAGAATGCTGCCAATGCAAGATGTTAAAGCTACAATACCTTTTTGCAATGAGATTTTAGCCGACACCTTTTGAATGGTAACTAGTGAAGAGCTTCCTCCCCCAGTGCCCTGCTCCATTCAATATGGTTGTGAGATAGTTCAAATAAAATGTGCAGGGAAAAAGATTCAGAGGGAGAAATTGAAACCAGTAGCCCTGATTTCCCCTTCTTCTCCCAAATCTAGTTGCAAAGATGCACGGTACCTCCTTGCCTACGCTCGCTTCTCTGAGAACTTGAATTATTTCAGGCTCTCTCAAACTTACAAAAAGTAGGAGCTTCTCAGCAGTAACGGAAACTGTAAAAATAATACTAAATCGAGTGGAATGCCTGTTTTCCCTCCGCCGAAACATTAAAGCAAACCGTGGACTAAGAGCACAAGCAGCAAGTTTCTTCGTCGACATTCTTGAAACTTTGTCTAATTAAGAAGCTGTCATTAGTGCCATCAACGTTTGGTCAAAGCAGGTAAAACGCAAGTTTAGAAAAACTATACGGAAAGGAAACCAAGTTTAGAGAATTGTTTTAATATTTATAACCATCCAGCACCCTAGAAATCAGCAGGCTACATTGTGTAGACAGCACGCTACGAGCAGTAGAGATACATTACTCACTCAAAGAACGGTTACTAAAAATGAAACCTTAAAACTTCTGAGCACAGAAGTTGGGCTCCGGCTTCTCTAGAGAAGCGGCTCTGAGAGCGCTCGCAGGCGGCTGATACCTCGGGTGGGTACGGGGAGGTCTGAGCGCTGCTGCTGCCAGCCTTTGGGGGAAATCGGGGGGAAAAAGGAGAAGGAGAAAAAAAAAAAAAGTAATAAAAAAAAAAAAAAGACGTAATCTCACTCGGCTCAGTTCACTCAAAGCAAAAAAAACCACGCAATTAAAATCATTACAGCGAAGCGGCAGAAGGAAGACTCGCTAAAATCGCGGCGCTCCGCAGCCAGCCCGGCGATGCTCTCCGCGCCGGGGCCGCCGGATAATTAATAGTTGCGGGGCGGTGGGGAGGGGGCCGCCGCTGCGCCCCGCGTAGCCCTGCCCGCGCAGCCGGCCTTCAGCGCTTTTTTTTTTCTTTTTTCTTTTTTTTTTTTTTCCCAGGAAAAAAAAAAAAAACGCGGGGCGGGGGGAGGAGAGAGGCGCGGACACGCCGCTCGGACGCCGCCTGCAGCGCGCACCCTCGGCGGGATGCGCGGAGCTGCGCGGGGCGGCAGGTGCGCGGGGCACGGCGCGGCCAGACTTACCGGGCGCCGGCGGCCGCCCCCGGCTCCGCGGCGCGCAGCGAGACGCCGCTCCGTCCCGAGGCTCCGCACCGCGGCTCTGCGCGGGGGACGGGGACGTGAGGGATGCGCGGTCCGCACCCGCGCAGCCAGAAGTTGCGCCGGGATGGGGAGGCGCGGATGTTTATTCAAACACTTCGCCTCCCCCCCCCAAAAAAAGTGGGGGGGATGGGCGCAGCGGGCCCCAAGGAGGGGGAGGATGCGCGGCGCCGAGCTCCGCGCCTGCGGAAGGGACTGCGCGGGGGGAAAGCCGCAACAGGTGCCGGGGGAGGGGGGGGAAAGGGGCGGACGGGCCCGGTGCGGGGGGAGCGCGGAGGGTACGGGGGGGGGGGGGGGGGGGCGCGGCCCCGCCGCAACTTCTTGCCCCGAGTGCTGAAGTTGGGGCGTGCGCGCCCCTTGCGCGGCGGCGCGGGGGGGACCCGGCGGAAAACACGAGGAAAGCGCAGAGGGAGGGGGGTGGAAAGAGGGAGGGGGGAGAGCAAGAGGCACTGCATCCCGCTCTCCGCGGAGGGTGCGCGCAGAGCGGGGCGGGGGGGGAGGGGGGGGGAAGTTTCCAAAGTGGGCGGATAGGGGGTGCGAGCAGCTCCGCAGCCCGGGGAGGGGGCTCCGCACCCGCGCACCGCCGGTCCCCTCCGGCGGGCGGGCGGGGGGGGTGGGGGGAGGCGGACACGTGGGGCCGGCGGTGGGGGGGGAGGAAAGTGCAACAGCCCCGGAGGAGCGGCGAAAGTGTCGGGGGGGGCCGGACTCACCCGCAGGACTCGGCCTGCCGCTGCCCAGCACGGCGCGGCCCCCGGCGCGGGGCGGGCGGGCGGCGGCGCGGAGCGGCGCGGAGCTGCCTCTCCGTCCCGTCCCTCCCCTCCCGTCCCTCCGGCACGCCGAGCCCGGGCGGCGCGGCGGCGGCGGCGTGCTCCGCCGCTCGGTAAATAACAATAGAGCCCTCCGCTCGGCGCCGCGCCCGCGGGGCCCCGCACGCCGCCCCGCCGCGCCCCCGCCCCGCACCGCCCCGCGCCCCCCCCTCCCCGCCCCGCGCAAGCCCCGCGCCGCCGCCCGCCCGGGCGGGCCGGGGGGGCGGCCCCCGCGACACCCCCGCGGAGGGAGATGTTGTTATTTTTTGCTGTTGTCAGTCTCTGACGTCACATCCACCTGCTGGGTAAACAAGGCTCGGTGCAAGGGGAAAATAATAATAATAATAAAAAAATAAAATAATAAAAGCGGTAGGGGAAGGGGGGGGGCGCGGGGGGGAGATGAGGGGTGGAAGCCCCGCAGGTGCGGGGCTCCGCGGAGGACGGCCGGGGGGGGGGGGGGGGGCGGGGCGGCCCCGCGGGGAAGTGAAAGTGGCGGCGGACCGCGGCGCGCACCGCTGCGCGCCCCTGCGGAGAGTTCAGCGCGGGGGCAGGCGGGCCGGGGCCGCCCCCTCAGCGGAGGGCAGTGCGGCGCCCCCCGAGCAACTTTTCCGCGGCACGCCGAAGGGCGTCGGGTCCGCGTAGCTGGGGGGCGCGGGAAACCTCGCGGGGCCTTCCGCGGATGCCCGCGGAGCCCGCCTTACCTGCGCGGAGCGGCGAGGCGGGCCGCTGCCAGCGCTGCCCCTCGCAGCGCACGCCGCTGTTGGCGCAAACACTGCTTAAGAAACACTTGCGCGGGTGCGCAGCGGCGCGCACCGGCCGCTGAGCGGGAGTGACCGACCCGCGGGCCGGGCTGAGCGCGGGTCGTCATCCGGCTGGGTGCGCGGGGCGGCCCCGCGGAACGGCCGCGCTCCGGGCCGCGCCGTTGGGGCTCCCGCGGATGGGCCGGCGGAGAGAGGTCGAGCGGGGGCGAGAGCCGGGGCCGCCCGGTCCCCCCCGGCCCCGGGAAGTTTAACATCACCGCGGCCTCGGGCCGGGTGAGGGGCAACCGGCGGCCGCGGGGGCTCGCTCGGAGGCGGCCGGACAACGCGGAGGTTGCGCGGCCGTGCGTCCGAGCGGGCAGCATCCTGCGCTCCCCCGGGACTGCGGCGGCGAGAGGAGCGGGGGCCGGTCCATCCCCGCGGGGATGGAGGCCTCCCCGCCCGGCGCTGCAGGCCGGGGAGTTACCGAGCGGCCGACTTTGTTCGGGGAAAAACTCTTTTTCTTCCGACCGCGGGGACCTGCGAGAACGCAATTTTCTTCCCCTTCTTTGTTTTTTGGGTTGGTTTGTTTTTTTTTTTTTATTATTTTTTGGTGGTGGCGTTTGGCATCCCCAGCACTGACACACGCAGGCCGGAGCTGGCTTTTAAACACCGCCAGAAGTGATAAACGGGCAGCCAACCGCTCCCGCGGGGAGAACCGCGCCTCGGCGGAGCCCCGCGGCCGCGCAGCGGGCCCGTCCCCCGCCCGCCCCGGCGGCTCCGGCGCGCAGGGCCGGGAGCGCGGCGACACCTCCCGGCAGAAACGCTCCATCGGCGGCGGGGAGCCGCTCCGGCGGCAATTAACACCTTAAATTACAGTAATGGCAAGGTACTTATGCCTAATTCATTATATTTTAAATAATTAAGAGGGGGAAAATCGCTGCAAATAAATATTTGCGAAGATGATGTTTGCGCCGTACTTTCAGAGCGATCTCTGCCAGCCCGGGAGCGGAGCGCTTCGGTCGCCCCGCCGCGCTGCTGGAAAGGCGAAAAAAGCACCGGGAACCGGTTACTCTTGCAAGCCGGTCCCTCCCAGCCCGGGAACCGCAGATAACACCGGGATTTGTGTGCCCGGGAGGGACCACCGGCTCTAAAAGCCAAATACTTACCGTCATCTCGAGCTTCAGTCATTTAGATTTTTATACTTTTTTTGGTTCATCTGTTCCTTCAGTAGGAAGAAAAGCGAGATGAACTTACTAAAAAAGCATATTTTTTTAAACACTCCCCACCCTTAGTGTTCTAAAAAATATTTGTTTTACGTTTCATCCTGGAATAAACGTTGTTTATTGGAAACTTCTTTGTCTCCTGTTTTTAACTTTGCAAATCTAAACCAGTACATCAACTCTGTAAAACATGATTAATTCCATAGACAATACCAGCGGTGGGACTTCTCCCTCCCCCTCCGCCAATGTAGCTGCTAATTGTACTTGAATTGTTTACTGCTGTATTGTTTTACAAGTGCCTGGAGAAAGATGCTTGATATTCCCACCACCAGCAGAACCATCCCAAGAGCAACTGCGTGGCAGATTTTGGCAAGGCTGTACACAGGCTACAACTACAGCTTGTTAGCTCAAAAAAAAATGATGAAGGTGATGACGCCTCCATAATTATAGGTGTTACTTGTTTTAAAGTCAGAATGTTTTCCAAGCTACTGTAATGCCACACCTCTGATGTCCCAGGAGCCGGGCCTTGGAGTCCTTTCCGCTTTAGTCACTGGTTTATGAGGCTTTGCAGAACACATCACCAGGCTGCACGGCTGGTTCCCGGACCACTCTGTGCTCCTGCGTAGGTGCCGAGCCCATGTGGGTACTCAGCTATTATCCTACCTTTTACATCAGGCGTGAAAAGTCAAGATTGTCTCCCCCCAAAAAAGTTGGTGGACATACTAAAGAGAAATATATGTTGCTTTCAGTCTGGTTTTATGATTTAATGACTTTGTTTCAAGTCAGTCCAACGTTCTCATGGTGCTCAGTAGGAGAAGAGAACCTGCGAGTACCCACGTACCGCAGCTCACAGCAAAACCCATTCCAGGGAAGTCAGCGGTTGCTGCTCTCCACGTTCCCTGGTTTTGGGTGTAGAGTCAGAGCGAGTCAGATAGTCCGGCAACAGATCCCTTCAAAAAGGCAGAAGTTGACCTCTGCCCATCACACACCATGCGAGGTGAATGACACCAGACATTTCTTTCGCCCAGATAACTTTGAGGATGGGAAGGGTTGACATGGTGATGAGGGGGGCATTTTAAAAGGCATAAACATCCAGCTTAGGGGCTGAGCCCAATACTACCAGCAACACTTGCACTGACTTGAGTGGAAGCTCCCCTCCAACTGGGGAAATCCCACAAAAAGATAAAAATAAGTTGACACACCCAAGGGCTCAAGTTGGCTTGTCTGACAAAAGGAAATGTATAAATAAGTCCTCCCAAATGAGGACTGTAACTAGTCCCAGATAATTTTTAAAATTGTAGTTTCTAGTCTACACAAGCTGGCATCCCAAACTCTGATGCCGGCTTTCCAAACACGTTCGCACCCCTTGTCTGCTTTTGTTATTAGACTTTCCCGATTTCCCTGGTCACGGTGGATGCCATGTCCTGGCCTGTGCCAAGGGGACGAGCTGTAGCCGAATGGAGTCTCCGTGTGCCAGGAGGCACGTGGTGCCCAGCAGGACGGGGCTGTCCCGTAGCCAGCCTGAGGGCCGGTGCCGGGCTGGCTACGGCAGAGAGCGGCACTGACTCCTTACTGTGTCTCCCAAGGAAGAGAAATTGCTGTCCTGCCCCGGGGAGAGCAGGCTGAGGGCCGGCTTCACACACAGCGCAGCACGAGTCAGGCACAAAATAAACTGCGTTTTGCTCTGCTGCAAGTCCAGGGAAGCGCCGCTGCAGTCAGAGCTGCCGTGGATTTGCATCGGTAGTGCAGAGACGCGAGTTTCGGATTCACCCCAGATTCCTCGGGGTTCCTCAGCGGAGAGGAAAGGCTCCCCAAAGCCATACCCACACTAATCCCCTTTACTCCTCGAGGCGTCCCTCCGACCGCTGCTGTATCAGAAGCCACCCAGAGATAACTTTTCTACAGCACATTTCCATTCGTCCTGAGCTGCCAGCCAATACATATTTCCTTTTCCTGTGGGGGCAATGAATAGCCAGCGTATTTGCACTGGACTATTAATCTGCCTGAATTTGGTAGAGATTCTTAAATGAATATTCATGGAAATTAATGTCATTTAATTCCTATTGCTTCCTGAATATAATTACGTGCGGTACGTGAATTGGCAAACACCACAAGACATCCAATCTTGTTGAAAGTCTATGACCAATTAATCGGGAACACCACGAGCTGGACGCTCGGGCAGTGCTGGAGATGCACAAAGCGCTACCAAGATGCGGCCTGACTCCAGGAGAGGAGATGGGCTGGAGAGGAAGCTAGTGGGAAGATGTACAGTGTGGGAAGCAAACAATGCCTTTAGGGATGAAAAATATGATTAAAAAGCTACTTTAATACAAACTGTTCCCCAGGTATTTGTCTGCAGATAGGGACTATACTAATCATTTGTTTTCTCTTGGAAAAGAGCTTTCATTTTTCCCTTTCTCACCCATAAGAAAATATCTTTCAAGGCCTCCCGTTCCTGCTCTCTTTTGAGACCTGGCATCTTTTAGACGACCTTCAACGCATCCTACAAAGAAGAAATGCCCAAGTCCAATCCTCCTTCCTCCCAGCAGCCCACCTGCCAAAGTTCACGCCGTTCCTCCAATAATACAGCCGTAATCAGCTCAGTATTGAAGCAAAACCCATCCCCGGCATCAGTGCTACCAACCCCTGTCGTAACATAACAAGGACTCTTCCCAAAATATTTGGGCTTGCCCTGTCACAGCGAGAGGCGTTCAAGTTCAACGCTCTGTCAACAATGCCAGGTGTCTCCTGAACCTCCGGCGCCTGAGCCAAGAGGGAGAGCTCAGAAGCACAGGAATAATCATTATTCACATTACTAAGACATAACGGAATGTTTAAACAGATAACGTAACAAAATCCTTCACAGAAAACAAAAAAAACTCCAAAAAACTGTTTATTATTTATCCCAGTCAAGATAGAAAATGAACTCAATCTCCTGGAAAGCAAACGCAAGGCTCCTTTTTTTAATTTTTTTTTTTTTTTTTTTTTTTTTTTTGCAACTGACACCTATGAAAAGAAATACTCTATTGTGCTGGCTGTGCCCCTTCGAAGGGGTTGATGTTCACTGCGGCACTTGATAAACCAACTGGCAAAACTGGGGGCGGGGGGAGGGGCGGGAGGGGGAGGAAGGTTAAAAAAAAAGAGCAACTCAAAGCCACACACAAACATCTAAGAAAAAAAAAAACCAACCTGGTGAAACCAAAAATCCAAGAACAATTTCATTTTGAGTCAATCCAAAGATTTCATTTCAATTTTGATTTTTTGGGGGAATAAGAAAAAAAGACACACACACCCCCTTGCTTGAAAATAAAATTAAAGGACATTTTGAACACAAAGTAGTTTCAAAATGAAAAATCAAAGTGTTTCATGTCAGAAGTGTCAAAACTAACAGCTTCAGCATTTGTCAGAGCTTTTTTGAGTTTTTATAAATGACAAGTTTGGCATGTGTGCACAAACCGTTTTGGTGCTGCTGAATCTGCATTTTTGCATGCAAAAAAAAAATTAAAAAAAAAAAGGGCGAAATTTTCCGTGCAAAAGCCCCTTTTGCCATTCCCTTTGTGCGGGGGCCAGCAGCCCTCTCCCCGATGGAGCCTCGTGGCCACCCGTCAGCTCCTCTTTGGCTTATTAATATTTTAGCGCTGGGTTGGCAGGACTTGGCAGGGCTGGTCTCTCCCAGAACTAGTTCCCTGGTTAGCGGGGGGAGGTACAAAGGTTAGGAGAGACCGACTGCGCGTCCCCAGCTTGACGCGCTGCCGTGTGACAGGCTGCCAGGGACCTGTTCTAAGGTGACATTAGGTAATTTATTAGCCGAGTTCATTACGGCCTTAACAGAGTTGCAGGCTAAGCTCCCTTTCATCGCCTCGCTGCCTTCCCAAAGCGAGGGTTTTCAACTGTTTTCTCCCGAGAAGTCTGGAGAGCTCTCGGTCAGGTTTACACCTTACTTAGCAGGAGGGCAGGGGTGGAAATCAGGAGTATATTGCACCTGAAATACGGCGTTTAGTTTAAAATACTCTGAATTACATAAAATGTAATAAAAATTTACCACGAAGCATTTACGGTATTAGCAAGTGAATATATTCTTGCTATGAAACCAGCAGCCATCCGGATTTTGCACGTCTGATTCCAGCACAGCTGACTCCGCCGCAGGTTTGGGACACTGCCTGGTCCCCAGGGAAGGCAACAAATCAGATCTTTGCTGTAAGTGCCAGAGTCCTGCATTCCCCTGTGCAGATAACAGACACCTACCTGCCTTTTGCTACCAGATTTCTGTAACGCTTTCTACATCTCTCCGATGACAGCACCGCTTCTTGCTGTATCTTGACAACTTCTAATTAACCCAGTCTCAGCGTCTTTGAAGCTTCTTGGAGAAAACCAGCGTACTTCTCTAGAGCGAGAGATCCAATTCCAAACACCATCTCCTCCCTCTGACTTCCAGGACAGCCCATACTCCACAGGGGCTTCAAAACCCGGTCATAAGTAGTCTGGTTCTGCTGGAGGTCAGACCAGCTCCTTCCCTACCCTTACTGAAGGCTCTATTGGAAGCAAGATGCGATGGAGACAGGTTTCTCGCGTCTTGTTGGCACTTCTGGACCTGCTCGAACCCCGGCTGCAGAGCACACACAGAAAGCCCTGCAGGGACATGCCATGCTTTCAGCTTCCAGTGGGATGACCAGTCCCATCTCCAGCTAACAGTGGGATGACCAGTCCCATCTCAATGGGATGGATGGTCTCCTCACTCCCTGTCCCGCACTCCCCACGAGAGAGGGGGAGATCCTTCCCCAGAGCTAGGCTGTGAAAGACATGCAGTAATTGCAACTTTTTCCCCCATGAAGGATTTTCTGTTGATGCTGTTTCCAAAGTGTACTATGCTGCAATATTATTTCATCTTAATTTTTCCACTATTATGTCTCTTTTTTAATCCAAAAGTCCAACATCAACAAAGATTAAAGCTTTTGCTCTAGTTACATATCTATGAAAACAGCAGTCTCCTGTGTCTTGGGAGATAAACGCTACCAGATGCTCTAGTAAACACCAGAAAGGGGAGAGAGGAAAAAAAGACAGCAGCCAGGAGAAGGACAGGGCTGAAAGTTAGTTAGAAATAGCAGAAGATGAAACCAGGAAAGGAAATTCCTGGTGGTTCTTGCTATGTGGCAGTGAAGAGGTTAAACCCCGGTACGCTGCCATCTCTAGACAGAACTGGTTGTTATTGCATTGATAAAACCCCGGGTTGTGTTTTCCTTGTCCATTTTGACCCGTATCTGACGTTAGCATTGCAAATGATGTCTGCTGCCATTCAACTAGTCAAAGTGAGCGGACAGAAACAAGACAGAGAGCTTAGCGAAGACGATACTAATGGAAGGGGTGGGGAAAAGTCTGATTTACATGTAATTAATTATTATTTATGTAAAAACCATATCATTGTGGTGGTTCTTGACATCATTTAAAGCCTCTTTTCAAAAGAGGAGTCTTCCCTGCTAGCGCACTAATCTTCTGTGCAGCGAGTATGAATTGTGATATGGCGGTAGCCGCGTTGGCCCATCACCACCACTTGCAGGGTTGTCATCTGACTGCCCAAAAGAGCTAAGCAGAATAATCCTGCCTCCTCCTAAACAGGTGACCTTGCATCACCAGGGCCACGGGAAGCTGGCGAGTCCTTTGGTGGGAAATTGTCAGACCTAAGGCCAATGTCACGCAGAAGATGACAGAGTTACACATAGCCGTTGAGAAGAAGTTTCAGGTGCAATAAATGGATTTTCTTCTGAACTTGTAAAATGATTAACTTAATTACTTGATTTCAGCATCTGATCGCAAAATAATTACCTATCCCAGCCCCAAGGTGGCTTGGCAATGTTGTTTGAGACACGCTCCAGCACAGACAAGGGCTCCCGCGGGAAGCCATCAATCTTCTTCCTGTACAAATGACACCGGTCCACAAAAATGAAGGGCACAGCTCCACCCCAGCTCTTTCCAAATTCGGCTGCCTCAGCCATAGCTCCAGTCCAGCTTCCAGGCACCTCCCTGCCCACTAGTTTTCACAGGAGCTAGGTCAAACCTCAAGTGCAGGGATTACATATGGCAGCATGACCCAATTTATTCGGTCTCTGCTGGACAAAATCTATACGGTTGAAAACTTATTGGCAGTGTCTCGCTGGTTCTCTCTAATTTGCCAAAGGAGCTGCTGGGCAAGAAACTCAGTTAACCTCAATGAGGGTAGGGACAGATTAAAGGGAGCTGATCTCAAAAACAGGAAGGTCTCAAGCAACCTTCTTAATAAAGAAAAACAAACCACAGCACTAATTGGAGCAATTGGATGGGGTAGGAGTTCCAGCTCGAGCCTGGGAGTGGAGGCAGGAGTGGATGGGACGGGCAGTGTTCGTCCAAGGGAGGGATGTCACCTGCACAGATCGTCCCACGCACCCGTTGCACTCTCTGCACAGCCCACAGGCTGTGCCAAGGGGGTGTCCCCAGCCATGTCTCCCCCATCCTCCGTCTGCCCCACACTCCACAGCATTTCTCCACAGCATTGCCTCTGCCAGCGCTGCCAGCTGACGGGGGCCACGCAGTGATGTTAGCTGGCCACTGAGACCTCAGCATCGTGCTGCCCAGCTTCTGGAGGACACGCAGAGCAAGCCCAGGTTTGCTTGCTGTAGACCACGCAGACAAAACCAAGGGCACAGCAGGCAGAAATCTCCCTGCAAGGCTCTCGCCTCCCCTTCTGCCTTTAGGAAACAGCAAAGTATGTAATGTCCTCCCATCGTTGCCTCCTTGCCAGCTGCTGGGAGCACCAACGCATAGCTAATCCTACGTCGGGGTGCCAAATCTACCCTTAAACATACAATTTTGTCCCAGACAAACTATTTCCAAACAGAAAAATATAATATTTCATTCAACCCTTGCACATCCCATCTGTGGTAGGACTTTCATCCTGGGTGAAATGGCTTCTCCAGCCTTGCCCAGTTTGTGAATGAACTCTGGTACCAGGCAGGGACCTGATATCCCAGTTGGGAAAAAAATATAATAAATAAAACTCCTAATAGAGAATCATCTTCCCCTTTGTGTTATTGAAAGCTACTGTCACCCACTTGAGACCAAGCAAACTCAGCTCACACGCAGAGCACGCTTGGCACAAGGAAATGTTTTCATCTCTGGGAGCAGGCTCCAAGGAGGTCAGCTCGCCTTGCCATCCACTCCATCGCAGACTTTAAATGTTTTCCGGTTTGGGTTTGGTATTTTTTGCCTACCTGACAATCAACACATTCAGTTTGTTTGTTTTTTAATTTTTAACTTTTTTTTTTTTTTAAAGTCACATTTACCATAGGGACAAGTGGGCTGCTATCTCTGGATTCCAACCTTCAAACTTCATAAAACTGAACGGGGTCGGTAGAGGGACCGTTTTTCCTAGCGAAATTAGCACAACTGTAGGGCAGAAGCATTATCAGAACTACCGAAAGCTTTCTTTATCTGGTGGGCCTAGAGACCAGATGTTTTGCTACAAATTCTTTGGCTCTCGGTGGTTCACAACTGCTCTCTGCCATCTTTGCACATCAAACGTCTGCAGAGTAAAGACAGTGTTTTGAATCTCAGCAAAATTTTAGACTTTCAGGAGGGCTATTATTTCTGCTGTGGGTTTTTTCAGAGAGAATAAATTATTTAAATGGGAAACCTCACACCCGAGAACCTTCTGGCTGTTTATTCCTACCCAGGGTAATTCTCTGGCTAACACATTACAGCTTCCACCCCGATACTGTGAGAGTCGGAGGCACATTTCCATCAACCCTCTGCCTCAGTTAATCGCATCAAATAATTTGTTTATGAAGTTCGATTCTACAAAGCCCAACCTGGAAGCAGGTATTCATCCTCCCAGATACAAGCACTTTTGCTATAATTTCTTTTAAAGTCAAAGCTGATCTTTATCTACAAAAGGCCGGAGCAATAAGTATTTAGCGTGTTTAGAAAACACGGCTCTTTCACCACACCTGCAGCCCGGCTGCCAACTTTCAGCCATGTGGACTCTCCACGGCTCTGGGAGACTCCGGTGCAGTAAACAAAGTAGTTTTCCCTGGCTTCCCATGTCCCAGGTACCTCTCCCAAACATCTTTACGTACTCACGCCCTAAAGGTCTTCACGCAGGTCCCATTTCCGCAGCATTTCCAAGGGCTCGGGGTTTGGTGGTGGGAGTTGGTGGTGGTTGGGTTTTCCTCTGCTTCCTCTAGGTCATCCTGTTTTAATAACTTTGCAATAGATGCAGAAGAGCCTTCACTGTTTAACAAGAGCAGGACCCATTTCAGGAGTTAGTTCTAAGATTTCCCCCCCCCGACTCCTTGGTGTAAGAGACAAAAAATCCCGTCTTTTTCAGGCTTCTGGGGGAAATTTGTTACAGTACCCAAACCTGCAGCTGTCTCCCACGAGCTGCTTCTGTCTGACGCAAGGTAATGTCCTATAAGCCTCTCCCTTGGCATCCCTGGTGTTCATTTTGGTCATAGCGATGCCACTGAACAAACAAACTTCAAAGTAAAAAGCAATGCCAGAGCCAGGGAGACGCGCCTGGGGGTGAGAGAACTGGGATAATAAAACTCACGGCATCACCCTGCTGCCAACAACCCTGTACTTTTTGTGCCTCCAATTTCTGCAGTTTCTTGGAATGGTTTCCTAAGACACCATTTCATTTTTGAGATGAAAGGAACAGGCAAGGGTTAATCCGGAGCCGCCATCCCCCACCCCGAGTCTATTCACAGCAGAAGGAAATCTGTCTCTCTCCCACCCCTCAGCATCCTGTCTCTGCCGCCTTGGAAAACACACAAATCCCTTACAGCTTCCTGAGGGGCAGAGACCTCAGCCCGCTCCCAGCTGCCCTCCGGCCTGGTGGACCCTGTGGCATCCTGGTGTCCCCATGGCAGAGCACCTTTTCCCCTAGGCAGAGGGGGGGCTCGATGCTCCGTGCCACAGCAGCTCGCTCCCTCCCTCCCACCCTGGACAGAGGAGATGCTCCAGCAGCACCAGCTCAGTCTCCTGGTGTTACCCCAGCAGCTGCTGGAACTTGACCTTGGATGCAGCAGGTCCCCACAGCTAGCACGGCTCTTCCTTGACCATGGGCTGAATTATTCCTATTTTTTCCCCCCTTGTCCCCCTTACCAGGTCTACCCCAATGGCTCATTTTCCCTTTTCTCTCTACAGTCGATGCAGACAGCCAGAAGGGGCTTGAAACTCCTCCCTCAACGTTGTCCCAAGCTTGTCCAATGTGTTCCCCACTGAGCATCCAAGACTTTCCCCATCCCACTGATGCCTACCCTGTAGCTCCAAGGAGCTGAGACATGCTCATGGCAATCAGCCACTGGAGATGGGGAACTCACAGGCGAGTTTCAATGTTAAACCAAGTCACCCAAGCTGCAGGAAGTCGCCCAGGGGTCACCCAGGTGTCACTGGTTTCCCAGTGTGGCCCTCCAGTACTGCCAAGCACACCTGTCTCTCCCCTGAGCAGAAAGGCCACCTCCAGATCAACAGGTCCTCACCCTCTTCCCCTTCAACAGGGTCAGAGAATGGACCAGCCATTCCAGCTCCCCCTCGAGATACAGGGGATGGGTGCTACAGGAAGCCAGCCCTTGGCACCCAAGGAGGCTCAGCATCACTCAGAGCACCCAGAAGGCATTCCACCCACCACAACCGCATGGCACGGCCACAGACAGGAGATGCTCAATATCCACACAGCAGCATCACCTCCTGCCTGTGCCCATGCTAATAAATGTGGTTTGAAGCATGAAACTGTTGTGCTGCCTCTGGCCCACGAGCTGGAGCGTGTTGCCGTCAGCTCTAGGGGCTCCGAACTGCACGCCATGTGTTACTCCCGTGGAGGTATGCCCTGAGAACGCTTCCAAAGGGCAGGTACTGCACACTTCGCATCCACGTGGGGAATCTGTACAACGTAACTAGGGCACTGCGAATTCACACCCCGGCTCTCTGTGCTGTAACTTGTCCGCAGAGACAAGCCTGGCATGGCTTCTTCCAACGCTCCTGGTCACGGGGGAGCGGCACAGAGAACTACAGCCTTGCCAAATATAAACATTCAAAATCATGACTCATAGTTTCCAAAAATTATCTAACTAGTATTAAAAAAAAAAGAGAGAAATTTAATGAATTCCTTTTTTTTTTTTCCCATCTTTCAGATGACACCCAAAAGTTTCTTTACAGTTCTCCATGTTAGAAACTCAAAGAAAAACAAACACATGACAGAAAGCAGAAGCAGCGATTTTCATGCATTCTCATGATTCCAGAAGCTGGAGCTTTAAAGGAAAAAAAAAAACCAATAAACAACAAAAGGCTTATGATATAAGGATTATGATTTGGCTAGCAGCAGAAGTAAAACCTCATGATTTATGTGACAAACCTCAACTGAGCAATTCAGCTCAAAAACTTGGAAAAAGAAGGTGAAACATTCCAGCATCATTTTGGCTGCCAAAATAACAGAGACAATTGTGCAAAATTTCAACACAAGAAAAAAAAAAAAAAACATTAATGAGATTTGTTCCACTTTCATGAACTCAAAGACAAACAGATGTTGACAAAAAGATGTTGCAAACAGTCCTTGCTGTTGTTCAGCCGAACCCAACTTGCAGCGATGCGAATGCATCCCTCGTTCATTATGTCATCCCCCTTCCTCCCGCTTTTCACTCGCTCACACAGAGCAGCCAGTGTCTTTGCACGCTGTGTGTTCTTTCACGTCTTTTACCAACACAATGGCTTTAATTTCAATCTCTTGTATGCCACGTTAACAGCCGCAGTTAATTAGTCTCTTTTTTTTTTTCCTGCAAGAACACACCTGTACTGGGTACTTCCCCAGGAGAAAGGGGCCCAAGACCCTCTTTCAAAGACACATGGAAAATCCCCGCTCCTTAGCAACATCTGCACTTTTTAATATGGCTCTACAATTTGGACTACAAGTACTACAAGTAAAGGGCTCAGCTGGCTCCTGTGTACTACTTTCTGTCCTCCTTCGGTACTGAAGCAACCCTTAATTTTATTTACTCTAGATTAGACCTGTAGGACCCAACCTAAATGATACTGAGATCCATGAGGTGCTGTCCTGGAAAAAGGCTTCAGAAATGGATCCCATGTCCAAATTGAAGATGACGCCAGCACTGGTTTCATTTCAAGGCAATCCAGATGTTCCGTAAAGTGATTAGGAAGTGGTGTGTATCAAATATAAGATACTCTGCATTGAACTAATGCATTTATTTGCTCTGAATGGTTTTCCAGTTCAGGGCAGCACTTTGCCTGTCACAAGTAAAGTGCTTTGACAGAACACATGGACATTTCTGCTGCTTAAACTGAGCCAGCAAACAGAATGGCCAGCAACTCCCAAGTCTCAAAAGAGTCCAAAGAAGTACTGTCTCTCCAATATATTTATTTCCTGGTCAACTAAATGCATGAGTTCAGGTCCCATTTGTCAGCATCCTGCATATCTACAGCCATTTGAAAGGAAGCAAATAAACATAATGATGTTATTGTGGGGTCATTGAGTTTTCACCCTATTACTGGCTAGCAGGTGTCCAGAGTGTCACTACAATCAAGTAAGAGGGCCCTTTCCTTTGAAGGATGGAGGTCAAGAGCTTGTCCCGGCTATCGGAGCTGCAGCACCTCTGCTCAGGCAGACTTGGTTTGTCCCAGTGCTGTCCCCAATCCGGGTGTCAGGGCTTGCAGGCACAGGGCTCTGGTACATAACCTGGCCTGGGTTGTGTAACTGTGACAAGGTAGGCAAGACCTGTCTGGGGCTAGCAAGAGATGGTAAAGCCTTGTGTCGAACTGCTGTAGAGTGCAAGTGCCTCCTGCCTCTCCCATAGGGACCTCTTCATGGTCCATCATTCCTTTCAAGGAGGAGGAATGAGGATGAAGAACAGCTGAGAAAGCTAAATGGGTGGATACCCTGTTTTACTACCATATTTAGTAATCCCAGAGAAAGGGGAGCCCCCTTTTCTTTCCTCCTTGGTGGAGAAACCTTCAGTGGATGTGTTGACTGTTACCCCATCTGCCTTGGTTTTCTAGGGAGACTTACAGAAACGAAGTCCCCAGGCAATCACAAAAACACTAAATCCAGAGGCACCACATCCTCTGCTAATGGAAAACACCATAGCTCCATCCCATCCAAACGCAGCGTCCACAGACACGGGCAGGATCTTCTACGCTGTCAGGGTCCCTTTTGACTTAGAGCCTATGTCTCTTTCTCACTCGTGTTTCTCTTTGCATCTTCTACTTGTGAGCAGGGGAGGACTTCAGGGACATGGGGGGGGGGGGGGGGGCGGAATCCAGATAAGAGAATGCAGCTGCGTCGTAATTTGTAGTTTCACAGTCCTCTGTGGATAAGCCCCAACACAATACATCCATTTGCCTGCAAATTGAGAATTGTGTTAAACCCACGGTAGTTCTGATGTAACAATATCTTCATGCTGAGAAACTTGAAGACTGCTGAGAAATACAGCACTTAAGCAGAACAAAAAGCAAATTCCCAGCAGCACCTTCCACCCCCATGTTTTTATTGAGTTTTAGTAGAAAAGAATTCAAAAATACAGAGGGCCTGCAGACCAGACTAGGCATTGTCTGCATTAATTTGGGGTATACATTACTCTCAGCTGATACTCAGATGAAAAATTAACCCAGCATTCCTCCATGGTTTGGGATTTTGTGAGCGAGTTTTGCAGACACATCTCTGCTCCTTGGACCTGGTGCTCTCGATTTCCACCACATGGGGAAAGGAGGAATATCTCTGCATGTGTGTTTGTGTCCGTGTTGGCAAGACAGTCTCCTAGATGAAAAAGGCACATGCAGAATAATAGCAGCTCTGAACTCATGAGAGCTCTTCTGGGAGGGGTAGTGGCAATGTGGCTTTTCACCATTTTGAGTGACAGCAGAATCTGTCCACCATGACACCCGATGGCCACGCAAAAGCAAATATCAGAAACTGGTTTAAGGGGCACTAAGATTTTTCAGTAGTGCCTAGAGGAGCTGGAACCCACATCTTCCTGCTTATCAGGGGCTCTTGGGACCCTCAGTTTTTATCCCAAGCTTTTTCCTTAAGACAAAAGAAGTATTTTAGGTTATAAAGGTACTGTGCTCCCAGCTGCTCTTGTCCCATTATCATGAGATTTTAATTCTCAAAATCCATAACTTTATAGTTGTCATTTCATTCCATTATGTAGAATGCAAAACGGAGCATTACCATTATAAAGATTCATCAGTGGAACATACTTACATTTGCTAGCTTGTTTCTGATGGAAGCCAACTTTTTAGCAGCCACATGTAAATCCAAACACCTAAGGCCCTCCCTTGCACCAGAGGTTACAAACTTGAGCCCCTTCTCCCAGTCACCTCTAGGGTCAACAAACTCCTTCCAAAAAGGGCCCTAATAAGCAAAAGCTCCATTTGTGAACAGGAGGGAGGAAACAACTGTGGGAAGATAACAGGGCATCAGCATGACACCGCTGAACAAAGCGCACGCTGAACACTCCAGCCAGACACCAGCAGCAATCCCACATGCTTCACCATCCTGGAAGGACAAGCTGCCCCTCCTAGTACAAGGCCCTCATGCCCATGGAGCAGATCTCCAGGGCCCTGCACCACCGCCACCACAGTGCTCCCACCTCCCAGGGAAAGGCTGACAGTCTTCTCCGGGAGCACCACCGCAACACTCAGCCACGTAGGAAGTACCACCAAAAAACTCGCCGAGTTTCACAACTAACCCCTGCAGCACCCTAGGGCACAATGATCACTCCCCACTCTACCAAAACTGCTTCTCTCCCAGTTTTTCATGGTGGCCCTCTCCCAGCAGCCAGTAAGCACCCCTGAGCAGAGCCCAAGGAGAAGACCTACCTCCCCACAGCAACACAAGAGCTTCCCTCTCACCCATGGCTTCAGTCCAACCAGCCTTCATGCACAACTGGCAGAAAGCTGAAATGTATAGGACCCCCTTCTCAGGGGCTGCATTTCTCTTCCAAACGACCCCCTAGGAAGGGGACCTTACCTTCCTCGTGGGCTCTTAAAGCCTTGGGGAGCTCTGGGAAAACAGCTTGTGCAGATGAAGCAGGTCAGGCCCGTTCCCCATGTTGTCTGCTCACAGGTGTAGGCATTTTCTTTTCCTGAAGGGGAGCTGGAAGCTGCAGGGACACCGAGTGAACCATCTCCCTGCTCTCCTTCCTTGGGTGGGATGGCTGCCAGAAACACAGGGACCTTAGCTCCAGGCTTTCTTGTCAGGATTGACACCTTCCAGTTCAAGAAGTTGGACCCTTTAAGTTAAAGGAGTTTACATGAGACAGACAGGGTGGCAAAATCAAGATTAAAGCAGGTCAAACATTGGGTTTTCAAAAAAAATAGTAAAAATAACACCAGATGCAAGTGATTGGCAAGAACGAACATGGGCATCCTCACTGGAGCAAGATCTGCAAGCTGTAGCAGATAAATACCAGCATTTCTATCAGGCATTGCTTTGTATACACCCTGCAAAAGCAAATCATTGGGTGGGAAATGGAAATCAAGAAGGAAAAAAATATATATGTTTCTGATTATTCTACCCTAATGTTGTGTTCTGTCATTATGGCAGATTGCTTAATTGTGCTGCTGATTACTTTTCCTGAATTCTTCCTACAGCTGTAGTTTTTGCAGTGCCGTGGAAACACTAATTAGCAGGAGGAATGTTGCCTTAAATTTTGTTACAATATATACATGTAAAAAAAAAAAAAGAAATCCTCAGCATTTACTTACTTAGTCCCTCTCTTTTGTTTACTTAACCCACCTCCCTCCCTGTCCATCTGTCCCCCCTCTAAGCTGCGCCTGGGCGAAGGTGGGGAGGTGGCAGGCAGACCCGTCCCGCTGCCGGCTAAAGGCAGCCGTAATCCCAGGCGGCAGCTGAGGTCTGTCCTTTCCACCCCACAAATTCACCTTGTAGAGCAATCCAAACATGCGTTCAGGGTAGGACAGGCTAGTCTTCGCGTGCGTTTGCTACTAGGGATTATCTATATACTTGGCAATATGCAAAATAAGCTGCCGGTATAGGAACATCTGCGCGATGCTGTAATCTTACCGCACATTTAGACTCCACATTCTTAATGATCCATCACGGGGAATGATTTGATGTTGTTTAACTCTTGTTTCGCTAAGCTGTGGCATGTGTTTTCCCTGCTTCTCCTCCAAGACATTCCTGTAATAGATCCACTCACTAAGGAGAAATGCTTCTTACTTTGTGTAAATTCATGCTGTGACACTTTATTTTTTGTTGGTTTTTTGTCCTTAAGTGCTAAGTGCCGGTTCAGCCAACCTTCCTCTTCCTCCTTCTCTACACCCTCTCTCCAGCAGATGTAATGGGAAGAGCGCAGTTGCTCTTCACTCAGAAGCATGCATGGAGCCCTCATAAAAGTTATTTCAGGAGGGGTCAGCGGGGTTCCTGGTCTTACACTTCCATAAACCCACCCGTATGGGACTGTTGGGAGTAGCAGCAAAATTTGAGGGGGGTTAAGCAGCACATGGGTGCCGTTTGTAGGATTTACCTCTCTCTGAAGTGACTGATCCGTTGACCCGATGCAGTACAGCACTTTTTCTGTTTCTCTTGCACGTTTAACCATGGACTGAGCCCTCGCTTCGGCTGTGACCTGGGGCCAGCCAGCTCTGTTTAATCAGCATTTTAAGCCTCCAGCACAGGAGGTATTTGCTCTGGGTGCTTGAGACTACAGCGATTCCGTCAGCTCAGTTTGGGTTTGACTCCCCGGGAGCTCGCCCAGCCCACGCGCCCCGGCGCAGCCACCTCGCTTCCCAGGAAAGGAAACTCGGGTGGGATGAGAAACCTCCTTGGCCGCCCTCGCTACCCTGACTCACGAGCGATGCCCACGGGGCTGCCGCCCGTGGCTGTGAAAGTTCGGTGGCTCAGCCGCCCTCCCCCGGGCAGCCCTGCCTGCGCCCTGAGACACCGGCGAACGATGGGTGTTTCGGTTCACCGGCAGCACCAAAAAAAGTCAAGACGAAGCAAATCAGAAGCAGGCTGGGCTGAGATGTTTAACGGACCGAAACCCAAGGCGAGGAACACAGCTCGGCTCAGCTTAGCAACTGCAGTGGGTGAGACATGCCCCAAACTCACTGAAATGGAGTTTGACCATCTGAAAGCTGGGAAGGAAATCAGAAATCTGCGTACAGCTCATTAAGTCCTCTTTATAAGCAAGAAGCCAACGTTGGGGCTCAGAGCAAGTGCTCGAGGAGCAGAGGCTACGCACTGACACGGATCTCTTAGAGGCAATGCTTTATGCATGAGCACAAAATCCATTGGTTTCTTCCCGCATATGTTTTTCCACCACTATATTGCTCCTGAAACAGTGCTAAAATGACTTGAACACATAGCGCTGCACACCAGGACAAGGACTTGTCCCTTCCAACCTAGGCAGTTCTATGATTCTATGACTTCAGGATGCATCACACCAACTGAAGCCGGCTGTGCTGTGTGTGGAGGCAAAACCCCTGGCATCTCTAGGGCTTCCCCTCTTAAAAGGACCAGACAGCACGTGCACGGCCGGCCCCGTGATGCTGGAGGCACTGGACTTGCTTTGGGCCTGCTGTGGAAGAGCTCGTGCATGCTTCATGGGCGAGGTCAGTGTCTCTGGACATCTGGCAGCTCCCGAGAGGCTGCCAGACATTGGGAAATCTCAGACAAACACACAAAAGCTTCCAAATCTGCCTGTATACAACGTTCAGGTGGAAAATGTCCCGGGAAACCTGCATGTCTGGTAACCCTCCGCTCTGCAGCCTGCTTTGCTTTAGCCATGGCTGAAATGCAACCAGCTCTGGGATGGGCTTGGACACCTGTCGTGCTGGGAATTGCGCTGGGCTGCGGTGGGAGAGAGCAGCCACGTGAGCTGAACGTTATGGACCGGCAAAACATTGCTTTGCGATACAAACCTGAGCATCCCCCAGGCCGTGCATGTCTGGCTGTGCTGCTGGAGCAGAGCGAGCACAAGAGCACAGCAAAGCCTGGCATCGGTGCGGTCCCAGTCTCTGCCAGTTAGAAATGCCCCCACCGAGTCCTGCTTCAGGGCTCGGGCTTCTCAGGGGCTTGGGTTTTTTGGAGAGAGCATCCCTGAAGAAGCTGCACGGCACCTCTAGGACAAGCAGCACCTGAGGCATCCCTCTGCATCGCAGCTGGGGAAGAGGGGGTGCCCCAAGGCTTGGGGTTTTGTGGAGTCAAAATTAGGACCACTATCCCTCAACCCACTCCACGGTCAGGCTCACTAAGGTATTTAGGCACAAGAATCTCACTGAACAACTAAATCCCATTGATTTCAGTGGACCTCTGTTCACAGGGAGCAGTTCCTACCCAAAAGAGCTTGCAGGTGAGCAGCGGGAATGTCAGGTAGTACGGATTATTAAAAATCAACAGCACATACAGTATATTATTAAAAATCAACAGCAGATACATGTCCTCTAGGAGAAAAGCCATTTTATCTGCCTGTTCCCAGTAAGTACAAGAAGATGTTTCATGGTCACCATAAGTATTAGGATTGAATAATGTTTGGCTATATTAATCTGAAGTGCACAGCAGGGAATAAGGTAATTTTTCCATCCTTCTGATTATATGTAAAAATTTTATATGAGCTTTTTGTGGATTTGATTGCAGCAACTTGGGATGTTTCCCAATTTGCTCCTCTCCCAGGACAGTTTTTCTGGATCAGCTCCTAGCGAGCCCTGGTGGAACACATGGTATAAAATATTTGTTGCTTTAACATTTTAAACAACCTAGAGAGGGGAGGTCACACTCCCCTGGCATGTTGTCTCGGAGGCCCTCCTTTAATACCTGCTGCAGCCGAGCAGCCAGGAGCGAGATGGTCCTACAGCACCGCGATGGCTCGCAGTGACACATGTGCAAACATAAATCCATCCTTTCCTGCCCTGGCACTCTCCTGTCGACACCACCTTTCAGTTTGGTTATGGCAGTGACATGTTGGTTAAGAACGGCCTCACCCTCCCTTTAAATGGCAGTGCATGTAAGTCACTTTGTTACTTAAAGTCTGTATTTCTTTATTAGAGGAGATGCTGCAAAGTACTTGAAAATAATGTTGGCTGCTGTGAACTGTGGTGCCTGATCAATGGGGGACACGACAGTCAATTACCCTTCCACTTTCTGATTGTCCCCAGCAATCAGCCCCGATCAATACCTTCAATCTCGATTGATAGCGGATATCAAATCCGAAATAATACGTTTCATTGTTTTGGAAGTACTATCGCATTGTGTACAGGCGGCCACCGCATTTATTTAACCATTCATTTCACTTCCATCTGGTCCAATCTGCCCGGGTGACGTGCTGGCGAAACGGTTTGTGTGCGCCCTTTCAGCAGGAGCGGAGGGGAGCAGCACGACCACCTCTCACTGCCCCGGAGCATCGTTACTGCAGAATTAGCTACCTGAGAGAGGCTGTGTTGGAAAATAAGGAAAAAAAAAAAAGAGTTTAGGCCACCACAGCAGGGCAAAACCATGATATTCAGGAGGGAAACTCGGGTGCTGAAGCAAGGAAGATGTTTCATAAGTGCTGCTCTGCGGCAGCGCTGTGCGAGCGGGGCAGCCGGGAGATGGGCTGCCGTGGGGCTGCCCCAGCCCTTGCCGTTTTCCCAGGCAGGTGGCTTCTCCGTCCCTTGCCACCCCTCGTGTCACCTGGTTACCATTCAGCAGTGATGGCCTCACGGTGTGCACCCACAAACTGCTCGTCTTCGAAGGAGGGAGGGCGGTGGAGGAGCAGGAGGTTGCGCCTGCCTTTGTTTCAGGAGACTTAGCAAAGCTTCCAAATATTTGAAGAAGCACCGTGCCAGGAGCTCTTTCAGAGTTTCCTTTCAAGATGCCAGTTCGCACAGGCTTTTGTAATTGAGAAGGATCATTTACATTTGTAATGGTTTAAACAAAAAATCATACACACCGATACGGGCGTGATGAGCCAGGGCCCTGCTGTGGTGCTGCAGCAGGGACAGGACCGACTGGGATGGAAACGGTCTGGAGCAGGGCAGAGCTCCTCCGCGCTCCTGCCCTCCCATCCCAAAGCCTTATGGGCTTCGATTTTGGTGTCCCCCCCACATCCCAGCAACTACGGGCTGCGTGACATCTCCCAGCCGTTGGCACTCATGGGTGCCTGGGCCCCCCACCATGACAGACCTGTCCTTTGTGCAGTGGTATAAGCTCCTCCATGGCGTGACCACAGCAGCCAGAAATCCCCATGCTGACTTCTGGAGGGCTGCTGGCAGGTACAGGCAGGCAGCTCGGCTGTGAAGCCAAAGGTCTTTTGCATCGAGCACTTGCTCCCTGCAGGTGAATCCCAGCCCCACAACTTGCCACCACGGTGCTGCCAGCTCCCGCGGGCTTCACTGGAAGTAACTGGCTTCTTTAAAGCACCACGTCCTGGGGTCATACAGCCAAGACTCTTGGCTTCCCCTTAAAAAGACTTGGGGAGAGGTGGTGAAAATAGGAGGGTTACCTGCTGCATCCTTGGAGTTGTGGAGAAAAAGCTGCAAAACATGAATTCAGAAGCTCAGGATGTAGAGAGCAAAAAACTCAGCCTTAAAAACAATTTACTATTGGGGTTGGGTTGTAACGAGTCTGACCTGTGGGTCCCCTCACCCTCAGGTGACACCCTCTGCTCCCTGCAGCATCAGGAAGCCCCACCAGACATCTCAGGATGCACCGCGAGCCCAGGCCAGGACCGTGGCTGGCTGCTTGTATGGAAAGGAGGGGAGAAATATTCAGTTAATCCGTTCACCAGAGGGGCTGAGCACGGTACAGCTCCAGCACGTCCCGGGGAGGACCGCGCTGTGATGCTGCTCAAGGCCGTGCAAGTAGGAGGTGCTCCTGATGCATCTTTGGCTTCTCCCACCCTGCTCCTTAAAATCCCTAAATGAAAATATCCAAGGCAAGCAACCCCCCGGGGAAATTCAGACGCCCCAGGGTGTTCCCTCAGCCCCTGCAGCCCCAGCTCCTGCCCTTGCAGCATCCTGCCCCTCTCTTATCAGGGCACAGGCTACCATTTTTAGAGGACAACCTAATGAAATAGATCCTGGTTAGCTGGCCGTGAGTTACTTCATTTCAGGGTCTGCATGCAACGGAGGCAGGAGTGCCGTTCACAGATAATGGAGATAAAGCATTAGCCCTACGATTGCAGCATGGCGAGGAGCCAAGGCGCTCCCTTTTTTTAATACACAATACATGTTATAAGATTGAATATCCATTTGGGGGCAGAATTCACCTACTTTCCTTTGCGCACTCCCCTCTGAAAGCATTGTAATGCTTTACTTATTGGCATTTTATTTTGATGAATAGGCTGCAATTGGTGCAAAAATATCCTGAATGGCTTTAGGAGACTCAGCCATGTGACTGTTGGCCCATTTGCACTAAGTACCATCAGTCAAAGTTCGTATTACTTACAGGATGCTTAAGCCAGCGTATTTTCCTAACAGGCATGGTCCTCCGAGGGTAGCGCTAAGCGTGCTGGGGACTTCTTTGAAGTAGCGTAAAGGGTAATTATTCCCCAAAGTCCCATTTAAAAAAACACCCTTAAAAACTCAGTTTTGTGCCTTTGAAGAAAAAAAAATAAAAACCCACCCCAATGCTCCTGCCCATGCAGCAGTTGGCTGCACACCACGGCAGTGCCTGGAGGGCCCAGCACTGTGTTGGCTGCCGGGCTGGGAAATGGGAAGGAGAAATGTCCTTTCTCTGCTCCTTGTCTGGACTGAAACACAGGTACTGGGGGGTAAAAGAAGGGAAGATAAAGGGCCCTTGGAAAAATGTGGGTCAGGTACAAGAGGCTGCTTTTATTTGTTGTATTTTACGTAGTGGGCAGGGATAACACAGGGAAAGCAGACCTCAATCAGCAGAAGCAGCAACGAAGTCTTGGAGCTCAGGTGGATTTCCGCAACCTGTTACAGCCACGAAATAGCTTCTCCACTGACAAGCTGGCCCCAGTACCAGGTGGGTACCGGTACGGGGTACCTGCCTACTCCTTACCAAAACGCTTTTCCTACTTGGACCTCAGGAAAATGCAGGTGCCCGGGGTGGTCTGTGCGAGTACCCCTTGGTGGGTGTTTCGGGGTGCGCATCGCTGCACCGTGCGAGGTGGTGGGGTCTGCCCGGCACCGTGGGGCAGGCAGCAGCTGGGGGGATGCTGAAGTTGTAACCACATAAAAAAAACCACTCCTGCAACAGGCCGGCACCACTCGTGCTGGGCAAGCACCCGGGTAACGCAGCAGGTTATTAACACCACCAGCTACTGATGGCGGTTTAACACCTCAGTGGGGGAAAAATCCCGCTGCTGGCCCCAGTCACCAATCCCTCCTCGTGCTGTGGGGCAGGAAAAGGGCATCACCACCCCCAGCCCACTCGCGTGAATGGGTTTTGCCGGTTTCTTTCAGAATTGTGCCCGACCTTGTCAGTGCCGTAGGGAAGCCGTGGAGACGCAGCCCACTTACTCTCTGACTGCAGAAACACAGTTGATGTGCTGTTGTTTACTTTCCAAGAGTTAGACCCAGCCAAGATCCTGTCGGAGCACCAAAAAAGCATATTTCTAGGTGGGGAGAAGGGAGGGAAAGGCAGCTATTCAGCTCAGCTCAAGAGAGGGAAGAAGCCACTCGCAGAGGCCCCCTCCACAGTTTAGTATTTCTAATTATAATTGATTAGAAATTGCAGCATGCTCCACCCCATGCTTTCTGTCTGGCTATGGGCAAAACAGTCAGCAAAAGGTTTTTTTCAAAAGCATTTAATTTATGGTTTCAGAGACGTCACCAATGCAATGGAGCTTTGCTAAGTGGTGCATTACGTGGCACTTTGTGACAAGGATGCTGCTTTGCCCTGGTGTGGACACAAAGTGCTTTTCCCGTGTGCTACCAGGAGCACAGACCCTAGGCAAGGTACCCCATCCCATCCCATCCCATCCCATCCCATCCCATCCCATCCCCAAGGATCTGTGCCTGGGTGGCACAGCCAGCCCCTGCCTCTGCTGTGAACCTGCCCAGTCCTGACACAGCTTCTCCTCTTTTCCTACAGCTTGTTTTAAGCTTTGTGTGTGCTCAAAGAAAAAGGGAGAAACACACAAGTCTAGAAGAAAGTTACACCATGACTATTTTTAACGCACAGTTATGCTCAGAAAACCCCCCAGAAATCAAAGACTTCCTGAATTTGCCAGCAACAGTTAAAGAAAACCCTTTTCCTTACTGCTGTTCGTAATTCACATAGCCTCCCCCCCCCCTCATTTGCACTGTTTATCCACGAATTCCTCCAGCATTATGTGCTTTGTGTAAGCAGGAAAAGTCCAGTCCAGACACGGCTCCACGACAGCTCCCCCTGACTAATAGCAGAATTATCCTTACATAAGTCCTTTCTCTTCCTTGGCATCTTTTTTTTTTTTTTTTTTTTTTTTTTTTTTTTTTTTTTTCCCCTTTCCCCTTTTTCCCAGCAGGAAGGGTGCTTCCCAGCGCACCCCGGCGGGATGGCCGCGGCGCCGCGCCCGCAGCCGCGCTCCATGCGTTGTGCTGCAGTGCCATCTCACGGCAGCTCCGGCCACACCGGAGACGTTTTCTTGCAGCTCCTTGCAGGTATTTTCTTGCTGAGCTGTTCAGGTTTTCGATTTATAAACCCTTTAAAAAAAAAAACAAATCCGAAGATTAAATAAGTTTTCAATTAGCAAAAAGCCGTATGTCCAAAAATTAAGAGCCTTCAAAGGAAGCTGCAGGACGGAGCACACGCAGTAAAGAGATAATTTATTTCCCTAAAAGATGATCAGCTTTCCAGTCCAGACGGCTGCTATATAAATGGTAACACTATACAAACATGTGTCTTCCACATTACAGAGCATCTCTAATGGCTCCTTTATTTTAGTAGAGAGAAAAAAAAAAAGAAAAGAAAAACTGCACTTAAATCTGGAAGCCATCGCAGGCTTCGAACAGTAAAACTATTTACAAATGTTGAATGTTCCCTTCCACCTCCTCACGGCTCTGAGAAGTTTCCAGCAGTAAGAGCCCAGGGGGTACCAAACACGGAGAGCAACCTCTGCTCCATCCGTCACCCTTGGGTGCGCAGTGGGAGCACCTCCATCCGGGCAGACGGGGACGGCCCCTTTGCAGAAGAGAAGCAGAACAAGCAGACATCAAAATCAGACGCTGCTCCCTGTCTTGCGGCGTGCTGGCAAGCCGATTAGGTGTGCCGGGAAAGCCACGCTTTCAAAAGACCTTTTCTTCAAGGCTTCAGCTCATCCTGTGCTCACAGGAGGATCAGAGGGAGGCCTAATCCCAAAGATTAAAGTCTGGATGGGAGTGAAGCTTTCTGCTCCGTGGAGCAGTAGCACACACAGCACTGGCTTGGAGGGGGTTTCTGCCCAAGCAAACAAAACCCAGGAAGGTCAGATGTTTTTTCCAACCAGCTGAGGACCCCATTTGCAAAGGTCAAGGCCATGGTGGGAGATGGACTGTCAGCATCACGGAGGGTTTGCTGCCCCCCTGCCAGAGCCAGGGCAACAGGTCCCTCCTTGGAAAAAAACGTGCTCTATGTCTGATAAAACCAATCACAGAAAATACCTGCAGAGGAAGAGGTGCAGCACCCTGTCCTGCCCTGCCCGTTCCCAGCTAGGTATTTTCCACACTGCAGAGGAAGGGCTCAGCCCCCAGGGCCACATACATCCCCCTCCTTGGGGTCTGACCCTCTCAAGACTGTGGGTCTGATAGGATTTGGATGTCCAAAAAAAGCTGAGAGGTTTCCTGTAAGCGTGGCAGGGTGTCACAGTCATCAGCAAAGGGTTTGTTGCTCCCTTGTTTTATGTGAAGAAGATGCTGCAAGAGGCAGGGGAGGAGCAGTGTCCGAGCTCCCTGCAGACCTTGGCCTGACTCTGGGAATGCGTGAAGGAGGGAGAGAGGGGTGCGCAGGGGGATGAGGGCTGCGAGCAGCTCAAAACGGTGAAAAGGGAGCAAAAAGGATGGAGGTGAGGGCAATGAGGATGCTCACATCACCTTTTATTGTTCGCTTGGCTCCAGAGAGAGAAACGTCACCCTGATTGCCTCCAAAAACATGGGGAGGAGACTGCCCCGCACTTCTCTGGTCGGGCATCTCGCTGGGAGAAACTCAGAGAGAGCCACCCGGTGACCCCCCCGCACACAGCCGCTGCAAGGGGGGAAACCAAGACACGAAGCCAGAAGAGTGGGGCAGCTGCTGCTGCAGGGTGCAGGGAGTGACTCACAATCTAACTGGGAAATACTGAAAGCAAACAGACCAAAAAAGTGCGCCAAAAAAATTATCCCAAAAGGGGGGGGGGGAGAGGGAAGCCAGCAAACTTTCTGTGCAGACCATGCCTGCGCTGCACATTGCGGGATCGTTTTGCATTTTACCTGGCAGGTCACCCTCTCCTTTTACAGGCAAATATTATTTTTAAAGGTTGCTAAGAGCCAGCAGCGGTAATGCATTTGTGTCAGGACTTTCCTACTCCAAAACAACTGTTTCGTGACCAAAAGACGCTCAGAAAAAAAAAAATCCCTTCTACCTTAGATTACATTTATTGGGTGATCCGCCCCACGACTCTGATGGCTGGGGGGAAGGCAGGGATACAGGGTGCCAGACTGGATGCTTCCCCAGTACGATGGGGGCCATGCAATAGGATTCCCAGCCCGAGCGGAGCACTGCGTTGCACAGGTTTACATGCACCATCCATCACTTGCTGACTGCGTTGTTTTCTCTTCGCGCACTTGTATGGAAATTGAACTACAAACCGTTCCTACGAACTGTTCCCTGATGTGCAAATATAGCTTTAAATGACTTCTCTAGGAAAGAATCCTCACTATTTTATACAAATTGTCTTGCATGTTTATTACACAGAATCACGATCCAAAAAGAAGGGGATTCATCCCATGCTTATTCATAACACTGCTCTCCCTTACGCATTACGAGCTGGAACATACTCCAGGCCTTCGTGCATGATGAATGATACTTACTTTGCTCTTCACTTCCAGCCTGCTCCAATTTGCTTATTTATGGAGCCTCGCTGCGCTGACGGAAACCCTCCTCTCCCAGTTTCCCCAGGAGACAGAGCACGGCGTGGGCACGGGGCTTGCAACAGGCGCTTTGGAGAGGGAGCAGTAAGGCCTGAAAACTCCGCTCCTGGCCTCGCTGCTCTGCAAAGACAACCCGGGACTGCTGGCTCCGGCACTGCCACTCAACGGCTGGTCATTTCTCCCACCCCATGTTTTGGGGCTGGAGGCAGGGCCATGCGGGTGCAGGGATGCCCACGCGCCCACCCCGGGGATGCTGTGCTCGGGAGGCGCGACCGGGACGTCTCCTGCTGTATTTAGCTTGGCTGGCTCGGCCAGGCCATTCCGCTGTCTGCCCGCAGCCCCGGGGAGAGTGGAAGGAAACACCGTACCGGCCAGCCAAGCCAAACACCGGCAGGTCAAACGCTCCAGCACAGCTTCTCGGAGATGACACAAGCACCCGAGGCAAGCCCACTTATTTCCTGGCGCGGGAGCATCTTGCGGATGCTCCTGACCCTCTTGCCAGATGTTCCTGACCATCCTGCAGATGTTGCTGCTGACCCCAGGCTCCGGCACACGCTTCCTCCCTCCCAGGGATGAGGATTTTGCAGGCTGGGTGGGAGGAAGGTGCTGGGGTGGGTAGTCCCGGTGTGGAACGCAGCCCCCCCACTTCCGCGGCAGCACGGTACGTATGGCTTCGGAAATAATCCGGTCTTCATTAACTTGTCAAATTAGGAAATTGAGAGCTGTCAAAGTGTAGCAAAGATTGGAGGTGGCTTTTATAGCAAGATGTGGGATCTCCCACTGTTTGTCTAATCTAATTTCCTCCTCGTCGTTGTCCTAAGAGAATCATTACAGGAGAGGGAGATGCAGAAAGATGAAGACATGAACGGTTTCCAGCTGAAAGCACCTCCCGTCCGTGTGCGGGTGCTGATCAGACGGTTTATATAAACTGCCCGGGATCAGTAATTTTCCTCTCGCAGTCAGGTTTGTGTTTTAAGACAACTCTTAAGCTTGATCCCCTCTGGTCAATCCTGCCGCAGGAAGAATATAAAAAGTGAATTCTTTTGTAATCCCATCAACTTGCAAAGGCAGAGCATTGACTGAGCCCCTTCTGACCCGCAGAGCTTTTGTGTTCCTCGCTCTGAAGTATTAAGTTAGTTAATTATTACCGAGGAGAGAGTGCCAACCTGTCCTGAACCTGCCACACTAAAATAAAAGCGCACAGAAGACTGAGCAAAGCCCGTAGCATGAAATGGCTTTAAATCGAAGGCACTTTGATGCGCTCCTCTGCGGCAATGGAGCAGCTTTGCTAAGGCACATCATACGCCGTAAAAGCACCTTCTCCTCTACCTGCTCCACCTCCCCCCATGCTCTTTTTACTACTCTCCAAAACAAAATACTACTACTACTAATAATACTTAATGCTACTTTCCAAAACAGAACTCCACGAGCACCTCCATGGTGCAAATAAGCCATACACCGCAATAATTCATGCTGGTTTGCCTCTCATTTCCAGGACCACTTTGAGAAGGCAGTTTAAAAAAAGGCCCCATGAGTACAAAGTGAGCAACCCCAGCAGAGAAGCCTTAATACACAGCTGCAGCTCATCCCAGTGCACACGGATGGTGTGAGTGCCTGCTGAGGAAACCCCACGTGCTTCCCGCGATCTCTCCAAGACACGTCTCTCTGAGAGGGGAGGGAGATGCTGCTCTGCACAGCGTGACCGTGGTGGAAACCCTCCTCCCCACAGAGAAGGCACAACCAGGTTGTGCAAAGGCACGCACGGCTGAGCCAGCAGGAAGACAAAGGATTTATTCTTTGGGTGACAAACATTCCTGTCCTCCAGCATTGGCTTTTAAGAAGCCAGCATCTTCTTAAAGTCTTTTACAGTCTTCTAAAAAAAAAAAAAAAAAAAAACAACAGGTGAAGTGGGACATCTCAAGCCCCTGCATCTGAGAAGAACCCCTAGGAACCGTCTGCTGCAACAGCAGGGAGAACCAGCTGTCCAATGACAGCAGCAAAACCAAATAAATTGAGAGTCAATATCATCTTTGCTGGAGAATGAAAGGTTAAAATCGTATCAGCAACTGGTTGGGGATATGCTTTTGAGGCAAAGTTGCCATTCCTTGCCTGCTAATGGTTGTTTTCCAAAGATTTCATCAATTAAGTTGTGTTCAACAAACTGCTATTTAATTATCAGAGTAGAATCCCGTTAATTAGCCAGCCCCAGAAGACAGCCCTTCATCCCTGTTAAGTGAAATTCCCAACTAATCCCTCCAGCAGCAGTTGTGTCGCAGCCTGGGGAGCCGCAGAGAGCTGTTAGAGATGCCCTTAAGTCAGGGAGAATGATCAGAGCTCGGCCCCCGCCTGCTGCCAGCGGCTGTCTTCAGCCCCAGGAAGGTGTCAACCAGCACAAGTGTAATACTCGAAGTAAAAAGCTATTAATTCCTCTTACTATTTCTCAGCTGTCCCTCCTGGCTCCATTTGCCCCAGCGGCTTCAGCCACCACCTGGCCAGCATCTCTTCTTCTCCTGGGGTGGTGCTCCTGCTGCATCCATCCCTCCCTTCCTCCCACAAGCAAAGTCCATGCTTGTGTCCGTGTAAGAGGCCAGCACCTCTTCAGCCAGCTCACCACCATCCTCCACTTAACACCACGCAGCATCAAAGCTTTTCCCAGGAAGATGCTGTGAGCACCTTTTAGAAGGTGCTACAGACATTTCTAAAGCCAACCAGAGATCTCTCCCCTACGTTGCATCTCACCTGGCTTCCCAGGACGGAAGACAATCCTCACACAACAGTAACTCCACACCCAGCAGCCTGGCTGTCAGGACGGGTGTATCAAAGATAGGAAATTCCTACAAAATTCATAAAAACAGCCTGGGAAAAAGAGACAAGTTCTCCAGCTATATGTAAGGCTTCAGCGTGAACTTCCACACCAGCAGACACCAGATAAAGGCCACAAGCACTGCCCCAGCGTGGGCAAGTATCAGCCAGGGCTTGTTACCACCCCAAGAGGGACGCAGATGTCTTTAATTCAGCTAATGCAGCAATCTGGATTTTCTTTGTTGTCTGTCACCATGGAAGTTAAATGTTTTAATTTTATGTTGAAATGCCAGCAGAAATTCATGTTGATAGGAATTCTTTGATATCCATTTAAACAATTTAGATGATTTTGAAGTAGTGGGGGGTTCATTTAATCAAGTTCAATAAAGCACATCTCCAGGTGAAAATAATAAATATTTAAAAGACTGAAAAAATTAACTATTCAACATCCTTTGGTATAAATACATCTGTGCTATGGAGATCAGTAGGGATGAAAAGACAGTTCAAAAATTCTACAAAGTCTTTAAATGAATTGTTGCAAAATTCTAATATGCAATTTGTCATGTTCCTGTAAACTTGCATTACGCATTTTGATTTTGATTAAAGCCCAATTTTGGATTGTGGCATATGATATACTGAATTTTAATCAGAAGATATCCATCAACCCAGATTCTAAGTACTAATAACAATTATCATCAGAATTAAGCCATACAGAAAAACACCCTAATTCTATAGGCTAGGGATTTAGAACAATGAAAAACTGACAACAGGTCAGAACGTGGACTGTGGTGGTCAGTGTGCAGCTACCCTATCCTAGGGCTAGGATGAGGTCTCTCTCAGTCACTATCCGATGTTTGAGCATAAAAACAATTTTCGTCAATAGTATGAAAAAAGTAGTATCTTACATTAGCAAGTTCCAGTGTCATCACCAAATTGGCCATGGCCACTTCTGCCAGCAGATCCAACTCAGCTGAAGTCAATGTCTGTGCTCAAAAAGAACCTGGAGGAGAGGTGAGAGGCTCTGGCTTGTTGCCAAAAGCAAAAGTAAGCAAAGGATGAGGTATGTGATTAATTCCCCATTAGTATTCCAGTCACATTTCCTCCAAAGATGGGAAACTATTTCAAGTGAGAAATCTTGCTCTTCAAGCTGTTGAAAATGTTTTTCTCCAAGGTTTCTACTCTTTGCTTCTCCAAAGTCACTTTTTGACTCCATCACACAGGCCTGGAGGCTGTCCGTACCCATCACACCCACAGCTATCAGCTGGCACTTCATGGGTAGCTGCTGTCCTGAGGTCTCCTCTACCCCTTCCCTGGAAAAAGAGGAACCCCACTTGTTGCAGATAAAAGTGAGGGACAAGCGACAAGGTCATTTCACCTTGCAGGGAAAGCACCTTCCTACATTCCCTCATTTCTCAAGCAGGTTGGGTATCTCCACATGGGACTCAATGGGTGATGATGTACCTACAAGAGAAACCATTCCTAGTTTCAACAGAAGGGAAACATGAACATAGGGAAGAGCTTCTTTGCTTTGAGGGTGGCAGAGCACTGGAACAGGCGGCCCCAAGAGGTTGGGGAGCCGCCTTCTCTGGAGACATTCAAAACCCAGCTGGACACGTTCCTGTCCAACCTGCTCTAGGTGACCCCCCTTTGGCAGGGGTTGGACCAGATGATCTCCAAAGGTCCCTTCCAACCCCCGCCATTCTGTGATTCAACCCTGTTTGTAGTCAAATACAATATTTTAATTTTTTTCAAACAGATCTCAGACAATTTGGAGGTAACTCAAAGTGAGTAGCACCATAAGAAGAAATCCTTGAAGCATTAGATGCATCTTGGAAAGTCACACTGGTAAAAATTAATGTAAATAAGACTAGCTGGGATATTTCATACACCAATACAGTGTGAACTGAGAAACGTCATATAATTACACTGGTTATAGTCTCTGCTTTTTACTTTGAAACCTCAATTTAACTGCAACTCAAAAATACCTCAAATATTAACTAAATATGTACAAGAGATACTACTAATAAGCTTCAGGCTTCCTTTATGATTGAACAAAAAAAATTAAAAAATATTTTTAATCTATGAATAAAACATAGTTAGCTCTTGAGAAAATAAGTTTTACTGAAAAATACAGGGCTTTAAAAAAGCAAGTCTGGTAACATTTAATCTCAGAAAGCAATCACAGAAGCAAGACATTTGGATTTTAGAAAACCTGTTTAATTAATAATACTCATCAACTGCATGGTTTTAATTCATAAATACAGATAAAGTTGTAAAAAAAGGTCACAAATGTGCAATTCTTATTTTAAAATTTATTTTATTTTAATGGCTGCCTCTTAAAATACTAAAGATGGGGAAATCTTGAAAAACTTGAAAAGTTCCCAAACTAAAACCTCTTAACAATGAAGTAACGCTCAGTGGAGTGTACGTTCATCTCCACCTCGCAGCTGCTTCTTGTCAAAGGAACTACAAAGGAACTACAGCCATCTTTGGTAGTATAATAAACCAAACTAACACCTCAAACAATTAATATAGACAAAATTAAAAGATTAACACATTTTGTATTCATATTCATGCTGCAACACAAAATCCATGTCTTTTCTGTATTTTTTTTTTTTTTTTAAATGTCACTTAGGAAGTCATGACGGCTTGAAGCTAGGTACGATGGGATCTCTTCCTTTGCACCGACGTCAACGGCAGTTCTGATGCTGACCTTTGGGGGTGCCGGCACGGGCCTAAAGCTCTCATAGAAGCGTGAGGGATGGATCCAGTTAGTCTGACGCATTAGAAAGGATTCATGACACTTCATCATGAATGGACACAAAAATATCCTAAGAAATTATGCAATATAAAACATTTTAAAAAAGCCCCATCCCCTCTTAAATAAGAGAGGTGTGGAGTTTGCAGCGTTTCCTGCTGAAAGATCTCTCACTCTAGTTCCAACAGGGGCTCTTTTGAAATCACTGCAATTATAATACTCGTTAACATCATCCCACACAGGTTCAGTCCTAATATGAATGTGTTCTCTTTAGCTGCTCATTTAGCGAACACTTTACTATTTACTCGTACAGTATGTGTGCTGTTGTCAGCGCAAGCCCAGAGTACACTGAATATTAGAATAAATGCAGCGCAATTTCTTTCTCTCTTGGGACACAACCAGCGAGTAAATCTTAACACGATAGGAATGTTTCAAAATTGAAAACTGAAAACACATTTCAGCAAGCCAGTATTCCTCTACGTACAGCACATCCCGGAAACGCAGCACACCATCTCTGTGCACGTTTGCATTTAATCAAGTACAGTACAGAAGAAATTAAAGCCTGCTATCTTAATGAAATAAGAACAAATATGATCTGATTAAAAAAAAAAAAAGTGGCCAGGATATCTTTTTAAAGAACCAGTGAAAAATTTATAAAACCCCAACCAAACAAGCAGCAATTAGTTGGGCGTTGAGCAGTCAAAGCAACTGTTTTTCCTCATTTTCCCAGTTTGAAATGTCAGAAACTCAAAAGGGCCACTGTGTGTAGTGCTTCTGCAGGGCCTTCCACCATCTTTCTCCTTGCCCAGACCACCTCAACACACCAAATGACAACAAATGAGCTTGGCACTTAATGTTTCCCCCGTCAGCCTTCAAAAGCATGATGCTCTCTGTGTGCTAAGGAAGAGAGAAGGAAAAACAAGAATAAAAGAATGTGTAAACTTTGTTGAGGAGCTGAAAAGAGAAGACCATGTATGAGCAGTCAAGGAAGACACAATGTGCCAACAAGTAATCCTTGGGAATACACTATTCTGGTAATACATTTATATGGAGCCTAAAATAAGAGATCCCTTAAAATCCTGATTGTAAATGGTTCCTCTAAATGAATACTTGATTCGAACAGCATGGAGTCTTGAGAGCTATCAAGAGATTTGTCTCGCTCATTTTACAAATCAGGCGTCTTAAACATGAGACCAAATATATTCGACAATTCAACTAAAAATATCTTCTATTTTGAACGGTAGCTAACTTTTATGTTGAAGGGAAAAAACATGCATATCTTCGAAGTAATAATTTGAATGCAACGAGAGATGTTACATTTCCAAGTGGAAAATGATGAATCGGGCAGGATATTCCCATAGAAATACCCTACCAGCATCTCGTTTCCCTAATGCAGCTGGAAATCAACAGTACAAAATACTTACATTTATAAAACGCCACTTTAAAAGGTGTGTGTGGCAGAAGTTTATGTATCTTTTCTAAAACTTTTGCTTCACTTGCCGAAGAGGCATTCACGTTCCAGACTTGCATAACGTCTTCACGGTCACGAACGCTGACGCTAACCCCTATTACTTCATCATCTGCGCAGAAGAGGAAGGATCACTAAGGAATACTTTAAAAGTGAGACATGTCTAATTTGATACTTATGTATTATGAAACAGTGCCCAAAAGCTGAACAAACTGAAGAAATGAAAGAGAGCGATCTCCAGTGAGGAGAATACCAATGTTCAAACCAGACAAAATAGTTACCAGAAAGAAACAAACACTGTATTTATAGAAGCTATTGGAAACATTACCTCATAGTGGTTTTAATAAAGTGCCCCAAGATTATTCATCTTCGCTATTAGCACTCTGATCCTTGATTAAAAGAGAATCACAAGACTCCCTTCGGTCAGGTTAGTAATATGAACTACTGAAGGGAATTTACTTACAGCAATGTCTATAAGCAAAAATGGGTGGGTGAAACAACTAAAACCCCAGGAACGGTATCTGCAGGAGGTCAGACACCAGCTTTTCCAGACTTTGCTCTCTTTGTCATTTTGCGAAGGAACAGGAAAAAAGAGAAAAAAAAAAAAAAGACAAAGGAAAAAAAAAGAAGAAGAAGAAGAAGAAGAAAGCCCCCATCAGGCTGCTGCTGCTGCTGCCAGTGCTGGTAACTCCACCGCTTCACTGAAGAAGCCCTTTTTGGAGTGAAAATCTCAGGATGGAGAGCTCAGCCCAAGGCCACACTGTGGCTGGGAGCGGTGGCTGCCTCCCGCAGTGACCTCCCCGGTCCATCCTAAGGAAAGGGTCAGAGACAAGAATGCAAAGGTGGCGTCAACAGCACATGGCCAAGGGGAAAAACTACCTCTGCAGACAGCAGAATGTTGTGTACTTGCTTAAACTGACCTGAGACCACCCCATCGGTGTAAAGGGCAGGAACACCCCCTTCATGACACCAACTCAATTATGCATATCAAGGATTTTGAAAAGCAACTATTAGAAGTGTCTCTCATAGATCAAGGATTTGAGGCCCGTATTCTGTATCTTCCAATTCTGAAAGGTGGGAAGGCCATGAGAGAAATGCACTACTTGAGAAACTCATTCAATAAAACTCCTGTGGAAAAAACAAAGCCACCAAGGTGAACATACCATCAGCAGCCTACTGCGATACGCCTGCTCTTCTGTATTAGCTAGCTGTAAGAGAAACTGTTAGAAAGAATTTTGCAGAACTGCTCTGCCAACCCAAGAAACTCGATTCTTTTCTCTGAAATGACAAAGCAGTGAAGGAACACTCCTAAGGGGATATATACCATCACTGCGACAGCCAGTTTAATCACATGTCCATGCTTAGGAAAGAAATAAATATGGTCAAAAGAAGCGATGAAGAAATGTCAGGTTAAACTGAAAAGTTAAGATTAGTAACCAGTCCCCAGAAGTCCTTCCCTCTAGGCCAGCGGATCAGCAGGCTCATTATTCACTTCACCCAGAGGCAAGAAACAGTTCTACAACCGAACCTTCACGGATTAAATGGCCACAGACTCGTACTGGCTTTTTGTGACTAAGCAGCAGCATGTGATGATCTATCTAAAGCCAGCCAGCGTTCACAGTCCCTTCCCTGAGTCCATTTCCAAATGAAACCTGCAAGCTTGCAAGCCTGGAGAAGATATTTGTTCACAAAACGACATCGTTAAATTATTACCTCTGACCAAAATCACATGTGAGCTTCTGGGTGATTAACGCCTGTTTTCCAGTAAACCAGCAAAGTATTTTAAGAATATTTACGTAAATTCAATTACATTAAAGATTACCTTGACCTATGCAGTATTTTTAAGCAATAATGAAAATCCTGCTTCTGTGTAGAGAGCTAACCTGGGACTGAGGAGAGCCAGGTTTGTGTTATGACCCTGCTACAGGCTTTTAATATCACCAGAGGCAAACTACACACCTTCCCTCTGCTTCAGGTCTCCTGCCCCTGACAACTCCTAACCCTTTGAAGAGAACCACTAGAGACCTTGAGGGCTAACAGGGGCATCCATCCAGCGTAGCTGCTTCCAACAGTGATGATACAAAATATAGTGTAATTTGGGGTTCCAGAATCCTGGCGTTGCAGAATTAATATTAATGATTTAAATGATGGCTAACAGGTACATATATAAAAAATTTATTTTATAGATTATATATATTAATATATATTTTTTTATATATCTATATATATTCAATAACTAGAAAACCTGCTGGCTTCCCAGGGATGCAAGCTGCTGAGCTTGAGTCTTGCGCTAAGACGGTCAAGAATACCTTCTCCTCCTCTTAATGACAATGGATCTGAATATAATTTCAGCCCTGTACCCCATTTTTAGCGGTACTTCCATGTTCTGCATTCAAAGTCAGAGTTTGTCATGCAAGCCTCAATAATTCTGAAAAGTTACCTGCTGCACAACAGCCTGTAAACTGCTCTCCGATAGTTGCTAACAGCAGCTCTTTCCAAACTGCAGCCTAAGGAGGGGGAAAATTAAAAAAAAAAAGTTACATTAGCATTATTATTTTTCAATTTAAAAGTTAGGTTTCCTAGCTCAGTTTTGAGTGCATTCTCTTTCTGAGGTTGTCTAGACAAAAAAAGAACGTTTATTGTAAGTACCTGCTGTGTTATACAATTAATTTCAATACAGTTGGAGCAACGATTTAGACCCTGCAAATACATACTGCTACACAGAATTGTTCTAATAAACATTTTAAATATTTAACAATGACTTTACTTTCACTTTATCTGTGTCCATGACTCATCTCAAATGCACTAGTTAATGTAAAGCATGAAAGCAGATTTCTCCCAAGTATTTCCCATGATAAAAGACCGTAAGGCTTGTGAGACCCCACCTGGAGTACTGCGTCCAGTTCTGGAGCCCCTACGACAAGAGAGATATGGACACGTTCCAGCACGTCCAGAGAAGGGCCACGAGGATGATCAGAGGGCTGGAGCACCTCTCCTATGAGGACAGACTGAGAGAGTTGGGGTTGTTCACTCTGGAGAAAAGAAGGCTCCGAGGACACCTTATAGTGGCCTACCAGTATCTTAAGGGGGCCTACAAGAAAGCTGGTGAGGGACTTTTTAGGATGTCAGGGAATCGCAGGACTAGAGGGAATGGATGAAAACTAGAGATGGGACGATTCAGACTGGATGTTAGGAAGAAGTTCTTCACCATGAGGGTGGTGAGACACTGGAACAGGTTGCCCAGAGAGGTGGTGGAAGCCCCATCCCTGGAAACATTCCAGGTCAGGTTGGACGGGACTCTGAGCCACCTGATCTAGTTGAAGATGTCCCTGCTCATGGCAAGGGGTTGGATTAGATGGCCTTTAAAGGTCCCTTCAACCCAAACTATTCTGTGATACTTCTAAGGAGTCCCTTCTCTGCTATATGAAGTTATCTTGAGTTTTAGCACTATTAAAAAACCAAACATATCAAACGCACCAGATTAAAACAAAAAACAAGCAGCTGCGAAGATGACAAACTAATAAACTACTTTAATGGTAGTTTCTGAGCACTCCTAAGCCATCTTCTAGAAGAATACAAAGGATTTCTGTGACTCATCATCATCTATCCAATGCATCATATAAAGCTGTGTTATGGGAAGGACCATCTGGTGCTCCCGAAGCAGGCTGAGGACGTCAGCGTGACAGCCTCTGACGTGGTGGCCTTTCGCCTGCCAGTGGACCAGCTCAGAGACTGATGGTGGGACTGACCACGCACACTCTCTTTACCAGGCACAGTGCTCACTACTGTGAGTTGTCCTAATGGTCTCAAGGGTAGGAAGCACTTCATCCAGTAGCAACCAGATGCAGGATCAGGCTTATGAGGATCTAAAAAGTCTTAGTTTTTATATTAAAAATAAAAATAAAAAATCAGCAGACAGAAAGGGTCACTGTACGCATGCAACAACATTTTAAGTATCAGTATTCTGTCAGTCAGTTTTTCATACCACTTGAGAGACCAGTATCTTTAGAAAAACCTGCATTTTCTTTCCTCCACACCGTCTCCAAGAGCTGCTATAGCATATCGTCTTTTTGAGTTAGGTCTGTACAAGATGTTCATCTTTGCCAAGGAGACGCTATGTGCACACGCAACGAAGAATGAAGCCAAAAAGTGAGAAACGGGCATAAAGACATTATTTATGCTATTTACGGAGGCACTAAAAGCTTACTGAAGTTCACCTTCAATTAAACCTTTCAGAAGTGACCCAGGATGTGTGGTACATAGTTTGAGAGATCAAGAAGTACCTACATTTCAAAAAGGGGCTATCAGTCAGCCTCTGAAAAACAAGGCTTCTCAGGCCCCTAAATTCACCACCCAGTAACGCAGGCTCCCCAAACCACGTGTCACTTCTGACAATCTTCACACCTTGGATTATAAGAGGAAACAGAAAATTTCAGTCTTTTGCGATCTCTTGGGACTGCAGGGAGGAAAGCTGCAATTCACATATGGGGAAAAAGCCCATAGGCCAAAATCAATTAACTTTTGGCTGAAATTTCAAGTACCACTTTTCAGCATTTAATGCCTGCTGCAAAGCTCTCACATTTTTCTGACACTTCGCTTTTCACGTTTAGAGGCCCGATCCAGAACAAACTCACACACATAAACACCACCCTTGAAGAGGTCGAATCTCCTCACCATGAGAGTTCTCAGGAGGTGCACGCGACTCACGTGCATTTCAGTAGGGGCGCAAAGAGAAACCCAGTAGTTTCAGCAGGGCTAGAACTATGACATGCCTGAATGGATTTTATCTTTCACGTTTTAAAATTAAAAAAAAAAAAAAAAAAAACACGAAAAAAAAAAGACCCCGAGCAGCACTACAGTTTCACAAGATGCATACGAGGGGATGTGACAACTCACTGTTGCCAAAGGGGATGATCCTACTTGTCTTTTCTCCTTTATGCCCTACACCCATCAAAACACTCTCCTGGCTGTAAACTCAAATTAAAAATAAAATAAATGGGAGACTTTTTCTGACATCGGCATGCATTAAACTGGCTCACAAAACAGTCCAATGAGCGCCAGGGCAAGAGGGATCAGGAGAGTACAAGCAAGATCTTCCCCTTTCCAGGACAAGCCATGAGACAGGATTAGCTATCGGAGGAAACAACGTCTTGGTCCATGTTTGGGGAGAGAATGTCACAGCGCTACTCACAGCCACGCACAGGTACAAACACGCAATGCCAAGCAGAAATAGTCCTGCTGAGTCTGACAGAGACTTTAGGAGCATTTGGCCCTTCAGTGAAACTCGAAGTTGTGCTGGATTGTGTGTGTTGACTTTTGAAGAGCATTATTGTGGCTCTGGCTATAATTTAGCATGTAATATTACCAGGAAGATTTTCATTTTTTTTGCATGCCTGTAAGCAAACAGCCTTGAGAACAAAGGCGATTATAAAATACTGTGTTTCCAAATGGAAATGGAGTATAACACTGCAGCTTTCATTTGCTTGTTAATACATTGATAAGTGTTATCACAAGCAAGAGATATGGAACTATGTGAAAAGAAACTTTTGCTCATTGTCTTAAAAGGTTATAGATGGTAAAATAGTGTTTGGTTGTTGTGTTGGGTGATGTCAGAACTAAAAAGCTTTACAACAGCTTAATCAGATGGAGTTTCAAGAACCGCCCCTTACTAAACAATGTCTAAGTAAAAAGTCAATAATTACATACCGTACTTTCTTTAGGGACCTTCATTTTCCAAGTACCTCCTTTGGCATTGCTTTCCTCTTCCCTGGTTATGGAAAATAGATCAGTAAGATAAACACTCACATCCACATCTAGATAAACTTATGTTTGGGGTTTAATTTTCCCATAAAAATGTCATTTGAAATGCAATTACTAACTCCAGGTAGCATGACTCAAGCCATGATTTCCGACATCAGAGATAATTCTTTCATTGTTCGTATGAAGCCTATCTCTCAACACCTAATCCCTTTCCTAAGTTCTGCGTGTTGGAAAATACTGACATTTTTCCTGACTACAGACCATCTTAGAAGTGGCTGCATATTATATGGGAACAAGCCACAAAGCAATTTTATGTTTTTACTATGGTAACCTTTTATATTTTGGAAAAAACTCTGGCATATTTTCACAGAAGCAGCTTATTACTCTCAAGTTTATCCAGTTTAATAAAAGAACATGAGAGCACTTCATTTCAGTTTTGTGACAGCGAGAAATTAATTGCCCTTATTAAGAGAAAGGCTGAAGCTGCCCCGGGTCAGGGCACAGACACAACCATTAAACTGCCTCATAATGACAAAGGCACAGCGTACAAACCTGTGAGCTGCAAGTTTATTCTGTCACAATTCTTTTTATAAGATTTTTAAATTAGGGTTCTAGTTTCCTGTTAAAAACTCTGTAATAGCTAAGTTTAAAGAATAACCTAAAATTCATCTAAGACCAGTATGAAACTGGGTCTCCCACCAATCCAGACAAGCACTGGGAAAACTCTGGGAGAACATCTTCAAAAAATCTGTAGTCCTCAATTCTTACTTCAGAATTTGTTTTTCTTCCTAAAAAACAATGCTGCAATTCACCAGTATACTGTAACTGTAATCTGAGAAAAGCTTCTTAGCAGTAATTACTGAAAAATTAGCGGGTTACTGATGAGATCAATCTCTTGCAATCCCTTTCCTAAAATACAAAATTACTTTGACAGTCTTAAAATAGAGGTATCGTTTTTTTTAGAAGAGGTCTTTGCATTTCACACCTCTAATAGTCCCTTACCGAATCAAAGCTGAAAACAGAACAAACTAAAACAAAGCCCGAAATGTTCTCAACTCATCCTTACAAAGATATCAAGACCTGCCCACAATGGCCCAGTTGATTTATACTGACACCAACATTTTTTCAAACCCAGTTTAGCTACCCTGACCACTCACAGTATTTTTAGAAAAGTAACGTAGATGCATTTCACTTGAGAAAATTATTTACTTGTTCAGTAGAGTAGGACGGAAATCTCCTGTAGTAAGTCACCACCCAGTCAGCTGCACTACGACCAAATTAAAGACCTCTAATCCAATTGCGATCTATGGAAACGATGCCAAAAAGCTCAAAACTCTTCAGAAAGTGCTTCGGCACTTTGTGACAGAGCTGCACCAGGACGAAGGCACGCAAAACTCAATTTCTGAAAGGAAAACCTCAACGATTTATACTTTATTCCATTACTGTCTGACAATCAATCAGGAATTTAGTCCAATGAATCATTTCATAATGCCTTAAGCTAGTTTTAATCCAAGGTATATGTGCATTTATATGCATATGAAGCACAATTTTGCACAGGTGACGAACAGCTAAGGACCATCAGTCGTTTGCATTGTTATTACATTAGCTTCAGTGGAAAGAAAGAAAAATTTGCAAGATAAAAAGTAATTTAAATGCAAGTAGCCCATTCTGTATATTCTTGAACTGAAATTCAGAAACATATTTTAATTTCTTAACTTCTATTTCATAATTTAATTTCCTTCTTCTGTTTACGTTCAGAGGTGGACAATTAAATTACTGTGTTTTTAATAAAGACTCTGTAGTACTTTTAAGCTTAACAAGATCCTTAGGATAATTCTTCTGTGGGTCTCTCAAGTTCAGGAGTTTGCAGGCAACAGAAACGAGACACTCCTGTCCCACGCCTGCTCCTGTCACCCCCTCGGGTTTGTCACTCCCCATTCCCAGAAATGACAACACACGTACCAAAGTGGCCGCCTTTCTCCCCGCATTAAATGGTAACTACATCTCAGAGGCAAATTTGTCACTGGAGGAATGTTGTTGTAGACACTCCAGAAATCCTTAAAAAGAAAAAAAAAATACTAGTTGCATTAACAGAAGAGACTAAGTTTAACGTAGTTTTACTTCCTTGTTCATTTTCTCCAAAACAATTCCATATCCTCCTCCTAGAGAACTGGCACCTTCTACGTTACAATAAAATGCTCTGAAAAGAACTTGTTGCAATTTCACTTCTTTTTTTTTTTTTAGATGTCATTTCTGCAGAAGTTAGAGAAAGAAGGGAAGCACTTCAACTGTGCATTACTTTAGAATCAAAGTCTATAGGAATAGAGAGAAAAAAATAATCAAAATGAGAGTTACACTAGGTACGTCAGAACAAACCAATACATAAAACTGTCTTAGCATATTAAAAATATATACTTTAAATCAAGTATCCACCTTGCTTCACTTAAGAATAGTCTAAAACTTGATTATGATTATCTTGAGTTACAAAACCACCACAAACAATAATTCTGTTGAACTGAATGCCTAACTAGCAATCCAGCTACTTTGTCTAGATCACAGTGAAAAGCTGCAAACAGACGCAAAGAATTTGAGATGCACACATTAATACAGGAATGAGGGAGGAATGAGAGGACCCAAGTTACCAGGAACCATCAGATTACTTCCCAGCCTTTCTGCTGCTAAAAGCAGAAGCTGTCCTACATGTTTGGGGCGGATAAAAGGCGCCCAAAAGCAGTGGTGAGCAACACAGAGGGATGACTGAAAAGATCCCAATCCCCTTTCTTCTTCATCCAACAGCTGGGAATAAGAAAGGATCTTTAAAGACGTGCGTTGCATCAACATGCAGTAATGCAATATTGCGCATTAGTACAACTCATTAAGTATTATCTAATACTTAATCATTAGCACAACTTTAGAAACAAAGATTGCAACATTATGTGATATAATTTTGTGGCCCTTGGCAATTCTACTTACCAGCCATTACCCAGTCACAGGAAGAGATGGAAGACTATTAAAAATATATATTAAAAAAATAGAAATATAAGAAAACTTCACTGCATGACCAATGGGGACATTCTGGTGACACGGAGAGGTGAGTGGGAACCTCTCCCAAGGGTCTGAAGGACATTTCCATGCTTTATGCCAAAGAATTTCTACTGATAAACTCATCTCCAGAAAACTCCAATTTTGGCTCCAGAAAAGCCAATTCATTTCTTAGGCCAATTCCATCATGCGACGTAACAAGTTGTGCAGACGTTAATGAGAAAGCGTTATTTAAAACTTCAGTAGATCACTATGGCTGGGCTGCTTCAAAGAGAAGGTTTTGGCATTGCCTTAGAATTTCAGAGCTTTAGTGAACTAGAGTCAGCCTAGCATTAAGGTGAGACAAATACCAATTTGCTACGCTTCATGCTAACTGGTATTAAAACAGAAATGCAATTTTACTTGCAAGAGATGCCCGCTACTCGGCACTGGCAGATGACGCAGACGTGCAGAATTTCTCATTGCTGCAAACATTGCAGTACTTTAATTCAAATCAATTTGCTAGAAATTCTTTTTTAAAATTCATGCTCAAGGAGAGAAAAATCAAAAAACCACAAGCTGTAACTTTTAGTGTTTGTGTAACGATTTTCTGTATTAAAAAAATTGAGAAAAGGCAGGAAAAATATTTTAAATACATCAAGTATAACACCCAATGGAGACAAAAGTGGAAACTCAGGGAAGTTTAAGAGTGTTCTTGCCTGTTCAATTCAATATGCTTCCTCCTTTCCTGGTCTGGAAAGCCAAATGAAATTCAAACAATGACTAAGTAATACCCCACACAACCCACAATAACGCTTATGTCTCATACCACAGGTAAGCAAAGCCACAGGTGTGACGCATCGTATGAGGAGAAACAAAACTTAAGGTGTGAAGTTACATTAATAACATGTGGTAACTCCCACAGCGAAGCTTTACACCTTACCTGTACCGTTTGTACTGTATAAATCTTCTTCAAATTTAACGCACATTCAGCCGCTGTTGTCCCAGGAAGTGACCTCGGAAACAAAGTAGAGATTAATAAAAATATTTATTTTATCAAGGGGGTAGAAGAGAGATGGATGGGGAAAGTGAATCACATGAGTGTGAAGTTGAAATATTCACATGTCAAAGTCGCACAATAAACTCCAACTCCAAGTATCATGAATCATTTCATGTGCTTTTACACTTTTGAATAAATTAAGACTCACTGGGCATTTTGTAAAAATGTTTTGATTTGAATTAGGAGTTTTAAACCAAGAATAACAGTGCTCCTTTTAATGGCCCTCCTTGCGCCAGGCACCAGAAGAAGCTCTGCAGTTCCAATGCGAAGGGCTATCAGCGAGGGACCACCAGTTAATCGCATTTAATACAACCCCGAACCTCCTTGGAGCGTTTTAACGTACTCTCAGCCTTCCATACTTTTAAAAAGAAAAGTCATCCACGGAGTGTATAGAATGAACGAACGATTATTTGCTCGGCAGCCGGCCGAGCACAGGCCGCTAGGTGGCAGGGGCACACAGCCGCCGGCGGGCAGCGAGCCCCGTCACCCAACCGCGCTGGAAACCCCCAGGGCTTCCCCCAGCTCTTCCACCCCCAGCGCTTGCTGCTTCAAGCCACGTCTACTACCAGCACTTCCCATACAGCCGGGAGGTCCTTGGGTTGGTTTCATGGCCAGACCTCAGGGTTACGCTGGTGTTCACCAGGCACCGTTTAGCTTCTCCAGCTCACCCTGGTTATTCCCAGCTCCCACCTGGAGCTGCTCCCTTTAGGCACCTGTCCTGGTTTGAGCGACACAGGACTAATTTCTCTTCTAATGCTTGGGAAAAATGCACATTTAGAATACTCTAGTGTCTGAATTTGTGAAAATATTTACTTTATAGCCAGCTATGCTACAGGGGATTCAAGGTCTGGGTGTTTCCGAGCTCGCCAGGTGCAGGGATAAGGAGGAGCGGGACCTGGGCACTTGACCCAAGCTGCCGACAGGATTATTTGATACCATGAATGTCACATTCACTATAAATCAGAAAGTTTGCTGAAGAGTTCTCTCTCTTCTATGATGGCTGTGATCCAGAGAACTCCTTGCCCCGGTGCCAGAGCCCTGAGCCTTTCTCTTCCTCCCAAAGCCACAGAGCTCGAGTGCCCCACGTTTGCTGTCCCCTGCCAGGAAAGCACAACCTGCTGTGGAGAGAATGGGCTGAGTATAATCCTTGTCTATTTTACATTGGTATCGGGATCAATATTGTTTCTTTAGTATCAATGTTAATGGATTTAGCCTTATCCTATTAAATCTGTTTATACTTCAGCCCTCGTGATTCCTTGTTTTTCTCCCCGATTCCCCTTCCCAGGTGGGGAGGGATCATCAGGTGACAGAATAATTGCCTAAGCAATATTAAATTGCTGTGGGTTTTTCAAATCATAACAGCACCCCGTCATCTGAAAAGTCTTTTCCAACCTAAGTGGTTCCATGATTCTGTTTATAACCTTCATCATGACTCTTCGGTGCGTGCGACGCAGGGAGCGGTCCATCCACATCCCCAGACATCGCTGGCTCCTGTCACCACACTAATAGCGCAAGGTAACAACCATCCTACAATTCCCAGCACATGCCCCCACAGGCACAATTTGGGAGGAATGAGGTCAAAATTGGTAAGGTGCATGCAGTTTGTTAGAACTGGAAACAGTTTTTCCCCATCAGAAGCTGAAGGAGGGTTTCTAAAGAAAAATGAAGATCAAAGACAAAGCAACCTCCCATTGCATCTTAAAAGAAGAAATAAAAATGTGTAAAATGACTAAATCTGGAAACAGAAACAACAGAAGCAGATTTAAGAATACATGGGGGGAAAAAAACACAGCTGTTGCTCGTGTACCTGCTGAAGAAAGGGTAAGGGCAAACCAGATCTCAGCAACACCTCCGTCAACGCGGCTGTTTGTCCTGATGCATCTGATCAGCATGAAATATGTCCAGGAAAACACAAAAGTAACTCTCAGTTGTTACAGATATAATTCAGGCTCTGGGGGAAAAACTAGGTATTTGTGTAAAGGAAGAAATGTAACATGCAAAACTACTGGAACAGCATCACATCTTCAAAACTTTAATAAAAGTTCCAAAGTTTTTTGAAGGCTCCTATCAAAAGTAAGTTACTTTAAAAATACGTACAAAACCAGCAGAGAAATCCCTCTCAACTTTTTCAGTATAGAACAAACTAACATCTACTTTATTATTCGTCTGTTAATCACTAGATAAGGGTACATTACAGCTGTGGAACTGATGAGAAAACTGTGTTACATGTCCAAATTTCAAAAATCACTTTAACTAGAGCTTATAAAAACACACAAAACCCAAGGAGTCTCTGCGGTGCAGGTTCTAGTCCTGTGCCTCATGAACTATGAAAACTCCCATGGGAAAACCGATAACTCAGGAACAACAACAGCCAAAACTTTCATCAACGTGTTCAAAAAGAATTATCATAGTAAGAGTATTTTTTTTTTTTTTCACATTCTACACACAGCATTAAAGAGCAGAAAGAAAAATTCACAGTATTTAACAGAACCAAAGTCAGTCAGGTGGCTTTTGAATGCAGAAAAGAAAAAACTAGTACGTTAAAACAGACAGAAAACTTCGCCAGTGATTTAACTGTTTGTCAGTGGGGAGCAGAGGATTTGCAACAACCCCCCCCTAGTTTTTAGCTTGTTGCTGACAGAAGTGGCTCCTCTCTACGAAGCTTCATTTCATACATTACAGAACACAAACAAGCAAAACCTGAGACAACTTTGCCTGTGGGTGTCTCACACCACTGCCCGAGAAACTACTTCTCTGAGGCACTACTGCCACTTTGCTAACTCAGCAGTCACCAAGGGTTAACTTTGTTCTACAGCATGTGATATCACCACTCCCTATCTCACACTGATGCTGCCATAGTAAGGTCTACAATTAAAATTTATTCTCTAACGATAGCCTTCAAAGGTTATCCAGATAATCACAGTAGCCATTCAGAAAAATCAGCGCCGTTTAAAAGAGCAGCTGAGAAAAACAGACAATATTCCGCTCTGAGGTTATAACATGATTCATTTTGATAGCTGCAAAAAACATTTTCCAGAGAAACAATGTGACCAGCTGGCAGAAGACCCCAACCAACCAGCAAATTATCTGTTTTAAAAGTTAAGGTGAGCTACCATTTACTTCTAGTAACCTGCCTGGCGAGTGCTCCGTGCCCACTGAATTACACAGCATTATTTCAGCCCTTCACCCAGCCCTGGAAAGTGTCAGTGATTTATAGACATGCCCCCAAACTTTTTTATAAAAAAAAAAAATAAATACCAAAGGGAATGCAAGTGAGAAAATTATAATATGCATCAATGTAAAAGTTTGGGATCATTTGCTGCAGAAATTACACCTGCACAAATTTGGTTTAGCGGATGAATATAAGGCAGAGATGGTATTTTAATCACAGACAGAAAGGAAAAAATCTCAGTTTCCTGCAAAATTACAGATTGCTGGCAAATTTGAACCACAGTGATTCTGTGATAGCCACCCATAAACTCAGTAGATCAGCACAAATGACAACAGAGTGGGGTTTTGTGCCTTGAAACCAACGAAATTGCGATTTCTTTTTTTTAACTGAGTACACAGAATAAGTTTAGATTAAGTTAGCAGAAACGGCAGATGACTTCCTAGTGAAGGAATCTGTAGAAATTCGTATTTCTGTAACTCTTTAAACGAACACGCTATAAGCGAGTAGTAAGATGGTTGTGTATTTTGCTAAAAACCTCAACACACATGCTACCATGGAATGGGAACCCTGCAAATACTGGCCCTGGAAATGAAGCTATTACAGGATTCCTCCCTTTCGGATAACTTTACTGCCATCAACAATAAAGTTAATCCTATCTGCCATACTGAACTGTCAGTTATCATCATGGTGAGCAATTACTTTCCAAGTAACTCAACAGGCCCTGCAAGTCCCTGCGGGAGGGGACGGGTCCTCCCAGCTGGGTCCCAGCACCAGCCAGGCACCGACGGCTCTCCCGGGGATGGAGGGAGCTGGTCCATCGCCACGCCACCTGCAAACCCACATCTGGGTTCCCCACGGAGAGTCTGCCCATAAAACATCCAACAGTTCTCCTGCTTTGCCTGTTTTGTGCCCTGTGATGCCACTTTTCTGCATCTTCAGAATCTTTAAGGGAGAAATTTTAGTGCAATATCAGGATTAATCGAGTCGCCAAATCAGGCCAGAGCCACCGCATGGCATCTCGCAGCAAACCACGTGGGCATCAGTTAAAAGTGGAACATGGAAATAGGAATAACCTACGTGAACTGAATCCTAACGCCGGCTTGCTTCACTACTCCTCCTTTATTCCAGCACAAATAAAGAACAAAGGATACAAAGATAACTTCCATTGTTTTATCCATGAGTAAACCTCCAGGTGGTTGTGCTTATGTTAATGCCTGATGCTGAACTGTAGCTCTTCTGTTTCCCTGCAAAGAATTAAGGATAGAAGTTTTTTCATATGTGCTCACACTGGCCTTTGTCTCCCAGTGGGAATCTCATCGCAGCTTTAGCGGGAGCTTTAAAAGCTGCCAAGCGCTTTTGAAGATACCCCTGTAAGTACTTAGCCACAACTGCTTTTGGTATAAATAAGCAAAATATTTACTTACAAAGCAAAAACTCAAAAACATGCTGTGGCAACTAAATAAATCTGCTAATCCATTCTGAATACAAAGACTAATTTCAAGCCATCAAAGCCTGTCAAAATGCATTTAACGGGTTGAACATTCTTATAATATTAACCATCATTTTTCATTGTAAGCCACCTACTCAGGAGCTCTAATAGACGAAATAGATGATTCTGGATAAATAAGATTTTGCTATAGGGAAGAAGGGAAATTATTAAGCTCAGTTTCAGATATCTGATGCGTTCACTTATGAAGATTCACAATTACTATGAAAATTGTTCCGTACCAACCAAACTTTATTTATATAGAACTTATCAGTATAACATGGAGCAAGAAAAATCAGCACAAAAGGATAATACGTTTATGCAAGAATATTTTCACTTTCCTGGAACAGACTAATAACATCGCGTTATATTTTACAACGTTTACAAGCACACTCTTCCCCTCAAAAAGATACAGAAGAGTTAAAATATTCTCGCAACAGAAACAAAATGACCTAACAGTGTATTTTAGAAGTAAAGCAAGAAGACAAGGCAGGCAGGACGTGACCCTGCAACGCGACCCGTGCTGCTGCACACTCAGCACTCAGACTTCCATGGAAGCCAGCGCGTCTTTGACCAAGTTTATCTAGAAGTGAGACTTCTGTGCCAGGCTTTTGTGTGATCTGTGCTCAGTTTCTGAAAGCACTGATTTGTAAAGAAGGGCACTGGTATTTTCCTCGCCGCTGGCTGAAAGCGGTCTGTCAGCAACGCTGGCAGCTCAGCTGCACTTAGATCTTTAAAAGCGGTCTTTCCGCAAGGATGCGCAACATCTTCACTATTGCGTGTGCACGCACACATTGGACCAAAACCTGTTACCCCTGACAAAACCTCAGGCTTCTCATCATGAAGCTGGAAAATCAGACAACTAATAGTATGTTCTCTCTTATCTTCTGGTAGGGAAAGGCTTACTTGGTGTAACATCAAACGTAAGGAGGCATACACCACCCAGGCTAAACGACCCTCGTGATTTGCAAGGTTTGCCAAGTGGGATATTTGCATCATGTCCACATGTACATCAAAAAGCACAATCAGCTTCACAGCTTTGTATTTACACAAAGATCGCATCCAGATCCGCAACCCCAAATCCCATTAAGGGATGGCTCCAAGCACCTACCCAGGACACCCCAGCCTTTGACGGTCATTTCACTTGACTTCTCCTTTTGTACAATCCCCTTGTTCAATGTGCTACACAACAGGAATATAACGACCAGATTTGCAATCCTTGGTTTTAATTTTTTATTTTCAGTGATGCATTCCACTTTGTTGTAAAAACAATAAAAAAATAGATTAAAGACTACACAGTGTAGCAAAAACCAGAAAGGCACCCTTCATTTCAAAGCCAGAAGCCATTATAAGCAGGACCCAACACCAACCTGGAGCCTCACTGAGATAAGCACAAGTGTGCAGAGCCACCAGCATGGATCAGCTTCCCAAGGTGGTACCAAAGCCATCTGCAAGACCTGCTGAAATTCCCCATGGGCCATAACGTCACTGCATGTAAGAGTACCGAAAATCAGACATGTAGGTATGAACTTGGAAGCCTGCAGAATGGACAAATAAAACAGTGTCCTGGTTTGAGTGACACGGGATTAATTTATCTTTCAGTAATTTTACCTTTCAGTAAGGTCTCTTCTAATGCTTGGGGAAAATGCACTTTTAGAAGACTCTAGTGTCTGAATTTGTGAAAATATTTACTTTATAGCCAGCGATGGTATGTGGCTTTCAAGGTCTTGGTGTTTTCAAGCCTTGCCAGGTGCAGGGATGAGGAGGAGCGAGACCCAGGCACTTGACAGGGTCCAACAGGATTATTTGATACCATGAACATCACAGTCAATAAAAATTACTAAGTCTGCTGAGAAGTTTTCTCTTCCTTAATGGCTGCAGTCCTGAGAACTCCTTGCCCCGGTGCCAGGCCCTGAGCCCTTCCCTTCCCCCCGAAGCCACAGCGCTCGCAGTGTCCCACACTGGCTGTCCCTGCTGGGAGCGCACGGCTTCCTAAGATAGAATTGGGCTGGGTATAATGCTGGTATATTTTATATTGCTATCAGGATCAATATTGGTTCTCTAGTATTATTAATGTTAATTATTTAGTCTTATTCTATTAAATATATTTCAATACTCGTGTTTCCTTGTTTTTTTCCCCAGTTCCCCTTCCTAGGTGGGGAGGGGTCATCGGGCGAGAGAATAATTGTCTAAACAACAGTAAGTTATTGTGGATTCTTCAAACCGTAACAAACAGCAGACCTAAAGCCTTGGTCTCAAGACTTCCAGCACGTGACCTTAAAACATTTTAGCAGTTAAAAAGGAAATCTTGTTTCTCTTAAGAGACAAACACCTGACAGCTTCTCTGAAACTGCTCACCTGCGAGCATTTGAAGATCGCAGATGGGATCTTATTTGTCAAACTGGTGAATAACATTCTCCCAAATGCTCTCATCATGCTCGCTTTCCTAAAGCGTATACGGGGTAAGATACCAGAGAGCGATATCAGATGGTTACTATTTTAGACACACATACCAAGAAAGGCTTAGCGCTTACGGGAAATGCAGATGCCCCGCGACACGTGAGAGATAATGGCAATGGACCAGAACCTGGTGACAGGATCCCAGTCTCCAGATGTTAAGCCTGTGCCAAGGCATTCACAGAAACAAGTGCTGATGGAGATAAAACAAAGGCATTTACTGCTGAAGCAGGAGACGTATCGAGAGCCACTATGATAAAAGCAAGGTTGTGAGCCCCAAGGGAATCACTTGGTAGCATATCACTAGTTGCTACAGGAAGTACAGCTTGGCTGATGGATATTTATTTTAACAGTGTGACTTAATGAAAAGATACATTTTGGAGATGTTAATATGTATGTCATGGACCTCTCGCAGTAATTTAATAGAAGGAGATAACTACAGATCTATCTCAACGTGTGTTTATACTTAAGCATCACTTCTTGCCTTTCAGCCCAAGTACAGGGCAAAATTTAGTGGCAGTCAAAAATCAGTGCCATCTCATGAGGAAATATCACCGCTCCACACCTGGTATTACTAAAGTAAGTTAAAAAAGCGCCCACAGTTATCTCCTATGGAAAGTCCACCCTGTGCAAACCTAAGCAGCGATCCCTCCATCAAATCCGCGTGGGCGCACTGCTAAATGTCACAGCCCCTTCTGCAGGACGCTGTAGAGAGACAGGAACCTCCACACGCTGCAGTGAATGAAGTTCACGGGTGCATCTCTTGTGTGCTTTTTAATGCCTTAACTGTTTTTTAAGTGTATGAAAAATGCCTTGGCTGCTGTCATTCTTGTTCCCTGCCATTATTCTATCCCTGCTGCTGGTAAGCAAAACACAGTTTTGTGTATATAACGTCCCACTGGTCGTTGTTTTCTTTCCCTCATATATACACTCTCGGTTTCATAAGTTAAGGAATAACAATGCTACCTAATGAAATGCACTTATATGTGATCAGAAAGAAGAAAAAGAAAAAAAACCAATAAAATAACTGAATTTTAAGAGTCTAAATTACAGTGGAACCAAGACATGGGGGGAAAAAATAGCACGATGCAACTCAGGAACTTGAAATGGATTTTAACTTCCGATGTTGATTATAAAAGACAAACGTGCTTATCTCCACATGGCTTGTGTAAACAAACAGATCTGGATGTAGCTTGCTTAAAGACCAGTTCAAATGGTGCTTTTTAAAAACAAACAGAAAACACAACTCAGATCCTGAACCCGACCATAACTACATCCTGAGTTCAAAAGGATTAACCAGAAATAGCTCGTGGGGTTTTTTTTAAGGTTTGATTTGCAGGACCTGAGAATATTTGTGTGCTTTCAACAGTTTGTGTTGGTTTTTTTTTTGCTATTTCTCTGTCATGAGCTGAAAAGTTACAAACAAGGCAGTATGTTCAGTGGCAGAAAGACATATAAAGGAAAAAAACTTTCCTTCTGGAGTTGGAGGAGAGGAGAAATACAAGAGAAAATTGAGAAAAGGGAGGTGCAGAAGATTAAAAACAAGATGCCAGAGAGTACGCACTGGAAACCTAATATCAAACTCTGATTTTAAACTTTCTCTTTCAGTTTTGACTTGGGTGCCTGGCTGTCCGCACCACGGGATGAGCTCCCCTGGCAGCTCTCCACAACAGGCTGCAGCTTCAAGAACCCGAAACGCAATCCCACCGCGGGAACGCTGCCCTTAGGTCATAAATCGGAGCAAATCCTTCAAAACAGCTCACCTCCGGTTTTAAGAGTCAAAGGAGTCAAACCTGACTATTCAAGAGTCACCAAACCCGACGGGTCAGGGGGGGGCGCGGGTCGGTTTGGGACACCCCCGCCACGTCCCACCCCGCAGCAGCACAGCCCAACCTTTCGCCTTCCCCCCCCCACCCCGGGGCTGCCCAGCGCCAGGGCTAAATTTAGAGTTTAAAACGCCACCCCCGGTGGTTTTAACACACAATCCCCGTGTGTCCGTCCAACCACAAAACCGAGAGCATTTGTCAGAAACCCGCTTCCCGAACTAACTCCCGGCAAACGCCGCCGCTTCCCGAGGGGAAGGGGACACCGCATCCCCCGCTCCCTCGCATCGCCCGGTTTCCCAAGATTAATTTCCCCTTCTCCAACCCGTTCCACGAGTGGAAAAAAAAAAAAAAAAGAAAAAAAAAAAAAAAGGAGAGAGAAAGCGCAGAGATGCTTTCCACAGACGGATTTTTAGGGCTTCTCCCCCTTCTTTTTCCCCTTCTGCTCCCTCGCCCGGCTCGGTGCGTCCCGCGGGACTGTTGCTCGCCCCCGGCCCCCACTCACTTGTCCAGCCAGAAGGTCCAGGGCGAGTGGAGCGGTAGCCCCGCCGGCTCGGCCGCCCGCCCGCCCCGCCGCTCGCCGCCGCGGCGCTCGGGGGGGCTGAGCGCCATCTCCCTGGCCGGGGCGGGGGGGCGAGGGGCGGGCCGGGGGGCGGGGAGGGGACAAGGGACGCTGCGGTGGGGCGGGGGAGGACGGGGAGCCGGGCGAGGGGGCTGACGGAGGGGGGTGAGCGGGACTCGGGCAAGGGGACGAGGGACAGGGGAGGGACAGATGCTCTGGGACAAGGGGGCCGGAGGGATACGGAGGTGGTGGGGGGGACAGGCAGGGGAGGGTAGGAGGGAGCCACACCGATGGTGACAGCGATGGGCCCATCTGAGGGCACTGGTGGCTCCAGAAAGGGTCCCTTATCCAGGCCCAGCACACGCACTTGGCCTCATCCATGTCTCTGCATTGAGGGAAAGCATTGATCTGCTTCCTCAGACCCTTACAAGAATCCACAGCCATAAGGCATTTGGGCGGGCAGGGTACCCAGTGCCACCGTCCTACACCGAGTGCGCTGCTGGCAGCCCCTTCTCTGCACACACACAGGTCACACCACAAACCTGACCCATCTCTGGGGCTGCCTTGCTGAAGAAAATAACCTTCGTGCTCAGTTCAGCTTGGCAATGCTGACCAGAAAACTAAATCTCTCTAAAACCCCAAGTTTTAGGACACAAAACCCTTGCACATTCACAAAACGGAGGGGCGAGTACCATGCAAACTGACCATGGACGGAGACAATAACACAACAACGAACCTTTCCAGCCTTGGGGGGGGATAATTCATCTGTCTTCTCATCTTCTCTACAGCCTGTTTAATTTACATGCTTGGTTTTACTGGGAGATGTTCCTCACAATCCAGCATGGACACGTGCTAAAATGGTCACGTTATTTTTATAATGGTATTTTTTAAATTAAGCTTCTCCCCAGTGGGACTATGCACAGTAGTAAAGTTAAACACCCACATAAGTGACAGCAGGATCAAAGACCATGAATCACAGAGGTTTCCTCGCAAGCACATTTAGTAGGATGAATAATTTTATATATACTTCATCCTAAAAGAAAAATCAATAAAGACGACACACTGCTTTAAAGAAATAAAAATCTAGCAGTAAGAAAGGGCAGAGATCACCCATAAAAAGCAGTCTGTACAGTGACAATGAAGAAAAAAAAGTTAATGATTATGTTGTGCAGATGGAAAATGCTAACTGCTAAGCCAAATTAAATAAGATCTGGAAAACTAGTTGCACCATCTCTTGCAATTTAATTTACTCCTCTTTAAATAGAAGGCAAGATAATGACCGGTTGGGAGAGCCTGGAATCTAAAAATTCATTGGTATGCCCACTCCGAGAGTTCTCTCTCTATTTTAATGGTGACCCTGCCAAAAATGTTAATTGTGAAAAACACCCCATCACAATAAATGGCTGTATCTAGGCACAGATTTTCTCAGAAGAGCTGGAGAAGACAGCAGGAGAGTGCTAATTTCTTACAGCCCTAAAGGGCCACATCTTGCCTCCGTGACTGCAGTTGACAGCCTCCACACCTAATACATTTTTGGTGTCCTCTACTGAGGCTGCCAACACAATATTAATTTTTGGACATGCAGCAGCAGCATCACACTGGAAATAAGGCCAAACGCACTAGAGTGTATGACCAAAACTAACTGCCTTTGAACCAGCACCTGCCTCTGTCGGGAACCAGACGCTTCAGTGAAAACCTCCAGATTCCATTATCAGAGAGCTGCTCCTCCTTTAAAACATTACAGCTCAGGTGGAAAACAAATTATTCTGTTATAAACAATCTGAGCTGCAAGGAACCATATAGAAGTACGACCCCCGCACCTCCAAGACACGGAGCGAGTGCCAGGCGGCAGAGCCTGTATCGTTATTCCAAATGAGACGTGTAAAGCCTCCGTTTATTTCTTGTTTACATCAGTAAATACCAGGCTTCACAGTGGCACAAGGTACGTCGCGGGAATCTCAACTAACAGTAAATTAATCTGGTTGTGGAGGAAGGGCAATCACAGGATGCATTGAACTAGGCGCACCCTTTGCCTACAGAGATTTCTAAGAAGTCGTGATACAGAAGAAAAACAAGTCTCCCGAGATGGATCTCACACGGAAAAGTGATGGTGAGAACAGCATCCTGATTCTGCTTAGCTACCACGCGCTGCCAGCACACCTTGAATAAGCTCAGTTCAGAGATTTAAAAAAATCCCAGGAAGCTATTAGCACTTTTAGAAAGATATACTAAGGCTTTAATTAAGAATGTATTTCATTGATATTTGCCATGTATCTGAAGATTTCTTTTTAAAGAAACCCTGGTGATGCCTTTTCCTGTGCTTTTGCGCCTTCTCAAGCAGATTTACCACAACCAAACTGTGTTACAGTGCAGCCCTGTGCTACAAGATGCCGTGAAGGTGAGAGGAATTGCTTAAAGCTCACCACCATAGAAGGGGCTTCTGGCTCCATTCCTTACGCCTTCTCCCAGCCACATCCTCCTCTTGCTTGCGGAGTTCTCCAGGAAAACACATAATTTTCTGCTAAGGCCTTATAAAGCAGGCCAAGAGCAGGAGTCAGCCGGTAGATTGGCTCAGCTGATTTCAGATGGGTAACAGGTGACATTTTCCCAGGTATCAAGTGGGAAGAAAAAAAAAAGTTCTGCCCCATTCTGTGTGCTCCTGGCACTGCTTGCCTGCACCCAGCTGCAGGGACCTGAACCTCTTTGCCACAGCAAGGGCCCGACTTGTTCCACGCTGGGGCTCATTAGAGCTGAAGAAGGCACATTATAGCCAGAAGAAACAATGAATACTTCATAACTCTTCCCATGGTTTTACTTGAGATTTAAACCGCTACTCTTAGAATCCTTGCTGATCCCCAAATCTTGGCAGCAATGGGTACGTTACATATGCTTGAAACGTTATTTGCCTGTTCCAGTAGCTTTTCCCATAGCCCCCGCGGGGAATCCCCGCGAGATAGAGCCACAGTGGTTCGCAGGGGCCGATGGTGGTTCGCAGGGGCAGAAGCAGTGATTTGCAGGGGCCGACTACCTCTTAAAACCGCCAGGACCATCCTTTCTCCCACCCACAATTGTGTACCATCACTGTGGCAACTGCAATGCCTGTGCATGTAAGAAATATTAGGAAAGCATTAGGCTTATTTTAGCTATGCTCTAATGCCTTGCAGCACCTGGAAGGGAGGAAGGGAACAAGCACCATATGAGCAGTCCTGGTGGTGGGGGGGGTTCCCCCCCACTTCCAGGGGGAACATTTCCACCCTGGAAGCGTTCCACAGCTATTTCCGAGGCAATAGGTACGACACCTTAGGAGACATCTAATAGATAACCTGTTTTTATTTGTTCGGTGTTCCTGATACAAAATGAACCGTGGGAAATGTTGGGCTAGACCTCTCTCTAGCCAAAGCTCCTCTTTTTTACTCCCAGGCAGAGATGGTTGGAGCCTAAACTTTTGTGGACTTGAGGGACAGCCGGAGCACAAGCTTCGGCTGCTGTGCCCAGCTGCTGCCCTGCTGCCTCGCAGGCTGAGCCAACAGCCATGAAATGTATTTTCTCTACCGAACGCTGGAGTCACGATCACTTGCTCTTGAAACACTGCCTGGGACTTCAGAAGCATATTAAGTAACACATGAGCTGCCCCTGAAGAGGTTCCCAGGAAGATAAACTGATCAAGCGAGAGCCGAAGCAGAGGTGAGGATGAAGGGATTTTATCTGATATTTGCTTCCAGAGGCTTAAATAAATGCTTTTTAAAACCTAAAACACGATATAGAAGTGCTGAATCCCAATGCTTTTGGCAAAAGCTCCCTCATCTAGGAATGATTTCATATCAGCCAAGCTGTTAAGCGGAGGTTGTCATGGAAACAAGTTATATTCAAATGATATGGCCAGAGATATACTGTATTTAGTGAGTTCTTCATTTGCTGCATATTGGGAACATGTCAGAACTAAATGATATTGCATAACTTTGTTTTGTTAAAAACAAACTGGCTCGCTGCCGCTATTTTTCTCGCAGGCTGGTGTCCAGTCCTGCCTGGGACGGGAAGTTTCATGCACAGTACTGAGCACTGCTGCTCGCTGCAAGCTCCCGTTCATTGAAGTCTTCCTTCAAATGCGTGAACCTACCCAAGTCAAACAAGGTATGCAAGGCCAGGGAGAGCCAGGAGGTACTACCGCCGCTTGCTGTTGGAAGTTTACTCTGGCAGGACCCGCTTGGTTGGCTGGAATAGCGTGCGCCAGGAGGAGACCCTGAGGTATCTGCTATTGATAAACCATTTTTGGGTCAGTCTTTGGAGCTTCTCAAAGCAGAGGAGCCTTTCCTTAGCTTGTACGGTTGACATAAGCATTCACTGGTCCAACAAAGAAGTGCAGTTCAACTAGATCTTTTCCTTCCTTACGAAAAAAGTTCCTACATATGCGTTGTGCAAGTCCTAAAAAAAAAATAATCTATGCAATTACATAAAAGTAAAGGCAGTTCATGCATTCATGGCCATCTCCTAACTGTCCACAACACTAAGTGTCCTTGTAAACATAGGATTCCTATTAATTTACTGTCTGTAAGTGATGTTAGAATAAATCCCAGAGGCACCGATGCGCATACTGCACTTATACATCTGCTCTTTTAGCTGTGGAGCTGTTAAAAAGTACAAGACTTTTGTTCCACATTCTAGGAGTAAATACATATTCTTTATGTAAACAAAATTAATGAAATACTTCTTGCTCAAGTTATGAACAAAAATCAAATCACCTTTGGTGAGGACACTGGTGCAAACTTCAGCCTGAAAAGTGAAAACAAAAATGAAAGACAAAATTGGCTCCAAAACCACTATCACCAGAATCGCTTGGCAGCTTTTATGGAGCAGCGTCCAAAGGGAAGTGTTTCAAGCAGTGTCCCAAGGGATCAAGACTCCTGACTGCTCAATAGAAGCTGCGCATTAAGTAAAAGTCAAACAAAAGTAAAACCTTACCCTTAAAGTTGTTCCATAACTGAAGACGCCGTAAAATGCGTCACGGGAAGGCGATGGGATCTCACAGCCTCTGTCAGGGGCCTGTGCAAACGGAAGGGGAGTTTGCTCTCTTCTGGGGCAGGTCCTGAATTTCTCCAAGATTTCTCTCTATTACAGTTTATAAAGGAAAAAACAAGGCCAAATATCTCCTCTGGGATACCACAGGACGGACTTCTGCCAGATGTGAAGATGAAGAAGGCAGTACTGGTCCTCTACCTACCTCAGATCAGTGTGCCAGCTGGAAAGACATCAGTCTCTCCAGGCTCCCTGATGCAGTGCAGAATCACAGCTCTCTGGTTACCATCGCTTGTGAAGGACGGCTCAGCCTCATCCAAAGCCCTTTACAGTTAAGTAAAGGCATGTATTGACTTCCATATGCTTTAGATTAGACCTTTCTTCTTCACCTAGCCATCTTCGGAGAGCTGAACGGGCTTGACTCAGCATCCAGTCCCTGCATCGGCTATCAGGAGACTTGAATTTCTTACCTGGCTTTGGATACTAGGCTTCTGCTTTCATCTCTCCCGCTTCCCGTTCCCCACGCTTGTAAGGCACTGGAATTATTTTAGGTGCTAAAGAAAGAGGCACCCAGCAAAGGTGAGGTGAGGGGCATAAATGCAAGAAACCCAACAGACTTCAAATCTAACTTATATGTCAGAAAACAAACTCCAAACAGCTTGCTTTTCCTGATTTCCCAGTAAAATATCTGCAGAGTTTTTCACTTAGATATTGCTTCCTCAAACACGGGCATCCCAAAATAGCATCATCCACAATGCTATTCTGTGTTACATTAAATCGAAAAGACTGTTATTGGCACCACATCTGGCATCGGCTTTGATGTGGAACATGAGCTTAAATACTGATCTTTTTTTTTTTTTTACAGGCATCCCAGCTCGCAGCTGAAGGAAACAATGTGCAAGAGCCACATCCTACACACTGAGCAAACCATGTCAGCCTGCACAGCAGAGTAAGCCTGAGATAGAAAGCCTTATCTATTACTGATATTGTAAAAAATAAATAAATTCTAAAATATAAAAAACATAGAAAATAATATTTTTGTAGGGTTTATGCTCACCTCTTAAAAATTATGAGCTTGATGCTGCTCAGAGGGGTCATTCAACTTTCGGCATCACGCTATGAAAGTTGGTACCCGTCCAAGCCAGTAAAGCCAAGGGCCCCTCTGGAAATAAACCACTAGAGGGAGACTGTCTTCAGCAATGTAACACCCACAGGGAGAATCATTTAATAAAATCAAGATTGAGATAAAATGTGCTCCCTATAGCTCAGGTCAAAATTACTCTCTGCGTTTCTTCTTCACAAACAAAAGTGGCTGAAACGAATGGGTCGAGTTTGGCTTCATTACTGTAAACTGAGGAAGTGTCATGTAAATGGGATCGGGCAGTCACGTATTCTTCTACTGTTTGCAAGAGAGGTTAGGCTGACTCTATTAAAAAAAAAAAAACCACACCAAAAAAATACCCCAGCCACTGAAAATACTAATAGCTGTATCCTAGCAACATCACGGATTCCATGTGGACTTTGTTCTGGAGTCTACAGCCTTATTTCATCAAAATTATTGACTTTCTCAAAGTCTCTAAACGACCATCAAAACCCAGTTAGTGCTTAAAAAATACAAACATTTAATTAGTCACATTAATAAGAAAAAAAGAAAAGCAGCATTGCATGCTAGCGCTCCCTTTTCATGGAGCTCAGTTTAGCTGTTTTGAAATCAATGTCAAAATTCCCACTTCATTTCTTGGTAGCAGAGCCGGGTCCCTCCTTCGAGAAGAAAAGCTGGAAATGGCCCTACAGAAGTTGGCAGATGAGGTTTGTTTGCCAGGCTGGGCTCACGCGTTGCACGGACGAAATCCATACAGCTCTCCACGGTCCTCCCAGTCGTCATGTCCTTATTGTAAAGGTAATTCAATTGGCATTCAAATGATAGACAGAGGCTTTCTACAAGGCTTTTGTACTATGCACATAACCAATGTCTTTTTTTCCTCCCCCTACGCTTTGTTTCTATTTAACCACAATAATTTTCTTCCAGACCACAAAAAATGTGAAATCTATTGGGTCTTCCCCAAAGCCCATACCGTCCTCCTCCCAGGTATGAAGATTTCAGGTTTAACACAGCTCCGGGAGGTTTTCCCTCATCGGATCTGCATCACTGAAGTGAACTCTATTAGATAAAATGCAAGAGCAAAAGGCCAAATAAATAAAAAAAAAAAAAAAAAATGAAACCACCCAATCCTCCCAAAGAAAAACCCTTCGCGCAACAGGAACACACAACAAAAAAATCAACCCAACCCCAAACAAATAAGTTGTTTGTTATCTTTAACAGCTTGCGTGATGATCAGAGGAATCCTGGGGCATTTTGGCATTTAACTCAGGGTTTGAGTAGGCTCAGATTTTGGTCACAATTTTCACTTAGCTCCAAACTACATCACAGCTTTTCTGCCAGTTTTTATCTGTTATTTCAAGCTCTGCTTCAGTAAGTTAGAAAGACCTTTTACCAGAGAGAAAGCGCTATTAAAATAATAGATTCCTTTTCATCAGCCTGCCTTAAAAGCTCAGATGATAGGATAGTACGGTAAAAAAATGTTTCTCACGCTTTACTTACTTAGCCTACAAAGTTGGTTGAGACCCACGAACACTTCGAAACTGCAAAACCTTTTTACGTGCTATTTCTATAGTTCAAAATTAAATGACGAGAGAACACCTTTGTTGAAGAAGTAATTTAAATACAGAAGGGTTAGTTAGCGACTTTCAGCCCTTGAACACGAATCTGGTGATGGCTTGATTTGAATTCCCGACGTAGCACTGAACTGCTCCAGCAGCGGCGGTGGACAGCCTTGGGCTGACCTCCAAACCACTGCCCTCGGTCACGGGCACGTGCTGCTGGGTTATCATCCTGCTCCAACGCCCCTTTGACTAAGAATTTAGCATTCAACCAGTGTTCATGGACTCTCTGATGTTGCTAAATCCCACAGTTTTAGTCACGTTGAGGGTTTTTCGCGTTGCTCATCCTTTCATTTCAACCAGCTGTGGGGCTGTAGGCAAGGAGGGGATATCCCTTTGCAGGGTGCCAAAAGAAGAGAGTAGTTCTGGCTTCAGGCTGAGCTGTGCACGGGTGTAAACCAACAGGAATGGTAATATATAAGGACGATAGAACAGCAAAGAAACCAGCTTTCAGATTTTGTTTCCTCAAGTTAAAAGATGGTATCAGATGTTACTTCCAGCACCTCAAATAACTTTCCCTGATTATTAGATTAATTCCAAAACTGTCCCAAGGAGAGCAACTAAACAAGAATTTGAGATGTGCTTACCAAATTATGTTCCTAGTTATTCCTTGAAAGAGCGCTGTTGGGCTAATTTCTACCTGGGTAATATAGAAAAGGCAGGGGGAATTTAAATACAAAATAAAGATGAAGATGCTTTGACTAGCCAAGCAGATTTATTTGAAGGCTCTGTTTGGCTTTTGGTAAGAGTAGCAACTGCAGCCTGTTGACCAGCTGCAGCAGGACTGCTTTTGATGGCAGACACTGTAGACAGCGAGTGGAGAACAGCAAGGGCTGAATTCATACTAAGGAAGTAAAAACCTGCATTCACAGTGACTTTGAAAGTGAACTTTCAGTTGTGCACTTGTTTTTTTTTTGCTTTTACCCAGTGAATTTTCTAGTCAGGTGTTCACAGCAGGTCTATCTGAAAGAAGAGAAAGGATAGCAATGGAAATAAGTTATTTCATAATCCAAACAGCCACCTTTTGTCCTGAAGCTGCCCACGCTGCCCATGGTGAATTTGCTGTTGGGTGCCCAAGGCCATTTGACCTCGAGGAGGGTGGTGGATTCCTCCTGTACCGAGGAGATGGCGCAGCCCCTCTGCGGGGAAGGCGGTTTGCGAGGGCTGAAGTCGGTCGTGCAGGGAGACACTTTACGCAGTGTGTAAAGCCTGTTGTTGCCTGTTTGTCCTCAGCCCATGGAGACGGCTGCAGCACACGCATGTATGTGTGTAATTAGGAATACACTTATTTACTGCAAGACATTATAACCCATCCTGCTAACGAAGAACTTCGGGCCGGAGAAGCACCACAGCGGCAGAGCCAAGGGCTGGCAGGGCTCTGAAAGGCAATAAGCTGCTTATCTCCGGCCTAAGGAGTTTATAGCACCCATGTATCTCCAAAAGCTCATTAGCTCCTCAGTAAGCAGCTGAGACATGAGATGCACAAGCAGAACAGCAATGGCTTGAGGTTGCTACAACACAGATAAAACTTCTGGGGCTGGCTAGCTGGCAGCACGCTGGTTTAATAGCCTGAAGAAATCCCACTTACGTCTAAACTGGAGAAAGCCCGATCTTGTGAAATGCTCCTTAGTATCCAGCTTTGCTAGTAGGATGAGCCCGAGCTAAAACTCAGCCCTGAGGAGGGGCTGCAGCCCCCTCCCTGGTGCCCACCGAGAGCCGGGACCAGCAGGGCATGGCATCTGGCCACAGCGGTGGAGGAAGCCACGCACCCTGATGTGTGCCTGGGGACGTTCCCCTGGAGACTTTAGAGGAATGGCTTTTCCTAACTTTCTCAGCATGTCCGTGGGACTGGAATTGCTGTAGCTCCTGCAGAGAGCCGTTGTATCAGGGATGTTTCCTGTCTCACTGCGGCTATTCCCCATGTCACAGGGGAGCTCCTCCACAAAAGAGCCGCTTCTGAAGAACAGCGTGTCACCAACAATTCAGCGGGTTAAGTTTAGCAGAGCCAGTGATAGAAGTGAGCAGGAAGGAGCTATTCTTCCCCTCTGCTTTTCTTCCCTCTTCATTGAGCAAGGCCTTTAAAGACCAGCTCCCTTTGCAGAAGGCTACAGAACTTTCAGCAAGTGCCATGCACGGAGGCATTCACAGCCATGATACCTGCGTCTGGTTATTTCCAGTCAAAATAATCTCCTACTCAATTATGGAGAAGAATAGAGAAGCTCAGCCTGACTCACAATCACATGGGGGAAAAATGAGAGGAGTTGTTCAAGTTCAAAACGTTCAGCTCGCTGTGGAGGAGGATTAGTACCGCTGTGGAAGGAGGCTTTCTCTCCCTCTGCAACAGCACAGCACTAAGGGATGGAAAAGACCCGAGTCCACTTCCCTGCTGTGCCAAATATACTCCTCCGTTCTTCTCTCCTCCCTCCCCAAGAGAGCATATGAAGTATTAAACAGCAAGGAACAAGCCCTTGAAAAATGTGATAGCTAGCTGTCAGATACCTCTCTGCCAGAGAGCTGCAGCTATGTGACTGTTCGCCTGCAGATCCTCTGCTGCCATCCAGGAAATTGGGATTCAACAGTGACATTAATGCTCTCACCCACTTCGGTCTCACCTGTACCTTTTGCCCGACTGTGCCAATACTTCTGTGAACAAAACCACATCCAAAATGCTTCATTAGTGCTTTGCTGTGCGCAGATCCAGCCTCTGCGTGCCCATGCTCTTCCCAGCCTGATGGCACTTCCCAGTGCCCCATCCCCGACCCGACACCTGGACACTCGGCGAGCGAGAGATAGGGTGAGGGTTTTCCAGCCTTGGTTTAAATCCGTCTTCATTTCACTGGCACATTCCATGGCTGCACCCGGCTACAGAGGGCCAGCACAACTCCTGTGCAAAGCAGTTATTTTGGGTAGACCCGTAAATTTTGCAGACTTAAAACTTCTCACGCTGTCTTCATGTTAGCCGGTGCACAAACATTACCTTAATGTGTCATCTTCTGTTCTGTCACTGTCACAATTAGCATGATCATTGTAAACACCTACAAACCTCCCCCACCATCTCCTTGCACTCTCTCCTCCCTCCGCAGGGATGAGTGATGGCCGCGGTTACGCCAATGCCATTCCCTAGGCTGCAGCCTCGCTCTTCGTTCACCCTCCCCCTCCTCTCGGGTTCGTACCGGCTCTCTCTCCCATCGCACAGTTGGATTTTTAATTCCCTTGGCAAAGGGACAGCTTTTTGTTTTGCTTATGTAGCACCCTGGGCCCTGACTCACTCCGTTAGGTGCAAAGATAACACAAATAATGACTGTCATCCGGAGAACTGTCTGGGAATTACAGGCAGCTGGGAAGGAGGGTCCATATCTTCGAGCCAGCATCCGACTCAAGCCTCCGTTACCCCTTCCTGCTCCAGACTGACCTTTCCAGCTCCTTGATGACTAAGCCTGAAAACTCTTCCTTGCCTGAATTTTCTGTGACGGCAAAATTGTTTTGGCTGACTGCTCTCACCTGTCCTGCTTCCCAGTGGCATCTCGGCCATGGAAGGGCTCTGGGTTTGTCCTTCAGGCACATCCAGACATTTCCTACTTCTTTCCTTATGTCATGCCAGAGATAACACTGATTTCTACTACAGTAGTACCAAGGCTACAGGACGCTTCTCCTTCCAGAGCTCCCAGACACAAGAACACAAATAACACCACCGATAATAAATAGCTAAGGCTTTGGGAAGAATACCAGTGGCTGGTGGAAAGAAGGCAATATGCCACAGTATTTTCTGTAAGAGTCGGTATTTCAGCTGTCTTTGCTGTTTGAGGCAGCAAGCGGAGAACATGAAGAGGCAGCCAATTCAAGTAAAGCACACTGAAAGGTCAGAGGAATCCATCTAGCTTGTGCAGCACCATTTTGTAAGCACAGAATAGCTCTTCATTAAACTCATTTTGTGAAAGTGATTGAAGTAAGAAAGGGAAATAGCTTAACACGCTCATTACAATCTCTGGAAATTACCTGTTCCCCGTGACGGCTGCGATGGATCCGGCTTTTGTCCGGCTATGCCCAAATCAACATACACCCAGTACATCTTAACGGTGGACATCTCCCTGGGCACCACAGTCCCTGTGGGCTGGAAGAGCTCCCGGAGCAGCTCCGTAACAGCAGTGGGGTTACAAAATACCCTCTTTCTCATTTTTTAGTCAAACACTGTAAAGGTGGCACTGTCCTAATGCCCAAACTGAGACTGAGCCTGGGCAAGGAACTTGGTTGAACCAGCTGGGCCTGATGCAAAGACAAGGTGAAGCACCCTGAGATGCAGGCATTGCCCTGCCTGACGCGGCACCCGGATGGGGTGGGGGGGGGCTCTTCCCCGGCATGGAGATCAGAACAAGGGCTGGGGTGTAAGCAGCAGGCAGAGTTATCCTGGCGGGTCTAACCCCATGTCAGTCCCTGTGGGAGGCGAGGAGCCTGCTCACATGCAGGCTGTTACCCCCCCTGACCCCGCCTGCCCCGCATTTTCCCCGTCCCTTTTGGCTGGTCCTTTAGCATCGCACCTCTCAGCCAGCCCCGCAAGGAAGCTGGCCCCAAATTCCTGGCTCGCACTGCCTGTAGCACTACATAGCAGCCCCATCAGGCCTGGGAAGATGGATGAAAAACACCATTCCCTGCCGGTTCTCTCCTCGCTACAGGTGGGAGAAAGATGAGCTAGCAATTTGCTGCTGGCCTGGCAAGATAGCAGTGAATTACGGCGGCTCCTGAGCCAGCTCAGCTGCGCTGGCGAGCGTTCAGGGAGAGGAGAAACCCTACCCGCAGGCGCGGAGGAGGGAAGCAGGTGTGTTGTTCCCTTTTGCTCACTTGATGGCAGAGATCAGAGAGCTAACACGGGCCATAAGGTCTCCTCCGAAAAGCCAGGCGCCCCCAAGGACAACCGATCCCCGTACTCGTGCTTGGCAAAGCGCTTTGGCTGCTGGCACCCTACCCGGCAGAGCTTGTTAACGCCATCCCGTGTTGCTCCGGGGGCAAGCGAGGTACACGGTGTCCCCTCCAGAGAGACACCGCTCCTGACGTCGCTGCCGGGGCTGGCGAGGGGACACGGCGCACCCGGTGCTCAAGTCACTGTGCGAACGTGAGAAACGCCTTGAAAATTGCACAAAGCACTGAACAACCCGTGGGCAATTCTCTGTCACAGTAGAACTTCGGTGCAAATGAGAAACCTAACAACTGAAAACAGCTCAGATGTGCTGGTAGGAAGCAAAAAGCAGCCTCAATTATCTGCTACTTCTTTTTTCTCCCCTCCTCAGGATTTCTTTACTCTCCTAACACTAGCAATAAATAACAGATACAAAGCAAATCCACAGGCAAACGAATTCCTGCGTGCAATACCGATTGCCCTCAACACATCTTTGGGCCAAAAGTCTGGTTTTGTTTCCACCACCATTTAAATGCCAGGAGTTCAGCAGAGCTGTTCTGGAGGTCTGGTGGCACGATCAAGGTCGGTGCCTGGCCCCCACCACTTCCAGTGAGACTTTCTGAAACCAGCCAGCAAGATCCACTCAAAAGCCGCTCCACCGACATCTGCTTTTGGGGCCAATGCAGACAATTTAATTGCTATCATTTCTGGAATAACGCTGAATTTACTGATGGTTTTTAATAGAATGCTCAAAAAGGATTTCAGACATGTCCTTCACAAGAGGCCATGAAGGAAACCCAGTAATAGTACGCTAATTGCATTAGCACCTCCAGCGAGCCCAGGGCCGTGTGATGGTGCGTGCCTTACAAGCACACAGCGAGGCCTTGCCCTACATACACAAGGATGACAAAGTGGGAGACAGAGGACAAGGATCTGCGTCTCCCTGGCCTACATTAATTAAACTGCCCGTTACAAACCCACACCAGCAGTATGGGTGCAACAGCAGCAGCTCTGTGCTAGTCTGGCCAAAGGTTTTTACCCAGCTCACAAAAACCTGCCCAGCCCTCCACGAGTCCTGTGTAACTGAGCCTGGGAGCCGGTAAAGCCTGCACAACGCAGAAACACTGAAAGCAGCCATGTGGGTTGGGGACATTTTGCCATCTCCCCTCCTGTTCTGCCTTCTTTGGAACCCCAGTCAGACCCCACATGGCAGGCTCACGACTTGCAAAGGCAGCTTTTCCTCCATGTTGACACTCAAACATTTGCCACGCGAGCTTGCCGCAAACCTCCTTCCCCTGCAAACCTCCCTGCCCAGCAAGGGACCACACGCCTGGACACTCCACTGCAACAGGTGCTACTGGACTTGCCCCCCCAGTTCGCAAACAAATTGGCGTTTGCTAGACCAAGTCAAGCAAAAGCACACTGGTGACTGTGACACAGGTATATCGCTAACGTATTGGACTGATACATATATGTGGTAGGTATGAACAGGTGTGCGCATGGACATATACACACCTGTGTCACACATACATACAGCAGCTCCATAAGCTCTGAACAGCTTCACCGCTCCGCCTCCAGAAGGGGACATGGGGGCTCTCTGAGGCCACACCGAAGTGGAATGGCAGCAGTGGCCAGTCACGGCACCCCGTCCCACCCCACCCCATCCCACCGCACCTCATCCTATCCCATCGCATCCCATCCCACCCCACCCCACCGCCGCAGGGATGCCGCCCTCACCCCGGATGCCTCCGAGCCCCACCTCGGCACCCCACCACCATCCCCCCGCTCCCCTCCGCGCCCCGCTGCGGCAGCGGGACCTCCGCGCCGCTCCGCGCCGCTGCGCGCCTGACTCAGCCCCGCGCTCCGCAGGGGCCGGGCTGCGCGGGGGGCGGAGGCAGGGCGGAGGGAAGGAGGAGGAGGAGGAGGGAAGGGAAGAAGGGAGGGAGGGGGATTTACCCCATTGTCCTCGGCGGGAGGTGGGCAGAGCCGCCGCCGCTGTGCGCAGGCTCGGCCGGCCCCTCGCCCGGCGCGGAGGAGCAGCGGCAGCTCGCCGGCGGTAAGGGGGGGGGCGGGCGGCTCCGCGCCGCTCCGCGCCTCGCCCCCAGCGCATCCCCCATCTTCGATGGGGCGGCGGCGGCGCCGGGCGCGGCCCTAGCGCGGCCGCGGAGCGGGAGAGCCGCATGGCCCGCGGGGAGCGCGGCGGCAGCGCCCCGCGGCGCCGGGGCGGCGGCGGCGGCGGGGGGGGGGACGGCGGCGGCGGGCATGGGGGCGGCGGACGGCGCGGCCCTCGGCCCCGGCGCGCTGCCGCGGCGCTGAGACCCCGGCCCTGCCTGCGCGGCGCCGCCGAGGAGGAGGAGGACGAGGAGGAGGAGGAGGAGGAAGGACCGATGGCGAACAGCAGCGAGCTGGGGAGCAGCAGCAGCCCGCACCTGCCCAGCGCCGGCGGCCTGCTGAGCGCCTCCGGGCTGAAGCTGGCCACCCTGGGCTTGATCCTCTGCGTGAGCCTGGCGGGCAACGTGCTCTTCGCCTGGCTCATCCTCAAGGACCGGCACCTGCACCGCGCCCCGTACTACCTGCTGCTGGACCTCTGCCTGGCCGACGGGCTCCGCTCGCTGGCCTGCTTCCCCTTCGTCATGCTGTCGGTGCGCAGTGGGGCCGCCTGGCCCCACGGGCCCCTCAGCTGCAAGGTGCTGGCCTTCCTGGCCGTGCTCTTCTGCTTCCACGCCGCCTTCCTGCTCTTCTGCGTGGGGGTCACACGCTATATGGCCATCGCCCACCACCGCTTCTACGCCAAGCGCATGACGGGCTGGACCTGCCTGGCTGTGGTGTGCATGGTGTGGACCCTCTCCATGGCCATGGCCTTCCCCCCAGTTTTCGACGTGGGCACCTACAAGTTCATCCGGGAGGAGGAGCAGTGCATCTTTGAGCACCGCTACGTCAAGGCCAATGACACGCTGGGCTTCATGCTCATGCTGGCGGCTGTCATCGCCGCCACCCACCTGGTCTACATCAAGCTGCTCTTCTTCATCCACGGCCACCGCAAGATGAAGCCGGCCCAGCTGGTACCGGCCATCAGCCAGAATTGGACCTTCCACGGGCCGGGAGCCACCGGCCAAGCAGCTGCAAACTGGACGGCTGGCTTTGGCAGGGGGCCCACACCACCCACCCTCGTGGGCATAAGGCAGGCCACCCACAGCCAGATCAAGAGGCTGCTGGTGCTGGAGGAGTTTAAGATGGAGAAAAGGCTCTGCAAGATGTTCTACATGATCACCTTGCTCTTCCTGCTCCTCTGGTCCCCCTACATTGTGGCCTGCTACCTGCGGGTCTTCATTAAGGCCAGCTCCATCCCCCAGGTCTACCTGACCACCTCCGTCTGGATGACTTTTGCCCAGGCAGGGGTCAACCCCATCCTCTGCTTCATCTTCAACAAGGAGCTCAGGGTCTGTCTCCGAGCCCACTTCCCATGCTGCCAAAGCATCCAGAGCACCCAGGGCACCATCCTTTGTGATCTCAAGAGCTTTGGGATGTAGGGGGGCTTTTCTCTTTCTGAAAAAGAAAGATGGATATCATTTTCCATGTTTCTGCATATGATCTCAAGAGAGTGTGACCTGTGGGGGACATACTAAACCGCCACCCAGCACCCAAACCTTAGGCTGTAAGAAGCTATTTTATTTATTTTTCTATATTTTGCTTATGCTCTCTTCAGAACATAAAAGGTTGCTGTCTATGGGAACAGGTACTTGAGCAGAACACCCCCAAACCTTAGGCAGTAAGAAGCTGTTTTTCTTTGTGATTGTGTGGTTTTTAAAAACTAAACAGGGCTCCAAGTTTCTGGTCTTGCTTCTAACGTTTCTAGACATGATTCCAACAGATACGGATTAAGGCCATGACTTTTTTTTTTTTCTTTCCCTATTCCTGTCTGTTTTGATAAAGGCTTAACAATTTTACTCATGTAATATTTGATAAGGGCCGAGACAATTTTATACTAAAGTTATTTTTGATGACCTCAAGAGGTGTTGTTTTATTATTATTTGATTTTAAGTGAAGAACAAGAAGAGGATGTTCCTAATGTGGTCAGAAGTCAGTTTTTGGTGGGAGCTGTTGGGTTCATTCATTCTCAAATGGTTTTGAGTATTTGAAGCAGTTACTTATAACTTTTGCTTGACATGCAAACAGTGTAGAACTAATTTCAATTTTCTTGTTGCACTATTCATTTGGTAATATTTCAGAACTATTTGTGAAACGTGATTTTAAAATACCAACTTTAAAAATAATCAACTATAGCAGTTTTTAAAACCTAGATTGAAATTCATATTTTACTGCCTTTATAGGAAGTTATCTACAAACCTGGGTAATACTTGTACATTTTGACTGTTTTCTTTAATAAAATATTGAAAACCTTTACTGTATGTAATTGTTTCAGAATGGCAGCATTCTGCTTTGCTGGCAAATAACTTGTGTATGTGGAAGGTTGTATGTCTTGTGTCTGAGTAGATTTCACAGCTGAGGTTATTATGGACAAGCACAATCCTTATTTGCTGTCAGATCTCAATTTAGGTGTTTATACCAATAAAAGTGACTAAAGCTATTTTTTAAGAAGACTTAAGTTCATGATGGGCAACAGGTTTAAATAGCACAATTCTGTGTGTCTACTGAAAGCAAATTTCTGCTTTAGCTAATCGCTCCTCTGTTAATGATAGAAAAGTGCGTAATTGTGGATCGCTAATTTTAGTTGGCAAAGCAGTTTTTTAGCATGGTGGCTTGGTTAATACTGTACTCATTTCTAAACTATATTCTTAATGGGTAATCTACGTTTATTAAGTGTGGCATTTTAACCTGCTTTATTGTCCTACAAAAAAAACTTCTCTGAAACTATTTTAACCGGCAGTCTGATGGCAAGATCCTGACACAACTTTTTAGCCATCTCAGAGGAAGCTGTCCCTGCCGTGCTTTCTTTCCGATGCATCACATAACATTTATCAAACACAGATCATAGCAGTGCTGGAGCAAGTCACATGCAAGGTGGCAGAGAAAAGCTCCATTTCCATGAAGAAATCCGTGTCTGTGCTAAGAGTATTTCTGTAGAGTAGTGCAAAGTTGTTAGGCATCAACTGAGAAATGGTTGTCCTGACAGAAGTGAGCACCGAGGAGACGTGTGACAGTTAGATCAGAAGAGGGCTGAGGCGGCAGCTTCAGATGGAGGCAGGGAATGAAATGTCCGGCTTCTGGTTTGGTTTTATGTCTTGGTTTCTAACCCCAAATCAGATCTGAACACCAGAGAGGCAACATTTCTTGAAGCGCGTGCATAAGGAGAAGTTTGCAGTTTGAGCTTTCGGCATAGCGGCCGAGAAGGCAGGCAGGAGGAAGATGGAGCTGTAGTGATACTGCCCGAGCTGGGCTGAGGAATACAACCATGGATGGGGTGTCTTGAAAACCAAGTGAGACTTAATGGTCATTTCCAAAGCTGTTTGAAAATGCATCTGGGTACAGAAGAAAGCTGTCAGGAACCCCAGATCACAGCAGGAGATGGTTATCAGAGCTCGCTATATTTTCATCCTGGAATATCAGATCATAGCGTAGTGAATCTTGGAGAGTAATGGGGTAGAGTTGTCTTACAAAGACCTAGGGACAAGCCATCGATGCTGTTGCTGGGAATGGTGTTCCAAGTACACCTTACATGCCTGTTTTGCTGATGGGCCTTTTTAGCAGGATTCCAACTTTTGCAGAATCGTATTTCCTTAAAACTTAAGAAGCTTCCTATGTAGAGGCCTAGAACTATGATCTCTAACTCAAATCTTGCCTTCTTTTTCCTAATTCTGCTGGTACCCAAGCCAATGTTTTCTTTCTCTTATCCTATTAAAAATGCCTGATATTTTGGCATCCTATCTCTCTTCTAGGCTATAAGTAGTATGGTTGCGATTCTATTTAAACCACAGAGATGGGAGAATAGTTATTTTAAAACCTCCTTAAAAGCTGCAAGGACCAGATTTTTCACTTCCAGAAAAATTAAGCACAAGTTGTACAGTCAATAATGTATGTGGGGGATGAAAAAAAACCACCTTTGGCTGACCTGATGGTTTGATTTAGACTTAGTTTATCAAGCCATGGTGCTGTATTGAAGGCCAGTCTCTGTGTAGGCATCACCCATTGCAGTGATGCCCTCGCTAGATGGGTGAGTCTGGTTCTTACCTGCTGAAGATAACAGATGCTTTGCTATCACCTATCAGTGGCAACCAGACCCAGCCTTACCAGAGCAAAAGGATACAAAAAAAAGTTTTAAAAGGATAGTCTATACCAGGCCTTTTGCTTGCATGTAGCTTCCAGGGCTGTCTCAGGACTCTACGATGGGCAGAATCAGTGCTGTTTGAAGTTAATTTTATATTTTAGGTACTTGTAATATCAGGCAGATTGTGATGCTGGCCAGGCTAGTACAGAAGAGAAGGAACTCCAGTAGCTTTAATTCAGGGTTTGGATGGGTGTTGTTCACTAGGCCTTCATTCCAGAAAGTGTGAAACTAAATATCGAGGACAGACACATGGCAGAAAATGAAACAGCGCTTGGTGCCAGCACACCAACAAACACCACTTTGCAGGTCTGTCCTGCTGGCTGAGGGCACACCAAGAAAGTATGAGAAACCAGAAAGGGATGGCGAGGCACCAGAGGATAAACATACCTTCTGAAATCCAAGAAAAAATAATAAAGTTGCAAAAAACCATAGCAGTTCCAAAGCACAGCATTATGTTCTCACAGCATCCTTTAGTCTGCATATGGGGAAAGTGGGTCACGGAGATTAAATGTGTTGCCCAAGATCAGAGAAGGGGTGTCAGAGAGGATGAAAACCTGCTCTGGGTAACAAAATTGGAGAAATAACAACAGGGAGAATGGGCTGAGCACAGTGAGCCATCCCTGATGCTGTTGGGACATGCGAAGAGCAGCTCAAAGCCCCTACGCCCCCAGCTGCCCCATCCAAAATCCAGCGTGCTGCTGGTCTCACTGAGACGTGCTAGTGGCTGAGACTCCTGGAGAGCTGGGTGTTGATAATTACCTCCCCCGTCCATGTGAGAAGCTGTTGCAGCTTGTTGTGCAAGTCCTGGGCTCACTTGTGAAAACTCAGATGACCTGAACCCCTCTCCCCATCCCCACTGACCAAAACGCAAAGTACTGGGAGGGTTTGGCGAGCTGCAGCGGGGCTTTCCCAGTTCTTCCCTCTACCTGTGCTTGGCCAGAATAGAGATTGAGTCTTCTCTATACCCCTCCAGGCAGATGTGTGAGAGTTTTCCATATTCCGGGCAACACGAGTGCTGAGCATCACGGGAAATACCAACATCATCTCCCCCAGAGATTCTCGGCAGTCTGGCTCCGAGGTCACAGCGTGCTGGCTTTTGCATATCTGTGGTGAAGAATTGCAGTTACACTGAGACCCGCTCCGGAAAAAAATCTTGATTGCTGCTGGCATCTTCACTCACTCCCCAGGTATTTAACACATTCCTTGCAACAGTCCCAGTCAAAAATCTTGAAGTTAGTGGAGGTTTTTAGGATAAACTTAAATCTCAGGCCAGCTTGAAAAATGACACTGGACTGAAATCTCAAGAAGTGGCTACGGCGATCTCTGACTTACAACACTCAATGCTTGGAGTACTGTGGGGTGCTTCTAGCTCTGCTGTTAGATTTGGAAAGAGTTTGCTAGGAAAGGGGCTGAAATGTTTGGTCCCAGCCAAATTATCTTGGCCTCATTCGGTGGTCATGCTAGAGGTGGAGGATGAGCAGGGGGACGCGTAGCCCACAAGCTGTCATCATTTGCTTTTCCAGTACTAGGTCTGCACCAGAGGAGACAAAGCTGCCTCCCAGAATGGTGTGAAGCCAGTAGCCTTGAGTAAAAGGGCAGGAATTTGGCTTGGTCTGATAGCAACAGTTCCTTCTTGGGGCTCTACCTGGATGTGATACAGCTACACCTCCAGAAGGCTGTTCTGCCATATGCTGCGGGACTGCCCTGGGACACGTTGTGCTGAGCGCGGAGGAGAGCAAAGCTGGCGTTTTCCCCTCTCTTCCCAGCAAAGGATGGGTGGAGTTTGGCTGGACCCCTGCCACTTGCCCCACACGGTTGAGCACAGTCACCTTGCTTCTGTGTGGCACCCGCGCTTGCTCAGAATTGCCAACAAACCACCCCGAGAGATGCGGCTCCGGACAAAGTAACAGCCACATATTGGCAGAACGCAATGTTAAGTATCTCACTTCATTAACTTAGTCTGCAGATTAGATGCTGCTGTGGCATAGCAGAATGCTCCAGAAACCGTATTAGATAGTTATGCTGCAAATAAAATTATTAGAAACACAGCAGGGGGGCTATTTTCTAATAGAGGTCCCCTAAAATCCTCAATTTTAGCACAGCTTCCTTTATAGTTGCTAAGAATACTGCACAGGCTACAATTAACTTGCTTGTGATATGAACCAGAAAGCACCTCCCGTGCTATGGTGTTCTTAAGCTTCAGAATATTATCAAGTATATGACGTCTTGAAGAAATGGAGCCATCAGAGAAAGACCATCAGTGAAGATCGTCACTTAAATGCTGGTGCAGAGTCACGCTGGGCCGGGGCCATGCCAACAGAAGTCTTTCCCCAAAGCTCCTTTTATGCTGGTGACCTCTGACGCCATGTCATTCATGAAGGACCCTGTGCGGGGTAAGTCCTTACTCATCCGTCGGTTGTAGAACCGGTGACCGAGAGCTGATTTTCCCTCAGGCCTGACGTCTGCAGCGCTCTGACTTTCCCTCAAGCTGACGATGCTGAGCATCTCTGAGCCTATTTTCACTTGGTACAAGTCATTAACTGCCCCACACCTCGGTACTTTATCTGAAAAATGATTAATTATTCTTAGTCACCTTTGTAAAGCACAGAACTACTGATGGCAAGAGCAGAGCATTATCACGGGTGAACAATCGCTGACTACATAAGCTTTCATCACTTAACTTTAAAGTCAAGCTAAGCCTTTAATGCAAGCTGTTGCATTTCTGTATTTCCATTCATGTTTAATGACCTCAGTACTTGCTCTCTGTCTTTGATCTTGTGAGTCACACATGGTTGTACTGTGGATGTATTTATCGGAAAGCCACTTTCTTCAGTGCCACATTTTTCACCTCTACGGTGACCAGGTTGATAGCGCAAAGCACTTTGTGTAGGAGGCTTTCAAGTTCAAAGCCAGTCTTGCAAGGGCGCAGGGAAGCTGTGAAGTCCCAGTTAATTTTAGGCAGTCATCACAGCGCTAATAGAGTAGGCAGAAATCAAGAGATCGCTTGGTGAAGAGAAAGCCCATCCTAAAGTTTCTGAATGTTATTTACTGGTGTGTCATTAAAAAAAACCAAACAAATTAATCCTGTGTTTTTGTGAGGATGATTAACCATTGGAACAAATCATCCAGAGAAAAAAAAAAAACGGATCCTCCATCTGTGAGAGGTGCGGTGTGAGCCTGCGCGCCTGCCCACAGCACACCTGCCCCGGCACCCGCTGCCCGCCCTGCGCCGGGACCTGGGGCTCAGCCCAGCCCCCAGGGAGGACAAGAAATCAGAAACACCAGTAAACAGCACCAGAACCCTCTCTGTCTCGCAGTGATTCACTCCTTCCTTTTGCTAACTGTTTTACAACACCGATTTTATCGTACCTTATAAATACCAGTGCTTGCCTCTCTCAGGAATTTTAGCAGAGGTAGAGCTGAAATGGCTTTGTCATTAAAAAAAAAAAATCCACAGAGGGAAACAGAGGAAGATTCAGAAGGAAAGGCTGAAATCTGGGTGCTTTCTGACAGCGAGAAAGAGAGGAACGATTTAGTGGAATATTACCTCACTCCATCGAACCACTCAGTCTGTCCCCATCTGTCACCAAGTGCTTGCAGCAGGGTGATGGAAAGGAAACTGTTGAGTAGCTTGATAGTCGAGTAAATCAACTGGGCTTTTTCCTTTTCTTTTCCTTTTCCTCCCTCATTAGGCCTCGCATGCTCACAGGGCACAGCGGGTCCCCCAGTGTGCTGCGCCAAGGGTGAGGGAGGAGACGGACGGTCCCCTGGGTGCCATGGGGCTGCAGTGGCCCTGGGGCAGAGGGACCAGCCAAGCTGCCCCAGGGGAACGAGCAGAGCCGCAGGAGACATCTGGGTGTGGAGGAAGGCGGGTGAACGTGCAATATGTTCAGCCAAGCTGCAGTGTGACTAAAGGGGGAAAACATGGGCACCTGAGCCAAGGAGCCAGCAGAATCATGGGCAGAGGTAAAGCTTGGAGCCATGGTGTGAAAGCAAGGAGGGACACGCTGAAGCCGAGCATCACCAAAGTGCTTCCCGACGGGGCGATGAAGGATGCTGCAGAAGCCAGGCTCTGCAGGACCTGCCTGCAGCGCTGCCGATGGGGACGGAGCTCACCGTGCTCATTTTCCTCACCAATAGATCCTAAACTCTCAGCCAGACAGACTTTCTCTTACTCTCCGTTTGTGCAATGTCTGTCTGAGCCCAAGTGCTGATGTAAACCAAATCCAAACAGTTGAAGGCTCTGTTGCAATGTGCGAAAGGTTTGTTAGCGACTTCGGGGAGTTTAATGAAACCAGGGCGGGGAGGGAGGTGAAATTATGACACCACCGCGGTCAGGAAGTTTTGCCATTGAATTTGAAGGGGTGGGGGACCTTCCTGTCAAGGTTTCACCCATGCGAGAGAAGAAATTGCAGAGGGAAAAAAAAATAAATCTACTAATTTGACAGGATGCGGTGAAAATTTTGGAAAGAGGGAGCATGGTTACAGCTACCCTGCCAGTGCCTCTGCCTGGGCTGGCCTTTCTGGCTGGTCCCAGGAAAGGGATTAGAGGTGCGCTCCGATGCCTGGGCTCCAGGGTAGCCTAGAGGAGTAAATACATGGTGGGCCCACCTTTGCACCCCCTGAAATTAATAGCAGCTTTGCTGCTTTATGAACGCTCTGCCGCAAGAGCCACGGCTGCCCGTTCGCGCTGAAAGAGCCCACAAATGTCTGCACGAAGTGACATGAGTGCACTCACACGTACGAGAGAAAAAGTAAATAAAGAAGGCTCAGCCCTCCTTGCTTGGCTGGAACCTGGCCATGTTTTCAGCCTGCTTCTGAGCTGCACTACAGCCTTGGGATTTACAAAGCCACGTTGCATTTAAAAGCAGATTTAACCCCTTCCACGTGTTGCGATGCTGGGGCGGAGGCTGGGTGGGATTCCCAGCCCAGGGAGATACGCACTGCCCACAGGGTGCCATGCTGAGCTCACGGGATGCTGGCAGGGACACAGCTACAGCCCATCCTTCCCATGCCGCCTGCTGGGACAGTTCTGCATCCCAGGATAGCTCAGGCTGCCGTGGTGTGGGCACATGCTGCGTACAGCACATGCTTTATCTGGTCTATGAGATTCATAACCTTTTGGGGACTGGGACATGCCTGGAACATGCCGATGTCTGGTGCCACGGTACAAAGGAGCATCAATCTGGGGTGCTCTGGGCACTGCTGGCACACAATGAACATGTACCCAGTTTCCCAGGCAAATTTGTGTTTGCAGAGGAGATTTTCTCTCATTTTTATGTTGTGCATGCATTCTTTTCCCCCACGAATTAAGCTGTCTTACACTCAGACCTTTGGGGAACCCGTGCCGCGGGGGTGTTTACAAGGGTGCTGTAGGATTATATTGCTCATTCCTCCTTTCCTGCACACTGGGCTGTACTCCTTGCCATTAAACGTGCTGCCATCCACCCTGCCTTCAGCGCACCGGGCTTACATGGCTTCAGCCCTTCACATTCAGCCCTTCCCAGCCCTGACGACCAGGCAGAGTAGCCAAAGGCTCCCACCACCCTCTGAGGCAGCCGCATCATACGGGGGAGTCTGCCCTGCCAAATCATCGGGATGTATCCTACCGCACCGGGCTGGCTCTGCCCGCACTCCAGACTCTCCTTGAGAAATGACAGGTGACTTGCTGTACGTTTGATGTGCATTAAACTCATCTCCATTCCTGTGCTCAGAATTATTGATTAGTCTAGCAGCTGTACCCCCGCTGGGTTGGCATTTCATATCTATGTAATAGAGAAAGGCACACTGATTTTGCTGTTATCAAAATCCTCTTGTATTTGCACAGTCTTTTCTCTTCCTGCAATTTTCTAATCCCTTCTGGAGAACATGTTACACATTGTCAAGATCAAATTCCTGAGACATCTTGTTTAAATCAAGAGATTCTTAGCACCTTCTGTTTCTCTCGAATAGCCATCTGCACAGTAATAACAAATTAGGGAGCTACTGGGGCAGGGGAGTCATCAGCGAGGACCTCAGACCGTGGTCATACTTGGTGTTATCATACATCATTATGGTGCATTATGCTGATAAAGCTAATTAGCAAAGTACTTCTTGACAAGATACATTGTAAAATTTTCTAACGTACTAGGGTTGTGAAGTAACAAGAAGTCTGAAGCCTAGACTCTATCTACAAAGGGATAAAGCCAATCATAATGCTGTTTCTTACCTTAGAGTTTACCATACAGACCATATGGTACCCCAAACTCTCTTCTCAGCCATCAAGACACTCTTCAAATTGGCAGCCTTCACTTCAGCTGCTCCTGCTATAAAACCAACGTTGTGGCTAGGGTGACCTGTCTCCCAGGCAAGCACCCATGCCGATCTGAGTCCCACTTCCCACACAACCAGGACAATTCATTCTGTGTCACCCCCTCACTCATAGACTTCGTAACAATACTTTTTTTCAAAGTGACCACATTTCCCAGGGGGGGTGTGGGCAGGAGGATGCAGATGAGGCTGAGGTGCAGCTGGGTTCTCTCCAGCTCAACAGCAGAGCTTCCCCTCCAGCCCCCCCAGGCTCACAGGTGTGTGTTTGCTCGGCCAGCTGTGCACCCGCAAACCCAAAACACCTTGCTTCACCTTTCCTAATAAGCACGTAATCAAATTAAGGCAGCAGCTCATTATATGCGGTGGAGTCCTTTCCTGAAATGGCTCTCTGCTAACCCCAAATCTGGTTACAAACATGGAAGCTCCTACGGTTTGGTGTGGTATCATTATTCTATAGCATATCTGTAATATAAATATTAATATAATATTAAACATTAATGCACGTTTCTATTAATAATTGATAATATTAATTCAATATTAATTAAATTAAACCAAATGTTGGCTCAGATCTCCTAGGTGGAGTGAATAAAGGAAAGTGTTTAAACAGGCTGTCTCTTAACAAGCTACATGTGGAGAATGAGACTGCTGCCTGTCACAAAGGTGTTTCCAGGGCTGCCAAGAGTTCTGTTCTCTCTTCCCATCCCATTCCTCCTGCAACGGCCTGGCCCCTTCCCTTCCTCCCAGGTGGGCGAGGAAGCTGTTCCTGCCCTGGGATTATTGCCAGGGTGACTCTGAAGCAAACTGAGCATCACGGGGGGCCCCGGGAAAACTCCTGTGGCAGAGCTGGCTCGAGGCTGGCCACATTTTCCAGCACTCCCATGGAGTCTAGTTTGCTGTGCCCCTCCAGTCTACAGCTGCCTCAAGGGAAATGCAGAGGGGCACGCGTGGCCATTTAAATTTTGAAATACTCCTTGTGGTCATTGGTTAACCTATTATCACCGTAAAGCAAAGGTAAAGGGCTTTTTTCCCCCTCTTCCACTGCAGACAGAAATGAAAGGCGCATTGCAGGTGTGCTTGGGTGAGGAGATCTCCCCTAGGATGGCAGAAAAGATAATTGATTAGGACAGAGTTTAGGAAAGAATTGGGATGCAAAAGCTTAATCTTCCTTCCAAAATGATCTCTCAAATCAACTAACCTTCACTGTGAGCATCAATTAATGAGAACTAAATTACTAAAAGGGGAATCGTGGTAATAATGACTGCCAAGTGAATATAGTGGCGATGTAGGACAGTGAGGTTGTGCCTTTAGCTCTTCTATGCCAGCAGCCGCTCCAGCGGCAGGCAGACCGGCTGCGGCAGGGACAGTGTGGAGAAGCCCCTCAAGGACAAGTTCAGGATAATGTCCCTCAAAGAAGCACCTTCCTAATGCCCTGTCCCAGGGCATCTGCAGGACATGAGTACTTCGACCTCCTACAGATGGTGTGAACTTTGAACTCGTGTAATTGGGGCTGTTCTCATTACCCAGATAAATGCCTAATCCCACAAGTTAATTGGCACAAATGATAACTGTGAAGTTGCTCTGCTCTTGCCTGATAAACTCTCCCAGGAGTTCAGTTGGGCAGGTCTAAGGCTGTCATCAGATGTAATTGTCCACTCACGATGACGTAAACCAGGATTATTACCTTCAGCAGAGTCACTGGTGATTTGTGCCAGTGGGAGATGAGAAGCAGGGCTGGTGTTTCATGCTGTGGTTCATTGTTTTGAGCACTATGACAACGTGCTTTGGTAAAAAAATGAATGAAGCAAGAGGTGGAACACATACACATTTGGGCTGCTTCTATTTTCCTTCTTGATTTTCCCTTTGAGTGTAAATTCAAGTCTATGGTATTAAGCTAATTTTACACTGATAGACATGGACAGAAAAGCAAATCCCAGGCTCCCAGTGCATTCCTCCTCTGGAGACTCATTGTGTGGGTGCACAGGGTGTTTGAGGAGCCCCACTACTGAGTGACAGTGGTAGGATCAGGTTTTGGGGCTTTTAAATCCTGGTTACGGGAATTTCTGCAGTGCTCGCAGGTCACTCATGCTCTTTCACCAACACAATCCAGCCCTTTGGGTTAGCGATGAGCCCCTCTAAGACTTCAGATCTAATACCGGCTCTTTGCACCTGATCACATTAATGCAAACCACATATAAAATTACTCTTTGGTGGCCCCAGACTTTCTGTTTGTTTTTTTTCCTACAGGACCTGAGTCTGTTGTCACTTGCACAGCTCCTGTATCGCCACCGCAAAGGGTGAAGCAAAATATACAGGCTTTGGAGCAGGAGCCCTGGGGTTGGGCTGTTCGGAGTTGGGAGGATGCAATCCTGTCTCTCAAGACACTTATCCTTCTAAGGGGTGCAGGATCCACAAGGATCTGGCCAAATAGCAGATCCAGGTGGTCCTTTCTGTCTCTTCAGGGAGGCTGTGGAGCCCAGTGGAAGGTACCTGGTAAACTCACTGGGACATTTCTCGTCTTCTCTAATACAGGTGTTTGCTTTGATACAAGTGTGCTAACTTCTCTCAAACCGCTCATCGTCATCAGCAGCAAAGCACTGCTTGTTGAATGATGAATGACTTCACTTTTCCAGTTCCAGCATATGTTTGCATGTCTGAGAGCAAGAAATGTGTGAAACTCACACAAACTATTGGAATTCCAGCTCCAGGGACTGACAAGTAAATATGAAGTTGCACGGTATTTCATAGAAAACCCACAAGTTATATGTTTGCTGGGTTAAAGTTGATCCTTTGAGGTGTGTGCCAAGAAAAACCTCTGGTATTAGCTACACCAAAATACCTCCGTGATCTAAGACTGCAGCTTGGTTGGGGAGTTCATGCCTTGTAAATCGCTGAGTTTCCCTAAAAGCAGCCAGAGGTGTATAATCTTTTGCTGAGCTATCCATAAGGAGCTCTGCTAACTTGGGTGGATCGAGTATGTGATAACAGATTACACTGAATAAAAATGGAAAACCACAATGACAAAATAATGTTATAATATTAAAATAAATCAAATCATATTCTGCCATTATTCTGATACAGAATTTTTACACAGCAAATTAGATACATGTACAAGAAGTCAGGCAGCCCATTACAATAAACTTCAGGGTTCCTTTTTTAATATAAACTACATCTTAATACATAGTTTGAGATGATCAGGTAGTTTTACACCAACTCAAGTAACAACAACGTCTTTGCATCTTAGAATACTAAAATAACCTTTTAATGCTTTGAATATTGAAGTGCTTTAGTTCCACCTGCCACTTTAAAAAAGTGTAAAAACTACATCTATTGGTTAAACTTTTACCCTAGAGATGCGCCTAACTTACAAATACAGTTATATTAATAAAGATACGAAATGTGATGTAAATACAGTTTTTTGGCAATCATCATATGCTTCACACTAAGCAATTATTCAATTCTCAGTTCCATTTGGGCATTCCAAAGTGTAAAAACGTGGCCAAAGTTTTCCAAAACTGACAGTAATCTTGGATGTTTTCATTCTGGGGTTAAGCTGGAACCATGAAGACCACGAGACAGCTCAGAAATCGTTGAGCTCCTGCCCTCGGAAAGCAGTGTCACCTTAGCAAATCTCATTTTGCTTACCCCAAAAATGAAAGCATCTGCCACCCTGAGTCCCTCCTGCAAACCTCGGCCACCACAGCGCAGTATCTCATCTTCGGTTTGAATGTTGGTGAGGCAGGAAAGTATAGTAAAGGGTTTCCCCTGGCAAGTTACCTTGTTCGTCACAACAACAAGAAAAAAGAATACATCGAGTGGCTCTTTCTAGTGCAGAATAGCTCCTGCTAAAAAAAGACATCTTCTTTTCTGAAGTCTGGTAAACATTTGAATTTGCCGGGAGAAGTCCGTATGCAGGCCAGGCCGGGGAGACAGGGGCAGGTGTGGTGCATCCGCCGCCCGGAGAAGGGAACCTGGGGACAAGAGCACAGATGTCAGGGACAGGGAGCACGGCAGCGACGGTGCTCAGGATGGATCGATTCGGATAAATGGCGGGGATATGGCGAATGATGCCCGCCCCCCTCCATGGCAGGAGATCCCCGTGAGCTGCAGCACAGGGGCCGGAGAGCAGATGGCAAAGCCAACCCCATCGTATTTCCCAGTCAAGCCACAGTTAAGAGCAAAACGTTAACAGTCCATGTGGCTTTGCAAATCTATACCTGTGACACATGTTCTGCATTTACTCCCGTTTCATAAAGGCATCTGTTGTGAAACTACACTGGCCTTTAGCATGGCATTTTGAGGTGTTTACTGTGCAGGGGTTTCTGCTCGCCCTGATTCCTGCGCTGCCGTACAGCACGGGGCAGCCTGTCAGCTGCATAGCAGCACCCAGGAACCGCAGGATCCCGCGGTAATTCAGGCTGGAAGGGATCTCTGGAGGTCATCCTGCCTGACCTCCCTTTGAGAGGATCCCCTCGCCACCGGGCAGAGGATTCTCGTTTCATCCCAGCCTCCTCCAGCTCCCTGTGTTGCAGGGAGCACACACGCAGACTGCATTAAACTAATTGAATTGTGCCACGATGTGCACATGCACTGACAGTCTTTAGCAACTTGATTACAAACCCCACCTTTTACAGGAGCCATGCCTCTGCCAGCACATGAGCTGAGCAGGACAGGCTGGTGGGACGGCATGGCCAGGAGCTGTGGTCCTGCCGGCCAGCAGCATGCCCTGAGCATCCATCGGGATGCAGTGAGGGAAGCACAGAGGCACAAAGCCACTGCTGCCAGCTGGGCAGCAGCCCTAATTCCCTCATTTCCTGATTTCTGGGCCTTTTGAGCCTGCAATTTCAATATCCTGAGATTGCTTTGTGTCAGCGTGCAATTTTTCTCTTTAAGAAAGTCGAAGGGAGAATGTCCCACACATTTCCCCGCGCGTCATGCCAAGGACCTGCCTGACTCCAGTGGCATCCTGCCAGGCACAGGGGACAAGCAGGGGGCTCACAACACCCTGGGCCAGTGCCAGACCCCTGCCCAGCATTGTCTCAAGAGCAGCCCTAGGGCGAGGGACGCTGTGGACTTCCCTGTGCCATCCAGCACAGCCCCTCTGTCCCGGCACAAGCGGAGAGGCCACCAACCACGGGTGCTGGGGACTCCCCGTGGGAATCACAGCGCTCAGGTGCCCACACACAGCGCTGCAGAAAAGCTGAAAATCTGAGCTCCTCGGACTGGTAAAGGCTGACTCAGAGGTACCTCTCAGCCCCCCAACAGCGCAAATGATTTATTCAAAACGTTACATTCACTGCAAGGAAATGTTCCTTTCAGCGGGACTCCCACACTGAAGATGTGGCTTAATAACGCAGCAGGCTGGGGACAGCAGGTGACAGCTCTGCACGCTGGCTATGCCGGCTGAGCCGGTGCGTGCTTCGCCCATGCCAGCACCAGGTTTTAAGGAGCACGGGTCAATGGGGGTTTGGAGGTGAAAAGGAAACAAGGGAGCTCCTGGGAGAGAGGTGAGGGGTTATGTGCAAGGTGCACAGAGGCAGCGAAGCAACCCCCCGGTGTTACCAACTCTGTCTGCTGACCCACCAAGCGGCACCTGCCTGGCCCTGTGGGCAAACCCTGCCTCCCTGCCTGCAAACCCTGCCTCTGCAACGCCAACCGAGACTGTTCACGGCATCAAGCCAACGCCATCTAGTTGCTGAGAAGGAAACTAGAAGGTGGAAACCCAAGGGCCAGCCATCTCCTCCAGGGTATCTCCAAGCGGTGGCATGGCCATGGTGGTGCCTGCTTTGTACCTGACCTGCAAATGAGAGGACGTGGTGCTGAGGGCAATTAGTTTCCCAGTTGTCCCCTACCCAAATATTTATGGGACAGGAACCGCTGAGCAAACTCTCCATCCTTAAAAATACCTAATTTCACATGCTGCAGTAAAACAATTTGCTTTGTGTTTGTCATGAAGAGCAGTGGGGTGAGGAATCTAAATCTAAAATTAACCTCGTAAAGCTTATAAACATCAGTGACCATGACTGTAAGTCTGGGGTGGACAGGCGTCTTCTCTGATTGTAATTATGCCGGCAATTAGATTAAAATACATCAGGCAGTATAAATTATTGCCCAACAGCAATAAGCTCATAAAAACCCCTACAAGACAGCTTCTTTTATCCTGTAACCCCTGTTAATGTAAAGAGCCCTTACAAGAAAAACCTGCTGCATTATATAGTAAAAAACAGAATTTGGTCCCAAATATCACAGCAGATTTAAAAATTTAACTGTAATAGAACGGATCCTTGAACTTCCAAAAACTGAGAAAATAAATGATAGGTACTGAGCTGAGAAGCCAGGCCTTGGATGAGACAGTGAGTGAGGCCGCTAACTAGCTGCACATTTATAATCTAAATTTATTCACAGGTGACGACTCTTGGGCCATACTCTTCCCTGAGGACGGCTCTGAAGGCCGCCAGGTTCTCAAGCTCCTTGGTAACATCCCATTCAATCTTTTGTATACAGACTGTATTATTTATAAATAAACAGTCTTTTTCATAGTGCAGAATTACATATCCTTAAATAAATGTATTTGTTAATAGCATAGTGTATCGTATAATATTAATAGCATAGTGTATCATATAATAATGTACTAATATGTAACTAATGTTATATATGTGTGCGTATATATCTATACATACATACATATTCAAAATCAATAGGTATAATAGAAGCAAAGAGAGCCTGCTGTGAGTTTTCTTAAGTACAAGCGTGTATCAACACTTTCTCAGCGGCTTTTGAAGGCACCAGTGGCTCCCAGCCTCTGGAGCACAACTGGACATCGCTGTTTGATGGCCGGGACCGTGCTGCAGTGATGCACCAGGTGTCCCAACACTGGCTGGTGACGTTTTTATGCTCGTGATGGGATCTTGTCCAGTTCCACCGAGGTCGGTGGTGTTTGCTACGCTCCTGCTCGCACACGTAGGCAGGGCTGGGCTTGGGAACTGCTCAGGCTGGTTCGGATCGTGTAATGAAGCGAAACAACAACAAACTAATAAGAAAACAAACCGAAAAGCGTGTATTACTTTCATCCTCCGATTGTCTTCAGCATAATTCTGACAGTAATGTATTTCTTTATGTAGGTACCTTCAGCGCTATTTCCATACAGATGCAAATGGCCGGGTATTGTAACGCACGGGATGTTTCCCCGCCTTTTCACCACGTATAGTTTTTATGCAATGTGATGCACAACGCGGTATGTTCCTATTCCTTTCTGCCCTGCCAGCTCTGGTCCCACAGTCCCCCCCGGTGACGTACTCACTCGGTGACTCAAAGGATGGCACTCCTCTCCCAAATTTCCCATCGGCGTGCACATTCGCAGGCTGCGGATCCAGAGGCTAACGGCACAGCACATCCCTCCTCCGCACTGCTGGTCCCGGTCGCAGGCCTGGAGTTCAACACAGCAGGAGGCAAACAAAGTGAATAATTAATATATTCCAGAAATAGGACAGATCTGGTGCTCACGAGCTGCCTCTGACACCCCATAAGCTATCATGGCTCATTAAGGCTGAATAACTAGATTTAAGGCTGATTCGCAATACTTTTATCTCCCATGGATCTGAACATACAGGCTCCTGGCACGTTTCAGAGTTGAGCCCAGGATGTTTAAAGCCACGTCCACATATGGAGCTGCTCAGGGCCAAATCCAGGACTGTCAGTGATTTATAGTCCCAAATTCTGAGCACTGATGGACCATGGCACATCCAATGGCACATCCCACTCCCCTTTCCCAGAGCGGAGCCTGAGTGAGCTCCGGCAAGTGGAAGGACCAAGCGCACCAAACAGTCAGGAATCCTGTCTGCGGAGAAGCCAAGATAGGAAATTATCCGTTAATTTGAAGACTTTTAAGTAACTATTCCTTCTAGTTTCTTATGATAATATTTTATGGTTGAGTGCCTTTGCAAATGCAAGACTGCATGATAGGTTTATTAGACAAGTCCAAGTGGACGTAGCTAAAATAGAAGTTTAAATACGGATTCTGTGGTTCTTATCTAGAATTACATGTAACTAAAAGAGGTCTTAAATGTGTAATAGAAAAAGCATTGCATAAAGAGTATGCATCCAAGAAAATGATACTGTGGTAGCATTCCCCCTGCAAGGGGTGGAAAAATATTTCAGCCGCTTACCCAGTACAGCTTAGATAAGCACAAATCAAAATGCAAACTGTTGGGTATGTTTTGAAAACCAGAAACCATGAAGAGCAATTGACGTGTTAGGGTTTGGAAACAGGTTACTGCACATCTTTTGCTCATTTTTTAGCCAAAAGCTTATCAGACTTTTTATTATATGAATTTAATGCAAAAACCAGTCTCCTTTCTTGTATGAGAAATTCCATTAGTTAAAGGTTCTGATTACATCCCAAAGGTAAGCTTAATTAACCCACTGCTCTTCTAATGTCTGACAGCAGAAGTGAGAGACCAAAGGTGCCAGTCAGCAGTACATAAACAGGCAACTTGTAAAAAAATGTACATAAAAGGTGAAAACGGCTCTGGGGAAGACTGTGTTTCAGAGCAAACATTCGCTCGAGGAAAAAATCTTACAGATCTTACCTTGGGATTTACATGATAAATGCCGTTAGACTGTACTCTACTGGGTAAATATTACACTAGTTCAACCAGCAGAAGCCAGACCAAAATATGTATTTACAGATCAGCCAGTAATTTAGGAAAAAGCTGCTGCATTAGTCTCAAGCTGTTAAATAGACTAGCGCTCCTCCTGAACACACATTTAACGAAGCAGGCAGATTTATGCTACAGGTGAGCCCAAACACAAAGAGTATTTACTTGTAGGCCTAATATGGCCACAAAACTACCACTACAGCCTGCCAAGTAGATAAAGTTTACTTTCTGACATCTCTCTTACACACAACCCCCCCCCCCAAAAAAGCCCTCTAAAGGTCTAATTTTTGCCCTAGGCACAAAAAACTGCAGGTCCAGTGATTTTGGCTGCCACCAGCACGCTGGCATCCACTGTTCAGCTGGGGTCACAGGCTCTGCTAGTCCCCACCGGTCATCCTGACCCCCTTGTTATCTCAGTTGTATCCCAAACCCCATCCATCTGCGTGGGACCGGTCCCGGAGTGAAGTACCACTCAGCCGCGGAACAGGTCTGAGTATGTCCTAGCCAGCGAGGCTATCTAAAACCCCGCACAGAACAATTTCTTTTTAAAACTCACACACACGTATATGCATCTGGCAGAACTTTTTAAGGCTCCCTTTCCAAAAATGCATGACAAGTTTTGAAAATATTCAAGCCAAATGCTCCTGCCCACACCTTATCTCCAACGTGTAATTCATACCGCTCACTCCTAACGTTCGCAGGACACAACAGGAAGGACGTCCCTCTTCAGCTCCCCATTTAAGCACAGTTTGGAAAATTCAGCTCAAGGAAAAAGTTCCAGGTGAAATGCCAGCTCAAAGCCAACTGAAGGCAGCACATGGACCACCACTGAAGTGAGGAAGGTTTGAATCAAGTTGTTAAATTGCAACGGAAAAGCACCTTTCGGGCTCTGAGAAAGGGTCTGAGACTTCCTGTTCATCAGAAGCCAAAAATGCATCAAAGCGGTTTAAGCAGAAATGCACTGCGATAGTTAATAAAGTAACATTTTCTAGTTCTAATCTATTTTTACTTTTTGAATCCACTTTGTCCTTGATCCACTATTCAGCGCTTCACAATTACTCTATTTAACAGATTAATTATGCTTTAAAGGTGTAGCCACAACTTGAATAACAGACTTATATAAACTGTTCCTCCATTGCTGGAAATATTTCTACTTAAAAGGAACTTGAAATTCTCAAATATGAAAAAAATTCCTTCACACTCTCTGCTCTGAAAATTAATCAGTCCTGGGAACTGATTTGACCTCCTAAGAAATGCCTACGAGCTGTTTCATGGACTTCAGTGAAGTCTGGACGGGGGGCCTGGACAGCCATGGAGTAATGTGCTGCTGCAAGTACAACTTCTGATGGTTACAAAAGACATGTAAGCTCTCGAAGGAATGCAAGTACTGGGTTATTAATCCAAAGCAAACACTAAAAAAATCATTTTACTTAAGAGTGATGCAACACTTTGGGTTAAATAACGTCGTTGGAAAAAAAAATTTCCCCAAGCAAAGTAAACCTCCAGCCTAAAAACAACAACAACAACAACCGAGGACTCATTTGCAATGGGTGGCTATTGAGGAAAAAAAGCAGCACAGTCATACTCAAAAAAAAAAAAAAAAAAAAAAAGAAAAAAGAAAAAAAGAAAAAAAAAGCCGCGTTTTGCGATGACTGCAATACCGGTGCCTGCCAATACCGGTGCCTGCTCTGTAAGCGGTAGGACTGGAGGAGCTGGAGGAACTCGGGGTGCACAACCGAGCCCGGCCCTCCCAGGGCAGGTCCGGGGGCATCCGGGGCTGGGGGCTGCATTGGGGGGCAGCCTCCAGCCCTGGAGAAGCAGCAGGAGCCTCTGCACACCCACAGACCAGCCTGAAGACACCCCCCTGCCGAGCCCAGGCATCCCTCACCCCAGAGGGACAGTCCCCCACACCGTGGCATGCCTCACCCCGGAGACTCGCAAGTCCTGGTGTCACCCACCGCAGAGACACCCCGCCATATCCCGGCATCCCTTACCCTAGAGAGACCGCCAAGCTCTGGTATCAGTTAGTCCAGAGAGACCCCCAGCTCCGGGCATCCCTCACCCCAGAGAGACCCCCACGTCCTGGTGTCACTTGTCCCAGACAGACTCCCAAGCCCTGGCATCTCTCATCCCCTGGCATAGCCCTCCCTTCCCCGTCCTGGTTTACCACTTATCCCAGAGACACCCCCAGCTCCGGACATCCCTCACCCCACAGAGACCCCCACGTCCTGGAGTTCACTCATCCCGGACAGACGCCCGAGTCCCGGCACTGCCCACCCCAGAGAGACCCCCCGCTCCGGCCACCCCTCAGGGCAGAGAGACCTCCCCTATACCCCGGCACCACTCATCCCCCCGCGTCCCGCTATCGCTCACCGCGGACAGACCTCCAAGTCCTGTCCCCGCTCCCCCCGGCGGACCCCCCCAACCCGCCGCTTTCCCGCCGACCCCCCGCCCGCCTGCGGCGGCCGCTGCCGGCGCGGCGGGTCCCGTCGGTGCCGTCGGTGCCGGTCGGCGGCGCTCACCCCGGTGATGACGGCTCCGTGCCCCGCGGCCACCAGCAGCGACAGCAGCGACAGCAGCGACAGCAGCAGGAGCACCGGCGGCGCGCCGCGCAAGCTCCGCATGGTGCCGTCCCGCGGCCCCTGCGCTCCCCGCGGGCGCAGCGCGGCGCAGCGGAGCCGGGCGCGGCGGCCGCCCCAGCCGTTATAAAGCCGGGGGCTGCCGGCGGCGGCAGCGTGAGTCACCCCCGCCCTGGCAGCGCCGCGGCCGCGGACCGCTGCGCGCACCCCACCGCGCCCAGGTGCGCGGCCGCGGCACGAGCCTTCGCGGCGGCGGGGGCAGCTGCTGGTGGATGGCTGGGGGGCAGCCCGCGGCGGTGGGGGGCATCCCATGGCAGCCCAGGGAACGTCCCAGGGCTGGTTGGGGGGGCGTCCAGCGAATGTAGGGGGCAGCGCCCAGCAGGTCTGGGGAGGACATCCCCCAGCACGTTGGAGACATCCCAGAGCAGGTCTAGGGGGACATCCCAGGGCTGGCTGGGGGACATCCCGCAATAGGTATGGGGGATGTCCCACAGGAGGCCTGGGGGGACATCCCATAGCATGTTGGGGACATCTCACAGCAAGTATGGAGGATGTCCCACAGGAGGTCTGGGGCAGACATTCCACAGCATTGGTGGGGACATTCCTCAGTGGGTCTGGGGGACATTCTGCAGCAGGTCTACGGCGGCATCCCACAGCAGGTCAGGGGGCAGCATACAGCAGGTCCAGAGGGATCCTGCAGCAGGTGGGGGGGATCCCAGAGCACATCCCACAGTGGCTCAGAGGCAGCCTATAGCCACTGGAGCCAGCCTGGAGGTCTTGGCTCCAGTGCCCGCGTCCCCTCTGCTTGTGCTCCTCAAGCTCCCTGGCCTGCAGCAGCCCCAAACAGTTCTGCCAGTCCCAGCCCTGATGTTGCCCCCACGCTCCTCTATGAAGAGGAACTGCCTGCAGCCCCCAACCCGGCCTCCGCTGAGCCCTAGCAGTGCTGTGGGCATGGCCATGGTGGGGGGACACGCAGGCTGCACCTCACCTTGTCTGGGGCAGAGGAGCATCAAAGCAAATTTACGCTGCAGACTCTGTATGAATTGAATCAACCCCAGTTCCTGCAGACTGCACTTAGCCCAAGAAGTGCCTGTGCTGAGTAAAAAAGTAATCACAGTGTGGTGGGGGCTGGAAGGGACCTTCAGAGATCATCTAGTCCAACCCCCTGCCAAGGCAGGTTCACCTGGAGCAGGTTGCACAGTATTGTATCCAGGTGGGTTTTGGATATCTCCAGAGAAGGAGAATCCACAACTTCTCTGGAGCCTGTTCCAGTGCTCTGGCACGCTCAAAGTAAAGAAGTTTTTCCTCACGTTGAGATGGAATTTCCTGTGTTCCAGTTTGTGCCCATTGCCCCTTGTCCTGTCACTGGGCACCACTGAAAAGAGTCTGGCCCCATCCTCTTGCCACCCGCCCTTTAGATATTGATCAGCATTGATGAGATCCCCTCTCAGTCTTCCCTTCTCCAGGCTAAACAGACCCAGGTCTCTCAGCCTTTCCTCATAAGAGAGATGCTCCAGTCCCTTGAACATCATCCTGCCCTCCGCTGGACTCTCTCCACCAGTTCGCTGTCTTTCCTGAACTGGGGAGCGCAGAACTGGACACAGTGCTCCAGATGTGGCCTCACCAGGGCAGAGAAAGGGGGAGAATGACCTCCCCTGAGCTCTTGGTGAGCTCCTCTTTTTACATGTGCACCACTTAAATTTAACACAAACCAAGGTCCAGCAACTAGTGCTAGTTCAGCAACTAATGTTAGTTCAGCAACTAACCTTTGGGCACCTCTGTTCCCTGTGGAGACAGGACATCAGAGCCCAGTGACAGCCAGTAAAACATCTGCAGAGTTTCCTTCCTTGCCCCTCTCTCACTGTTTTTCACCTCTATTTTATTTTCCTTACTTTTCCAGCTCTATATACTTTATATATATATATAAAGATGGTGATTCCTCTCCCTCCTAACTCCCTTTCTGTCCCTTTTCCTGCCTCTCTGTCCCCACTTCCATCCCTCCAGTGCCTCCGTGCCATGCCCCTGCTCCAGCGTGTCCCCTTCTCACACGTACGTCCCTGTTTTCTCAGATTTTTCAAATTCTCTTTCTCCAAACAGGAAAGCGGAGCCTTTGTGGGTGGAGCCCACATTTCCCTCACTCCTCAAACAGTCTCATTCTCTGGCCGGGGTGAATTTAAGCGCAGCTGAAGGGGAGCATGTACTGCACCGAGCGCCTCGCATGCTCCCGCTTGGCTCAGTCCCGGGCAGGAGCTGTCGGATCGATTCGTTAGCGGCATCCCCTCGGGGGCTCCGTCTGTCTGGAGGTGTTTTCATTACAAACGTGTCCTTTTTGGGTGCTTACGGCTATTTCTTAAAAGTGCACTCAAGACAAATATGGGCTGAATAAATAGAGTTTTCGTCCACGGTTTCTTTAAAAGCAAATTGGGATAAGCCAACTTTGACGTGAAAATATTAAAAATTACTGGGATGGATCCTTAGCTCTTGTAAACTTATGTGGCTGGCCTAAACTGTGGCCAGTTTAAACCAGATGAAGGCATTAGCTTGTTTTAATTCTTATTTGTATCCGAGAAACTAAAAATTAATATAAAAGATGAATGATTATTTTCATAATCCCCAGGTGCCCAGAACTTCAAAAAAAAAATTATCATTTTCAGTCTAAACCTCCTGATCCTTCAAAAACAAAATTGAGGGGAAATAAAAAGGGGCAAGGTAAGAATTTTGTGTAGTTTGTAAAATTTTATGTAGACTCAGTCACTTCTTGTAAAAGCCATTTTACAAAAAAGGTACCATTTATGAAAGGTTGCCAGTGATCAGCCTGGAAGGTCAGCGTTGTATGTTAGGATGAATATTCTATAGAATTACTAACATCCACTCTAACACCAATATTCTTACTACCAACTTGCACTAGAACTACTTTGCTATTAGAAGAGAACCTGCACATCTACATGGCCATTAGGTGATTACAAAATTGTAATGCAAAATAAGTTAAATCCAGTCAAATCATTGCTGTTCTTAAAGACGTTAGTTTCGGAGGTGAATCTCTGAATTTCAATGTCATTACCTCCTAGATAACTGTTCAACTACAAAAGCAGTGAAAAGTCACAAAGTGTCTTATGTATGTCTTATGTGAAAATGTAACGTTTCATATTGCCCATCTCACAAATGCACCAGAATTTCAGAAGCCCTTTTATTCTTCTGATCCGCTTTGAAGCAGAGCCTCATATTACTTTTCTTACTTTTAAAACTTTTTTGCATAATTGGATTTTTACTGAACCAATTCATTCTGAAACATGTGACATTTCTCTTAGTATTTCTTTCTGCCTTTGTTGGTACAATACCAAAAACGCCCCGGAGTGCACTTGGGGACACAAGTGACAGCACGGTGTGTAACCCAGCCTAGTGCAGAAGCAGCTTTCCAGCCTCTCTCTTGCATTACCACAATTAACACAGACATCTTCTCCGTTCCTCCACGTAAATGCCTTGCCAACTGACATCTGCGATCCTATCCCAGTATAAATGAATCTACCTCATAAGAACTGTTTTTCTTCCACGTGAAAGCACCCAGCAGTAGGATCCAGCGCAGTCCTCTGTAAGCAAGGCTGTGATGGAGTTACAGCTTTGGCTGGGCTTGGGTAGCGTTAGGCTTCTCCCCAGGAGGTCCTGTTTTTAGATCGCCTTCACAGATCTACTAAACATCGTCTTCTACCATAAAACCTCTAATATTGGGCTATATCATCCCAAATTAATCACAGTACTTTAGATTTGACACAATACGTTAACGATCACCCAAAAGTCCTCAGTTGCTTTAAGAACTCAGAGTGAAAAACCTATTTTTAGCTTTCAGTGCGGTTGGTAGCTCTCTCTGGTTCTTCTCAAAGCTTCAATTTTACTGAAAGCGAACTGTCTATGAGTAGGCATTCAAGTAATTATTAGGCCCATTCAAGTGATAATGCACTACTGAGTTTACAGATTTTTGAAGACTAAGTATGTGAATACCTCAGCTATCTAAAAAGACAATTTTCTTATTAAAAAAATTAGAAAAAGCATATAATAGGAGACAGGACAATTAACTTTTTGTCCTACAAACTCTCTTAATAATGACAGTATCTAATTTGTTTAATCTTTCACACTATGTATCAAATAAAGGCCTGAATTCGGCAAAATGGTGCAAGTTTGCTGACTCTCGTACAGGAAGAATATACTCATCTATATCAGACGCTTATATAGATTTGTAGTTCAGGTGTGGAAGTTCACCCAAGTTATGGAAGACCTCAAATCGGTTGTCTTCAGTGCCTGGAATCACCTGAACACACAGTTCATGTAAGAATATCCTAATTTCTAAGCTGTAACCTGAGTTGGGATGCCTTCCTTCTCTCACCCGACATTTCTGCTTAATGTCAATAATTAACATTCAGTAAAGCAAAGGTTGGCCCAAATCATCCCCTTTGCAGGCGACCAGACCAAGACCCTTCTTGATCTTTTGTCCTCTGTCTTGGGAATTGTACAGAAGGCAGAAGCAGCCCTTTCTGCTTGTATTGGCATTAGCTTGGGTCCCCAGCATTTACCCAACCGCCATTCATGGGGTTTTTTTAAGTTGCGAAGATTTTTGTAAATTACTTCCAAGTTTTTTCTACCTCCCTCTCTGATGTGGCTGAAGTTGACCAATACCTCCACAAGTTACCAGCAACGGGCTGGCTGAGGAACGGAGGCTTCATACCTGCAGCTCCTGCTGAGACTGTAAAACCCAGCTGGGATCTGAAGCGTAAGCTGCTTCGCAAGTCTGGGCACCCACCAGTATGATCCTAGCTGATACAGACCGCAGCTTGCGTAATTGTACAACGTGCAGAAAATGAAAAGGTAACTCAGACTGCCCTACGCAAGTCTCGCGCTTGGAGTTGCCTTTGGAGATGTCCGTGAGGCTGCTGCTTGCGTGAACTTGTAGGCAAGCTCGAGAGGTCAGCCCACGTCTGCCCTGGGGTGGGATGCTGGCGAGGAGGCAGCACGTCCACCCGCAGCCACGCAGCGGCCAGCTGCACAAGAAACAAGGAACCGGTCACCGTAAAGGGGATCCCTCGTCGTCCACAGTTCAGAGGGAGCCGCAGCGGTCTTTTGTCATGATTCCTGCACCTCAGGCGCACGTCTGGCCTCTCCTGACAGCAAATAAACCAATTGATTAAAAAAAAAATACCTGGAGAGACATGCAGATTTTAGGATTAGAAGAGGCACTGTACTCTGAATTCCTACTAAATCAAGCCACAAATTTCATGAGTGAATCCTGAATGTAGAGAGATAAGTCGTGTTTTAAACTAGCACATATCTCAAGAGAAATCAAGCATTGACTTAAACCAACGAAGAATTCACCGCTTCCCTCAGCAAACTGCTCCAACTCTTAAAACCTCGTTTCCTGTTTAAATCTCACGGATTTGGACCAGCAGATGATCTTATGCCCTCTAATAGCAGGAATTTTCACCTTCTGCATGTAATTATAAGCTGGGAACAAATTCTACGACACCTGTTTATTAACACCAAACCCTCCTACTCTCTCACTGCATTTTTGTCACCATCAAATTACTCTGGTAGCTCATCTCCGAGCCCTTTCCAATAGATCAACAAACTTAGTAAAGTTTCTGGCATGATTTCAGGAATATTCTCACCCCATACAATTAGCCACACAGTTCTATTCTTAGTTCTATATCCTTGCAGACCGCGTCAACTATCGGCGTATAAACAGAAACAGCCTTGTGAATGCACTAATAAAAATGAAAGAGATATGCGAAATTCTTTAGCAACAGTAAAAAGCAGCTCAAAGTGTTTGTATTTCTGAGGTCAGATAAGAATAAGTGTAACGAGCTGCTGTTGTAGCGGTATGTTCCTAGTGCTCCTTGTGTCTCATTACGCTGCTTTTCAGTTCTGCCGTTGTCATAGTAGTCCATGAAGAACCTTATGTAAGGAAGAAGATGATGGTTCTGCAGTATGTTAAAAAAGAGCGTTTAACAGATAAGTGCTAATGTTCTAGATTAGGGATTCTTACTCCCTTACGCCGCACTGGATCATGTAACCGCATGAATCATTTTGATTGCGAAGTACACGTTCTCCCATCAGCTCAGAGGGATTGAAGTGGAATATTACAGAGTCTCCTCATGAAACAGCGGTAGAACAAGAAAAAGCTGCAAACATACAACCAAAACTAATTCTTTCTAGTTGCTCATGAAAAATTACACCTTTGACTTGTACACAGATTTTATTTAGACTTCTAGACATTCGTGTGACTGCATTTGCAAAGTCACAGGGCAGAACAATTCTGCATGATTCAGCGGGAGCTGCGGATTTATGTGATGGGCAGGGACTCAATGCCTTTCTGTAATTTTCAGATAGGTCTTTAAAAAAATGCAGAATTTTTGCCAAGAAGATGCAGTATTGGTTTGGGGAGTTAGCTGGACTTCGGGGAAACATTCTTTCAACCTTTTTTTCTTCCTCCTGATTGCTTTTGGGAGGAAACATCTTTCCTTTGCACGCCAAAATGGGTGAGCAGCTGCAAGCTGTGGGTAGGGGACTGGCTGGTGGAGCCACGCTCTTTCCCTGCACGCTTGAACCTACTGAGTGAAGTAGTTTTTCATTGAGATGGGACTTACTGGGCCATGGGGGAAGGAGATGGAAACGCTTCCATAGCCACAGAAATCTAGCAAACATGAGAACTGCAGGCGGGTTATTCAGGAGGGCATCGTTGTAGCTCTGCTCCCACCCCAGACGGGCGATTTATCGTATGCCTCAACGGGAGCCGGCGAGACCAACGCTGAGCATGTTTAGTAAGCCTGTATTTAATAAACAAACCAGCCCACTTTTCCTCCCTGCCAGGGCCCTCATGGGTCCCTCTGGTCCCTGCCAGTTCCGCCTGGACCCTCAGAGGGTCCATGCCTGCAGCCCACCCTGGTGCCTGCACGTCCCCGGCCGTGCTGCCTATGTACATGCCCCTGCCTCCCCCACTGTCCCCAGCACCACACAAGTCTCCTCTGTGCCCTCCCACCATGGAAACCGGCGGGAGCACTATCAATGCTGCCAATACCTGGCTTCCCACTATCTCCAAGGGGACCAAGAAGAGGTCGCTTGTTCCCTTTTTATTTACTGTGCTGTACTCGTGCTGCACGGCCTCCTCGGATTGCCTGCAGCAAGCAGGGGAAATTTTTTTCCTCCTTAACACACAGTTTAGTTTCTGTTTTGATTCTGTTGCTTTGCTTTTCCAGTCCTTCGCTGGAACGTGGTGGTGGCCAGCAAGAGCATACAGGGCAGGTTGTGCTCCTGCCCCTATTAGCATATTAGGGTCAGGAAAGAATTACACCCACAAACGACAGTCAGTTGATTTGGGTTTTACATCCTGGGTGTTGCAAATTCCCAGAGTAGACTGGGAATTTCACCCCTGAAGTCCCTTATCCCACACCTTCTTTCTGTTCCGCTGTCTTCATGAGGTGCGTGATGGCTGTAGCTTTTTTCCTGTTCATTTAGGGTATTTATGGTAGGTCTGAGCTGTGTGGCAGCATGTGGGGGTGTGATCTGCAGGGAGGGAAGTAGAGGCAACAGTGCAGGTGGGACCACGTTTCTGTACATCCCACTGGATGGGGCATTCACCACTGCTAATGGGGGATTAGCAGCGTCATGGCTCTCCAGCATCCTCCGATGCTCTGGACGTTAGTTATCCAAGGCAAAACCACACAGAACACATACACAGAAGGATCTCATCCACTTTCTAATCTGTCTCAGCTTTCAGGTCCTCCATGAGGTTTTTTTCCTCTTACTTTCCTACTTTTCGCATTTCTGACTTTTCCCCTCTCCCCTGTACTTTATGCTGCTTTATCTTTCACTGCCACAAAAAGGTGGGTATTCCCAGCAGAGCACAGCTGAGGTGCCTCCAGGGCCTGGAGTGCCACTGAGTTCCTTTTTCTCCCTTTCATCTGTATGCAAGATTGCTCAGAAAGGTGAAAATTCCAGTGAAATGGCATGTTAGCAAAAAGCACGCATTAAGAACCCTGTGGGGATGGCTGCAAAACACTTCCCCTCACCAGAGCCAACATGGAAACTTCACTTAGTACTCTCTTAAGTATGAACTTAGAAAATTATAATGTCCCTCTCGTGACTCTACATTTCTGAGAATCCTAAAGCACTTAGTAAATTGCATTCTCCTGAATTACTTTAGCTGTGGCTGGGGTACAACCAGATCTGGAGTGACAACTGGCAACCATTTGACTTCACATGCCCACATTAAAGAACAACTCTGGACTAGATAAGAAAAAAAAAACCACCCCTGGGCTTGGTAGTGGGTTTCTTTTTTTTCTTAGGGTGCAGAAAATAAAGTGTTGATGGGGAGCTTAGATCTATGTGGGCTTTTCCCAGGAAAAGCCATGGAATCTTTATGATCACTAAGTCGTCAGCATCTTGGGTTCATCTTTTAGCTGAATGCGGGGGACCGTGACAAACAGCAGTCACCAGGGTGAGTCCTGCACGCAGGGCACTGCAAATGGTGTAACTGCTGTCTTGGCTGCGTTATTCTGACCGAGAGGTTCATGCAAACCCCAGGTCAGGGCAGGAGGAGGTGGGTGTGGGCAGGAGACAGGCAGGGAAGCCCTGGCTGCCTCGGCAGCTCAACACGCCCACCAAGCCCTGGCTTTCGAGGGAAGAGCATGACCTACTGCATCACCTCCTAAAGACGAGCCGCTACAAAGGACAAATTACCCGCCTCACCCTCCTACTCCCTGCTATGTTCTTCTGCCAGCTCGCTTTTCAAGAGCCACTAGTGCAAAGGGCAGCTAATTATTCCAGGAATTCAAGTTGGTTGCTTTTATGGTAAAGATCAAACAAAACCAAACCCCCAGCAATGCGGGATGGTGTTGGCTGCCTGACTCAGTGCCTAGCTGAGTGCTGGGAAGATGCTTTTCATCCCTCAAACAGCTCATTATCTGGGTAGAAGCCGCTAGACCACAGATGGGGAGGAAGGGAAGGAGAGGAGGATGAGGATGGCACGGGGCTGAGGGAGAGGAAGCGGCAAAAAGGAGCGTGGTCGGGGTGTGAGAGGCGAAAAGTGTGGTGGAAGCTGTTTGTGCTGGGCCATGCAGCCCGGCAGCACCCTTGGCAGCAGCTCTGCCATCTCAAAACCCCTGCGTATTGCCTTAATTCTGTCTCCTGGGTCACCCTGGGACATGGCCCAGGGGTTCGGGCCGTGCGCACCCGGCTTGGGCTCATCTCTCCCTACCACAGACCAGCTGCATCAGCCAACGTCCCCGTGATGAGGATGTGAACCTGCACCACCTATTTCACTGCCCAGGTTCACACAGTGCATTTTCCCCATCTACTGACTGTGCCAAACCAGCAAAGCCAGCCCAGGGACACGTGGCAATGACATTTTCCATTTCCCCAAAAACCGACATCTCCCGTTGCCGAAGAAGCCTCCCTCCTGTGACCAGGGTCCCACAGAAACAGCTTTGCCCGAGGCTAATGGGGTTGTGGTGAATGGCTGAATAGGACCATAACGTTGTTTCTCGTTGCCTTGACAATACGCTTGAGCTCAAGACAGCTATTTTAACCCTGTGCTGGGGTAACACCAGCTGACGAAACCCTGCTGGAAACAAGGCAAGTGACTAGACACGCCAAACCAAGTTTTCACACCTGTGGTAGGTTCATTAGGATAAGTGGGCTTTTGCCCCTGGAGAGGGGCTGGCTGTTTGCTTGGGACAAGTCTGCAGTCTCTCACCCTAAAGCCTGGATTTTCAAGTACTATATAGCAAATCCCTTCCCAGTGCACCACTACATTTTGAAAATAGGGCTTGAAAATACAAAAATAACCCCAAAATATTCAGAACGCTCATGTTCTTTAACTAGAGCCTCATCCAAAAACTGCTGAGTCCGAAGATGACCTGCAGCCAACTTCCTTGGGCTTCAGGGCTGTATAACCAGGAGGCTGTAGCTTAGAGAGAGCTATAATTCATATTTTGCAGAGTACTGTTTCTTTTACATTGCTATTAATTCCAATCATGGCACATCTAATTTAGGAATTCCTCGGTGACCAATACGTTTCAGTGCCAGGACAGCAGCATGCAGCAGTGAGAAACCAGTTAAGCTCAGTTTCCTAAGCTCAGTCCATCACGTGCTCCCTGGGGAACAGCACCGTTCCTAAAGCGATTCCTCCCTTGATCACTCCATGAATAAATCAGAAATGGGCTTTCTTAGGACCATCATTGCCCAGCCAAGATTGTCCTGCAGTGCTGGACGTTCAAGAATCCTGTTTCTCAGAAGCATTGAGACATCTGCTCGAGGTCCCTCAATACGCGGTTGCATGAACAACTGTCTTCAGACCTGTCGGGTGCACCGAGAGCGGAACAGGCAGGTACTGCTCCAGCTCTTTCTAAATCCAACTCTTTCTAAACCCAGTTACTCAACTTCCTGCAGAACGATTACACTACGAATGATGAAATGTTTCCTTCAGTTTACCCTAAATTCCAGCGACTGATGTAACCAGCAATCCCTTAGTTTTGCATCGATGAATGCAGTAAAGAGCAGGAACCAGTCAGTTCTCAACGGACCACTCGGGTGTTTAAATCCCCACGTAAAACCTTTTCTCTTCTACCCATTTCGCATCTGCCATCATGGTGTCCTTACACGCTTCATCCTGCCAAGGTTAAGAGTCGGAGCTGGGATAGTTCCAGCTCATTTCATTGTCTCGTCTGAGATGACATTTTAAGCAGCAAGCGCTTTGTGTTTAACTGGCGTAATGTCAAGTGACTTACCTCTCGTAGCCAATGCTGATAGCTTGTTCAGTCAGAAATCTGCTAAATGGCTTGTTCGCGTAATTACGATAATTGCCTAGGAGAAAAGATAGAGAGGAGTGTATCTTCCATTGAAGAAAACGCATAACTGTTAGCCTATGCTGGCCTTTTCCTGCTGTTTCCTTCTCCTGTGTGAACGAGTGTTATTAGCTGAAATTTCCCCGTGTCTGCTCCCTGGTCTGCCCTTCCTGATTACAGCTTGGCGTGACACGGCCAGCAATTTGCACGGATTTTTAAAAAAGCAGGAGCAATTTTCATGGACACGGATTTTACTATTCCTTAACTCCATAAACAGGATATTCTGCTGAAAATAAGGCTAAACGGAGCAACATATTCAATCATGCACATAATTTTCTCCAAATGTATAGTCCTGTTTTATTAACGTTAAACCCAAAATTAGGGGAAAACAAAATAAGGTGTGTGTTTCAATAAGTCAGGAACTTAAAGAAATCACTCCATACATTATCATCTTTATCGTCATCTTAAACTTCCTCTACCAGAAAAGCTGCTCAGAACGAGGACGGGAAGAGAAAGCTTTGCCACAGCCAACCCCTAACTTGAGTTCAACCAGCAGCATCCAGGAATTAAAGTCCCCATCCCCTGGGAGCTGGGGCTTTCCTTTGGCCTTGGGATGGCTATGGTTGTTTATCCTTCTTCCTCTAATCCAACATAAGCTGGAGAAGCTCTTGAGGTTTCTATGCACAAGAACAAATGCATCATGACTCTCTCAGTAGCAGGACAGAGCAATATGCCCCACTGCACGAGAAACACCAGCTCCCTTTATCCCTGCTTCCCAACCTCAGCTCCCAGCACCCTGGGCGCAGGGCGAACACGACGTGCTGTTATCTACAGACCCCCGCTTTGCTGCACCCTAACAGCTCCCATTTCAACAACTGAAACCCCACAGACCATCCTCAGATCTGCAGGCCATCGAGAGACACCGAAATAGGCTGCAGCAGGCGAAAGCCATGGCGGCAGTGCAGGGAAGCCTTTGAAGCTGACATCACTTGGGATGAAGGTGTTTTGAACTGTGGAGAGGAGGCGATATAAAAAGAAAAGGCTTTTATTCTGACAGTCAAGCTTAAGCCTGCCCTTCCTGCATGTAAAGTACGAACTCGAAACTTAAAGAGGGAAAAATAAAAGGGCTGGATTCAGTGGACAGTCGGGTTTGACTCCAGCTCAACTGTCAGAGGAATAAAGCCTTTGAAAAAGAACAAACCAAATCCTCAGTTCTTTCCCTCAGCATCAGCCCCAGCCGTTGCAGCTTCAAAGGCTGGGCTATGCCATGGAGGTCCCAGAGGGGACAGCGGGGCTGCCCCAGCGCCTCAGCTGCCGCTTGAGCCCTTCGTACTTCGGAGTCACACCACGGCTCTTTGCTCAACACCACGGGATCCCCAAGCTGGTCCAACTCCCCAGGTCAGGCTGCTGCACACCTGCACTCCTAGACCCCCAAGGGATGGAGGCATCATTTCCCAGCCCTGCCCGATGGCATTTCTCCTCTTTGGGGTGACTCTCATGGCAGCGCTGGGTTCAGGTCAGTGCCACCTCTCGTATATTCATTTGGCAAATGAGTAAGTAATTGCTTTGTATCTCTAGCATCTGCTTCTGCACTTCCAGACACGCGCTGGTGCTCCCGGCGTGGGGGGTGACCTGAGCGTCAGAGCTGGCTCAGCTGTCTGCTGCGGCTCCAAAGGCAAAGGTGCGTTAAGAAAATTTGCATGTAGGGACAGGCAAATTGAATAGGCAGAGCTGGACGTCAAGGAGAAAAAGAAAGTGGCTCATAATTACTCGGGTTGCATTTGCCTTTCCAAAGGGCATAACATTTTATGTGATTCATTAAGATTAGAGCCCTGGGTGTATTCATGAGGGCTGTGTTAGTGTGGAAATTAATCATTTTAAGGCTCGTGGCTGAGCTTTGATGGTGGTTCCCGCGAGGCTGCGCAGGCTAGCCCTGGGGTGACATGAAGGCGTTAGTGCTCAGCACAGCCTGGCCAGCTCCAGCCTGCAGCAGGGGCTCGCTCTGCGGCCGATGCAATAGCCAAGGGCACTGGCCATCCCACCTGTGGGCTTGGCTTGCTGGGGCAGGAGGAGGGAGAGCAGCGGTCCTGGGCCCCACCGCTCTGCAGGGCAGCGCTGGGAGTGAGCAACCCCTGAGGTATTTGTGTGCTCCTGCCTCAGCCCTTGCGGTGTTTTAACAACGGCCAAAGCAGCTAAATTAAAAGGAGAGCATTGAACTGCTGCTACTGCCGCTGTAATCTCACACGCTGGTATTTTTGGTCCCAATCCCCATGTCTGGTTCTTCTCCGTTGGTAATGGCCAGGATGGGGTCAGCGAGGGAGCAGGTAGGATGCTGTGGCCTGGTGAGCTGCAGAAATCAGGTCTTGAGGATGCTGGTCCTTACGCAAGCTGGAATAGCCGCTGCCTTTGGCACTGGGTTGCGTAGGGGCAGGAGCAGGTCCCGGTCTAGGCAGCAGGATGCTGCAGGCTGGATACAGTGCATGCCCATCTCTGCACCCCCAGCCACATACCAGCCCTTCCTGACATGGTGTCTAGTCATAGCTGGGAGAAACTAATTTATATTTTGAAGTTCTCTGAACACAAAAAAAAAAAAATAAATTTCAGGGTATTCTTAAGATTTCTGTATAATAAACTCAAAGACTTATTACTATTATACTCCTGCATAGCTGCAAAGTCCGCGCGTAATTACAGGTTTACAGCAGCCTAACCTTTCAAGTATTTGTATTTCACGTTGCATCCTTACCAGGGATGAGAGATAACTGCACTCGGCTGCAAAATGCCTTGGGTAAGACAAGATCATCAGGAAAATGGCAAAAAGTAAGGTGCATACTCCATGTTGCACTGACTTCCCTGTCACTTTTGCTCATTTTATTAGCAGAAAACATACTTTTACTGCACTCTTGCCTTCAGATTTAATCTACTGCAGGAGGTGCACAGCCACAGAGGTTTTTTTGCTCTTTTCACTTTGCGATACGATACCGATCACTCTGAAAAAAGTCCTCTCTGCCGGCCCCGTTGGCAGCAGCAATTCTATCGGTGACGCAGGAGGGAGAAGAGCTGCATGTTCCCAGCATCTCCAGCCCAACCTAACCCCTTAGGTAACGGAGGCTGCTGCCGGCATCCATGGGACGACGTTTCTTTTGGCGTAAAGCAAATCTCTGGCAAGTTCGCTCAGTAAGACCTCACAGACTTTCCACAAACATACTCCTGACGTAGCAGGAGTCTGAGGACAACGCCAAAGACCTTCACAAAGGTGGCGTTAGCTTTGTTCTCCCATACAGAAATGGAGCTTTTCTAAAACCTTCAATACTTTTTTTTTTTTCCCCCGATCAGAAAGATTCCACCTTGGTCTTTCTGGCATGACCATCTCTCTGCAACGCTAAATCTCACTATGAGTTGAAAAGACTGACGGAAACCGCGTGGCTGTAAGAGGAGGAAGTGCTAAGGTTGTTGCTTTTGTTTCCAGAACATGAAATAAGGTATTGAATAATGAGTTTTTCCTTGTGTTGCTTGAGCTCTGTGGGGAGATTGCTACAGCTGATTCCTAGCCGTGTATTTAACAAACTTACAAGCAAGGTCACTTGGTCACATAACAGGTACGGGAGCCCTGTGTGGTCTTTTTGCAAAGAGAATGAGAAGAAAAAAAAGCACAATCACCGATCTCTGAGTTCATCAGAAACCCAGCCAGGAAGAGCCTGCGGGATAAATGCTGTAATCCCTCCTCTCCCGGGGATGGAGCGGCTGCCTGACCCAGGGCACTGCTGGTTAACAGGATAAACTTGGGGAAATTCTGGGCTCGGTTGCCCAGAGATTGCACGTGGTCTGCCAAAGAAACTGCTTCTCTCAAAGCTGAGATGGTCATCCACAAAATCCCCATAGGAGGAAATAATAACCACAAACTTTCTCGGCTTGACACCACAGGAGTGGCCGCATTGCGAATGAACTTTTCCCCATTCATACTCGGGTTTCATCACATTAAGGGGAAAGAGAAGAAACACTGCAACAAGAGAGAGGCTGGAAAGAAAGAGCAGAGCAAAGTAACATTAGCCATTATAAATAACATTACAGGAGATCCTTTTCAAAAATAACACAAGCAGCTCACGTCAGAAACGGTGATTCCATGTCTGGTATTCTAGAATAAGGACCATTAACTATTAATAATATACACAAATACTAAAGAAAGCAGAGAAAAGACGTTACATGGGTAAGTGAACTCATGGGCTGACAATACATTATCTTAAGCAACTCTGATTATTATTAAGCATTTTAAAAGGGCTTTATCAAACTCATACCAAGACACAAACTCTCCTTCAGAAAGCTGTGATGGTACCTACAACAAAACCGACAAAGTCAGGAACGTGGTTGCGAGGTAGGACAGGAGGGTGGGAGGGGAGGTAAGAGCTCCTTCGGACACAAGGCAAGGGAGGACGGGGCTCGGTTTGGCTCTCTGGGAGCACCAGGTCCCTCCTGGGCCACCGCCGGGGACCACCATTGCTAAGGGCTCTGGGAAGCCTGGAAGGGCTCAGGCTGCATCTGGGATCGGTTCCTTTGGGGAGAGCATCCCAGGGAGGCTCAGGAGCGGGAGCATTTTGTGCACTGAAGGAGGTCCCCGTTCTACCTCCAGCTGCAGCTGGGCGCTTGCCGCTGGCTCCTGAACCCCCACATGGGATAACATTTGACAAACAACAGCAAAATTGATGTTGCCATCCCCCAATTCCCTCACTGCAGCCCTGATTAGTGCTGTCAGGGATGTGCAGCCGGGATGGATGTAAACCTCTCTCAGTTTGCACCTATTTGCCTGCCAGAAGCAGGATGGACAGCAAACCTTGGAAAGAGGCAGGAGCTCTTAATGTTTTTATTTTGCTGTTTACACATTTTTTTCCTCCCTTAACTTTAGAGCCTCGAGTCCATTACTCAGTCCATGTCTGAAATTGAAATTATGGGGGGAAAATGCATCAGCGCATTTACTTAGATTCATTATCTGTCAAATGTTATAGAAGGATTAAATTGGGAAGGGAATTTTAAGACCATTCTTCTGACATGAGTCACAGGAGTAAGCTATCAGAAGCCGTGTCAAAGGCACTGTATTTGGCAAGAAACGTATAGCATCTTTATGATTCTTCCTTTTGTAAAACCCAAACCATAAACAATAGAAACAAGGGAAGGGAGAGAATGTAATTTCATTAGAGCAAACGTGAGATAAATTTAATAATAAATAATAGCCGTTATCTAGAAAAATATGAAAAGCCATTTTCAAAAACATTAGCTCTAATCACAAATGAATTTTGCAGCTTCTTTTCTATTTTGCACCTCCATAATGAACTCTGGTAAATTCAAGGGAGTACAAGTTAAATAAAGAGATAGAAGGGTCTAATTTGCTGCTTCATTAAACCGGCTTATTTCTGGAACGTCTTGCGTATTGCTCTGAATTTCCCGTCTCTGAAAGGTGGAGACAATGAACTATCTGTCTCTAATGTAGTGTGGCACACAATTAGGGATTCAAAAGGATGTGAATCTCTTTCCATCAGAGATACACGCAGCGATTATTATTTTATTACCAAATACTGTCAGCATTACATATTTCCAACAGCCACCGTGACACCTGACTCGCATGTTAAATTTGCACAAAGCGTGGCAAAAAAAAGTCAGACGGAGCTTATTTACACCGCATTATTCCTTCTTACGTAGGCTTCCAGTAAGTCTGGTATGGCTAAATATTCCCGGAGTTCAGCGCTGAAGATTTGCAGTAGGGGAGGACATACGGAAGATGGCCTGCCGTTCGGATGTATTTTTAACATGGTGATATAGCACGAGCTCAACTTTACAAACCCTGCTTGCAAATCAACAGAGCCTTTAAGGACATATCCGAACCTATCTCTAGTCAGCAAAGCACTTACACATGTGGATCCGAGACACTGGCCTTCTCGGGGGATGAATTTTAGTGTAATTACAGAGCTTTCAGCTTGAACTGAAACGTAATTTTTTTCAAAATGCACATTAACCCAAAAGTTCTGTAACCTCTGCTTGGCTCTGGCTGTGTGGATATACAGCAGAGAGGTGGCTGAAGCAGTCCTGGAACCATAAACGGGCTCAAAAAGCCAATCTTTGACCTGATCGAACAACACGGATGTTTCCTTAGATGCAGTACGAGCTTGGATTTTACCTCCACAACCAGAATATATCTAGTTATCCATAGGAGAGACTCCTGGTAATCTGAACAACAGCAGAAGGAAATGATTGAGGCATTTAGGGTTGTATTCTGCCTGTTGACACTTCCCGCGTGGTCAGGATTACCGCTTGTGTACCATGGGGCTGCCAAAACAGGTCTGCAAAATCCTACTGATGTTCCAGCCGCTGAGCAGCCTCCTACCTGGATTTCATCCTCCTCCCATGGCCCTTCTCAGCGTGAGATGCCCACGGCTGGAAGGGAGAGAGTAGATTTTGTACCCAGGGCCGACAAGTTTTCCTAACAGTTTAGCAAATTTATTTTAAAGTACAGCCAGGCAGTCCTTATTTTATACTAGGGTTTTTTTATGACAATTTCTGTGAAAATTATTTTAATGGTAGATGAGCATCACTAGTAAGAGAACAGGGTAGCTATGTGAGGAATTTATGGAGAGTCTTCAACACACACACCTTCTGATAGCAAGTCCAATTGAAATGCAAAGCACAGTAGACTTCCTCTTTTAATGACACTTAGTGAAAATTTTCCAAATGTCTGAAAGACTCATCTGGGAAAACAGGAGTTTCAAAGAGATGTGCAAATTCATTGGCAGGAAGATGACAAAGCAAACTGGTGGGACATAACTAAACCCAGCTCTGCCCTGCTGAAGGTACATGCGTTAACATTTAAAGCAAATAGGCACCATGACCTCCCATTATGCCTTTTGCTTCACCGACACATAGGCATCCAGCTGACGGAGGACTGTCACCTCCGCACATGTGCCCACACGTGGGTCAGTTGAGGTGCAGCCCACACGCATGTCCAGGGAGCGTGTTAAAGGCCATCAAAGGCTCCCATGCTGGTTACTAGTGACACGTGCTGCCCCGTCTCACCTTTAATTTAGAAGAGAATGACCCAGATCAATGTAAAGGTTTGTGATACAAAGCCTGATCCAGCCTTGAAATTCTCTAAATAACAACTGTGATCGCCTTCTCATGAAGAACAGGGGCTTCAGCCACTTGCAGGATCCAAATTGCTGCGCCAGCATAAAGCAGAGCAAGGGCTGTAATATGCTTTATAACTACACGGTGCAAAATGGAAAGAAAGAAACTACCCAGAATATGGGACTTGCGAATTTAAACTCACAAGTCAGGACATTCAAAATCATGGTTCCCATAGCGCCCATAACTTACCTCCTTGCACATATGTCGCGTGTACTGCTGGGTATGAGGTTATATTTATGTCTTGCTCTTTCTCTGCCAGGAGCAGAGTTATGGCTGTTGGGGGAACCATAAGTTTGATTTTCCTGACTTTTGTGCACTCATTTGGATGGTAGCAAACATGTCTCACTGTTTGCCTTTATTTCCACTTTCTTTTCTGGTCCTCTGCCTCTTCACAGTCAGGTAAAAGTGTGGATTTTACACACACAAACAGGAATGGTTAAATTGTTAAAAAGAAGCAATTTGTGCCCTCTTTGGAAGAGGCAACATCTTTGCATACAGTCCCAGTCCAGACCGGACCTTGTTGCGGAGGCTGCGTTAAAAACACTAAGTTTTCATTAATGAAATGTTGCTTGCAGCCATGTTTTAAAATAAACTCTACCACTTTCTTGCGGGTGACTTCCAACAGTCTCCAAGAGACAGATACCCCAGTCTGGAAATGTGCTTACAACATTGGTTCAAATTATATCGAAATTTAAATGTTATTTATAAACAGAGCAAGCCATGGAAGAAGCCTGAGCTCCTATTTCAGAGCCATTTACCAGCACTTGTTGCACTGCGGCGCTGAGAGGTGGGGAAGACTTCATTTTCCCCTTCTGTCTGCAGCAGTTCTAGCTGTTAAGTGGCCTTTTTGCTGGAAATAGTATTTGGGAGATTGGCACATACTTTCAAAGAAAATGTCATCTCCTGTTTCTCTGCTCAAAGCTTATTAAGTAACGCCCATTGCACGTGCTCAGATGCGGTTACGGTGAAAGGGCTGTGTCTCTGCCAAGGCTGTGGGAGCCCACGCGATGGTTCCCAACGACTTTGACAACCCTTGGATTGAACCCTAAGCCACTTCGCCTCCTTGGCTTCCCCGCCGCCTCCCCAGTGTTCCCAGTTACCGCACTGACACCCACCACGGGCAATGGCAGCAGGTACAGCAATAGGCGCATCCAGGCATTTGGTCACCGCTAGCTCCGATAACGAGAGAAATAAGTAGCACTAACAAAGTTAATACTCAGCATTTTGATGTTCAGTGGAGCACTGCTGCGATGGTTCGCTTTGCAAAGCGACTGATGCTTTTCATTCCCTTTGGTCATTTATTTATAAGAGGAAGAAAACAAAAGAAAATTAACCTGATGCTTCTACTGTGTCTCTACACTGGGATACTTTCCTGTGGAAGCCCTACTGATTATAAAGTGCTTTTGATTTGATTTCCTGGAACATTATGTTATTTTCAACTCCAACATGGGTTTATTTCAGACATATTTCAGATGCTTTGAATGAACAAAGATGCAAGGAAATGTATTACATTTGGGAAAATCATACAAATGGTAAACGTCTTTTCAAATAAGTTATAATGATATTTCAAGGGCGGTTTAGACCTATTCAAATTGCACGTTCTCATTACCTTTCTTAGCAACAGGCATAAGTCCTTCAATCTCCACGTAGTTTTGCTGCTCTCTCTCCACAATTTTCAATTTCCCTACAACTATTCAGCCGATTTATTGTTTCCCTCCTGGATTTTAAATGCATTGTAACCCCATACATTTGTTTCACTCTCTCAGCTCCAATACTCAAGGTCGTTAATACCCCCAAAATATCCTTTGCTTATACCACAACTTTAAATGTGCTCTTTCTTGCCCAGTGGCTTGTTACGTAATTACCAGTGGCGGTATCATCTTGTTTTTATAGTTTTATGATTAAAGAGATAAAAATGAACTCAATTGAATAAAATGTAAGAAGGCAGTTGCAATATCCGTGGCAATGGGGCTGCTCCTGTTGCACAGGCAGCACAGAGAGATGCAAAATTAATCTTTCTCTGTGTGCTGCTTGAAAGTTAACTGAGATGAAATAAATGATACAGCTTTAACGTTTGGCCCCTCTGATTAAGCGCTGCTTAAACATGCATCAAATTTTAAATCGATTGCATTGCACAGAGAGGCAAAGTACACGCCAGTCGAGATGGTTCAAATTTGCCTTAAAAAAGCAAGCGCCCTTGCCAGCCACATCCCCACTCCCACCTCGACGGCTCCGTGGGTCGCACTTGGCTGGACACTCCCCTTGGTCCTCTGCCACCCAGGAGGTGGCTCAGCCTCCCCACGGGAGCAGCCCCTGGAGAGCACCATGGGTCCCCACCATGCAAGGGCACCACCCTGAGCAATTTTGCTATAAAATGCAAAATTCATGGTTCAGCCAAACTCCAAACCTGCCAGTGGAAGCAAGAGGCTTGTGCGAGGCTGCTTTTCCCTGGCTATGCTGCAAACGTGAGGGCAGCATCCCTCCCCTTCGCACGAAACCGACCCAACATTCCCTCCCCAAAACACCGTGCTCCTCCTCCGAGCACATCGTCCATCCCTGGCAATACACAATTTGTGGGAATTCACCGTTTCCTAACGCTGCTGTGGGAGGCAGCCTGTCCGAGGGAAGGCGGTTGTGGGGGGAGAGCAGGACGTCGCTGTGGGTAGCCGCTTCCCAGGGACCGGCCGACAGCCGGCTGGCCGAAGGGCTGTGCTGAGTTAGCGCAGGGTAATCGCTGCTGCCCGCTGCCATACGGGAGTGTCAACAACGTTTACCATGCAGAAACGCAGGGCTGGAAGGGACCCGGGGAGACGAGGCAGCCGGTGCCTTGCCCCCAGGCAGGATCAGGCCCTGGCAGACCCTCCCTCACAGCTGATTTTCTAACTTGTTCCTCCCAGGGGAGTGCTCCTTCTGACACCCCATCCTCATCCTCCCTGGCACCCGCTCCTGCCAGCTCTTCTCCAGCTCCACAGCCGAGCCTGAGGAGCACCAGCTCCTCTGTAGCAGCAATTTTGGTAGAGGCACACGGGGAAACAGTGATGCAGAACAATTCAGTTGTGATTTTTTTTTCTCTGCGTTCCTTAGTAACCCATTTCGCTTGCTGGAAAAAACAACACAACTAACTTCTGGGCCCCCTAAATCGTTGAAGAGAGCAGCGCAAAGACTACGAACAAGGGGCATTAGATGGAGCAACCCAGGATGGGCTCCCAGGTCTCACTTCAACTCCTTTGCACCGGGCGTAAATCAAATGAGGGGAAAAAAGAGGGGACAGTGCCCGGCCAGGGCCATCCCTGACAGGGATGAGATCACAATGGCTTATTTCCATCGCAGGCTGCAAAGAGGTGTGAGCATGGAACTTGTGGACCTCCCGGAGCGTGTTTACCGGACGGATGAACCCGGGAGCTCAGACCAGACAGGAAAGTATCTGCTTTCACCCCTGCTAACCCAGACCCTCCCCTTGAATCACAGGCTTGGCTTAAAAACAAGAGGTTTATGTAAACGTATAGCTTGCTTTCAATTTGAAGCGTCCAATTCCTTCTTCTCTACTAAAAGGTTGTGGGTTTTTTTTTTCCATGCGACTCCCAGACCTGGAGCCTGCCTGGCGCAGGCACGGCCAGTTCTTCGAGCTGGGATTGGGGGAAACAAAGCAAAAACCATCACTGGGAGACTGGTGCCAAAATGCCCCATCCTGTCAGTGCCTGTACTCCTGTGGGTCTCGGATCCCGTGGCTTTGGTGTTTTTCTCTGGGCAAGCACGGTCCTGCATGCCCAGAGATGCCGCTCACAGCAGCAGCCCCCGGGAGCCGTGGCCAGCAGGGAGCCCAGGGATGCGGCGCAGCCTCTTAAAGCAAAGTTCAGTCTCATGTTCGACTTAGGAAAACAAACAAAAGGAAGGGAAAAAAGCTATCCTGTTACTCAATCCAGGGCAGCCGGGCCATGCCGCCGCGGGTGTGTTGGTTCGCACGACCCGCAGGCAGCACAGCCAGAGCATCCCGAGACAGGCGCAGCTGGGGGCCGCGGGCTCTGACGCACCCTTGCAGGTAGCAGGTGTCACCGGGCTCCCCGCCACCCACAGCCACCGTCCCATGGCCAGCCGAGCCATCTGTGTCACCGGCAGGTACCATAACCACACCGGCTCCCAGCTTGCCCCGGCTCCGGGTCAGCAGCCTGAACACAGAGCCAGCCTTTGGCTTGCCTGGAACTCTCCTGTCCAGATCCACAGCAAGCTTTTCCAGCGAGTTTTCAGCTCTCTTCCCCCAAACTGACCCTGCTTTACCTCTGCCACGGCAGGGTGCACGGGAGCCTGCTGCACACCCAGCAATGCAGACAACGCCCTGTCTCCCGCCTCCTCGCTCTTTCCGTGTCTTCTTACACATTTTATCCAAGTAAAATAGCCTTTGCTTCACTTTCCCTGGGAGTTGCAGTAAAACACCCAGATACAGGCTGCGTTTGTTCACTGAACTCAGGCTGGTGTAAGAAGAAGGTCCCTGCAACTGTCTCTGGACCAAGTACCTCAAATACTTCCATCTTCCCGGGCTGATTTTCCTGGAAGAGGCTGCAGCGACCTCTTGGGTAGTTTTATTGCTGGGAGAGAGATGTTGCAGCCAAGCCCCTGCTGCCCCTGCTCGCCACATCTTGCCCTCCCCACGTGGAGAGGTTTGAAAAGGAGGAGTTTAAGTGAACTAAACATGAAGAAAACAAAAGAAAACAACCCCAAACCCTGCACGCACACACACAACGTCCCTCACATTATCCCCCTAAAAAAGCAAGGAAATTTTGCACCAAGTTACTAATTCTTCTCAGAGCAGAAGCAGCCACTGGTGCATCTGCTCTCCAGACACGACCCCGTCGAGCTGGAGCTGCCGTCCTCAGGGACCCGCTAATTTAGCATTCCCTTATGAGGGCTACAGACCCACGCTGCTGACTTGCTCTATGTTATCAAGACCATTAAAACACTCATTAGAGAAGGGCTGCGCGTGCTCTTTGGCCTACAGAGCTCGGCTGAGTTGCCGGGTAGCTGGTCAGGCTCCTGGAGGAGCATCCTTAAGAAAATAACGTCTGATGATAAATTTACGGCTACAGCAACTGCATATTAAGTGCATTTCACTCCAGCTAGTTCTGTGTCGCAAGTTGTCAGTACAGATTGGTGGGAAAAGAGTATGAAATATTCATGAAGTTATCAATGGCACCAAGATGTCTAGTTAATTATGTTGCTTAGCACTTCCTCGCGGGCTCTGAATACCCAGTGCCGACCAGCTTGTTAGCGTAACTGCAATTTGATTGTGCCTTTGTGGCAGTGTTTTCTCCGTACCACTGACACACCACTGCGCTCTTGGACCAACTCCATCTTAATTAGCTTTGCTGCCACTGGAATTAGGCGACATGTTGTAGAAGTCGCTTAAATTAACTTCTGACTCTTCCTCAGACAGATGGGACCTCAGTACCCCAGCCTGCCTATTACGTTTGTTTAATCATTCTTTAAAGGGCTGTCACAAAAAGACAACACGCCGTACTGTCTGGGTGCGTCAGGAGTGTGACCTTGGCTTCAGTGCTCGTTTTTGAAGACGAGTGCATTTGTTAGAAGGTATCTGAATTTCGCCAGGCAAGTTGATTAGTAATTTGGATCACAGCCTGGAGGTCCTCAGGTAGTGGGGCCCCGTTGGCTGGTGCTACTCACAACCCAAAAGAGCCCGTGCTTGGAAGCTCGCACCCTGCCCCATCTCTGATGCCCAACGCTGATCCCCAGCGCGGGGACGCAGCACAGCAGCAGCTTGGGCTAGTGATGGGCTGGGGTCCGTGGTGGTCTGTGACATTACGGTCCCCACCGCGGCACAGGCTGGACACGCTCTCTGGTCCGAACACAGAGTCCTGCTGATGGGCTTTGCACGAATGAGCACAGCAGGAGCAGGATAAAGCCCCCTGTGCTCCTCTGGCCGTGCAAAGATTGCATCGGAGAGCATCAGCCCGTGGCTGGTCTTTGACACTCAAAAGACAGAGTGTCAGTGCCCTCTGTGGCCCGTTCCAGCCACGAGCTGTTACAGATGGAGATGCGTTAGCGCTACAGCCTGCTCACACCACGTCTGCACGCTGTCAGGGGCTACAGCATCACCTTCTAAAGCTGTCTATGCTGTGCTAGTGAAAGCTGGAAGAAGCCAAAACAGCGTGGGACAGGATGTTCTGGAGTATTCCAGCCCAAATTCTGAACCAGGAAGCTTTAAGAAGTTTCTATAAACATTAGCAATGCTGGAAGGGGGGCTAAGGTGAGGTTGTTTGGTACCTGAAGGTCAGTGTGCTGGAGACCTGGCCCCATTGCACCTCCAGTCCCACCAGCCCCACCACAGGCATATTCCTCTCCCCACCCCAGGATCCTCTCGCCCAGCTCTTGCTTTGGTTTGACTCTGAAGCTAGAGAGGGATGGTGCAGCCCCCATCATACCCCTGTATTTGGGTGCAGGAGTGGACCCAAATACGTGAACTTAGTCAAGAGGCTTTTCTGAGACTTGCCTGCCTACTAGACTTTATCCGAAGCTGTGAGCAGACAGTGCTCTTAGTTTGCAGGGCTTTCCAGAAAGAAAAAGGGAAAAAAAAAAAAAGTTTTGCATTGCTTCCTCCCTGGAGGTTTGCTTTCAAGTTTCAGCTTCAAACAAACCCAGATTTCAAAGTTTGGCTGGCTCCACCAGCATGCGCGGTGCTCTGCATGCAAACCGCGCAGGACGAAGGATTTCCCTGCAGCTTCCAGAGGCGCTCAGCCCCCGCTGCTCCCTGCTGACCCCACGCACTGCAGAGCTTAATAGCAACATAAATAAAACTACATCACCTGCAGGAGCCGAGCTGACATTCACTTGCACATACATGGGTTTGGGGACATTTTCATCGTTTCTCTCAAGATGTTTTGTAAGATACCAGCAACGCCATCGTTCTTCTCTGAAGCGAGAGCATCTTCCTGGTAGGACCATATCACAGCATTTGCAAAACTCACAGCCAAAAGCTTCAAAAAGCAATGCTTCCACCAGTCATTCAAAACACTTCATCCTACTAAAGGCTTACTTTCACGCTGACACTGGTGCCAATTTACTTGGATAACTCTAACTTTTGAAGGCAGGCTTAATCTGCCGTACTGTGGCCTGTCTGTTGCAAGTCATCTTTCCTTATTCCAAGCAATTTAGATCCTGATGCAGCGAGGCACTTAAGTACATGCTTAAGTGTCATCTAATTCAACGCCAGAGCTTTAGCACTTGCCAAGTCAGAGTTATAATGCTGTAAAAACCTCTACTGTTGTGTGGATGGGACTGTACGTGGCATGGTGCCCCTTCCACCGGGTATGTGCTGTCTCTGGGTCCTGGTTTCGCTGACCTGGAGCTGCTCAGCTAAGCACACTGGGTTTTTGGGGAATTAACAGCAAGGATGCTTCCTAGCTGCAACCACATTTCTGCAGACTCTGCAACGAATCCATCAAATCAAAGTAGGTTTGGAGTCCATGCTCCTAGCCCTTACTCCATGTCTGTTTGCATTGAATGTTATTTGTATAGAAATATCCATGGTTTGACGTTCATTCCCTAACCCATGCTAAGATCTCCTGCTATCTCTGTGGTGATCCCCGAGTGTTGGTCCCCCCATGAAGCAAGATCAGAGTCCCTGTCCACAGGCCCCACCACTCACTTTTCCTGTCTCCAGGAACGCCGCTGCCCTCCCTGTGCAAACTGCCTTCTCTATAAAGGCAAGAAGCAGCTATCCCGCGCACAACAGCACACAAATGACAACGTGATTAAACCGTCCTGGGTGCTGAGAGGCAAACTACTGCACTGTGATGTTCAAAAAGCCAGAATAATGTGATGGTTATAAAGACAGACAGCTCAGGCAAAGATTGCCTAGAGCGCAGAATGATTGTCAGGATGAGCAAAAATGTAGAAAATCATGTGAGTGTGTAAGCTGCCAAAGCCAATTAATCCAAAGAACATTTTGCAGCCATTAGGCTTCTATTACTGTGCATGCATCGTAATTACTATGGGTCTGCGTGGATATGATGGCAGATCTTTAATGATACCGACTTTCTATTTGAACTTTAATTACTTCCATTGCATTTGTTTGTGTTGAATTGTTGCAGCATCTTAAAGTTGGAAAAATGGACTTAATTTTTAATTTGTCATTTTAAAGTGGCGCTGCACCCAGATCTTCCTAGAAACAAAGCAGAGGAGTCTAGAAGGGCTGCTCAGAAGAGATGGGAGATGCTGTGGCGCTGCCCTGTCACGCGTTACTTTACAGGCAACTCATGCTGTTAATATCAGAGCTTGAAAAATAGCAGGAACATGGTGATCAAGGAAACTTCTGTTGCTAAAAAGGTACAGAGAGCACTTTTGCTGGGCAGCTTTGCCTGGACCGTTATCCTCTATGGTAGGATTGGAGCAGCCAGAGAAAGAAAACCAGAAAGCCATTTCACCTTAGAAATAAACGTGAACCCAAACCTTGCAGGAAAGGACTGGATCCACTCTTTGTGGATGGCTTGAACCAGTGTTGCAGTGTCCTGGACCAGAACTATCAGAAACATCGTGTTGGATAAAACTGAGATTTCAACTTTGTTATTTGAGCTTATTCTCTGCCCAAAGACAAACAATGTGGATTTATGTCAAATTTAGCTTCACACTTGCTTTGGCAACCCATCCTCTCCCCATTAAAGAGTACAAAAGCTATTTTATCAAAGAAAGAACATGAAAATATGGTATTTCTCAGCTTGCTGTACTGCTGACCTGAGTAAGTTGTGACAACTATTTATCACTTTTAGGGAAATTAAATGGGGTCCGTTTTTTAAGTCTAGTGAATATTCTTTTATATCTTTTATCCATGTGGTTAAAACAACTGCAAAATGCTGATAATAGGAAAAAGATCTGACAGGGTAAGATAGCTAAATGGGCTTTGTTCTATCCTAATAAATTTAAGACAGAGACCCCACTGACTTGCCACCGCTTGAAGCATCTTTAACTTCTGAAATTGAGTCTCAAGACTGTAAGTTCCCCACCAGATCTTGACATTTATAGAGCTGACATCTCTTCTGTACAGTGGGTTACCTGCAGAGCATCTTTCCAGTTACGGTACTCAGTTTCCTAGACAAGAAACACTGACCTGCGCTCTTTGCAGTCATTGCTACCTTCCCAAAGCTCTTCCAGCCCTTTTCAGCTGGTTTTCAGCCTAAAACTCTTTCCTGGTTCACCCTGGCTTCAGAGCTGCCCACCAGCTAGAACAGAAAGAGCCATTTCCAGTCTCTGTTTAGACTCTCAGTTCTCACCCTTGAACGCTTGCCCTCCAGGGCTATTTTCTTCCAGCCTTGTGCTTCCCCGGCTAACCAGGTGCTATCGGTGCTTCCCGACCACAGCCTCCCTGCTCCACCCTGAGCAGACACCCCACAGATGAGGGGCAGAACAGCAGGGATTCGGGGCAGCACTGGCCCTGTCGGGTGGTTGGGTTTCCCAACCCACCATGCTCTTCCCACCTTGCAGCATGGCGGGGATAGAACAGAAATCAGACCATTCCCCTTACTGAGTCTAGCACATGGATTGCCAGCAGAAATTGCTGCTGGGAGAGTCCAGGCTCTTTGTGCCCGCCACCAACCTCCATCTCCCTTATTTCTTCGCCATCATTCAAACAAACAGGCGTTTGGCAGAGAGTAGAGGCAAATACATAGATCAGACCAGAAAACTTGTTTTCTGTCTCCATAATGTTTATTCTCTTGCTGTTGTCCCCTCGTCCCCAGGGAAGTTGCACGCAGGCAAGCAAAGGACAGACTCTGGGCAATGTCCTTTAGCATTGCGCAAAAGATCTGCCTCTTTCTTCATCAAAATCTCCCTTGAATTTTTCCTCTCCAAACCTAGCTGTGATAGCCAGCCCGCAAGAGATCATGCCAGTCCTTTGGGGAAAGCTGCGCCGGACCGAAAGAAAATACCAAAGAAATCTCTTCATTTCATGATTTTAAAGAACCAAAACCCCCAACATTTAAAAGAGTAATTCAAGTTACATCAGAAGTGCAGCATTGCTAGGACAAGCGGTCATCTCAGGGCATTTGCCTAGACTGGCCTTTTCGAAGTCTCAAAGCCATTAGAGAGATGGATTTCTTTAGACAAGCCATTAACTGTTAATCTTTTTTTCCTCTTTTTTGGGGAACGGATTGTGAACTGTAAGTTACACTTTATTTTGTTTCTTTACCCAGATGTTATTTTAAGTGTCTGAGTTCTATAATTGCGCAGTGCTCTGGGCAACTGGGATGGAGAAACACCATATAAATACGGCTGCCTCGCCTTTCTGCTAGCACTTGCCCTGGTTGCTTTAATAAGAGGAGCAAAAAGAAGAGAGATAGAGAGGGGCAGGAAAGCCAGCAAGGAAGACATGCAGCCCAGGCAGTGAGCACTGCAAACAGGCAAAGAAATCTTCCAGGAAGGAGATGAACAACAACAAAAAAATCCACTTTTTGCAGGTCAGAACACATTGCTTTGTTTGTTAGTTTTGCTTCTGAAGGAGTCCAGAGAGAGGGACTCTGCTTATCTGCTTCATCTGCACATTGGCAGATGAAGGTTTTCAACCTGATACCCCTGTATAAGCAGCTCCTCAGCAAGCATGAGTTGGGGTAGCAGTTGGGATATATTTTTTTTTAATATGTCTACATTACTTAGCAAAGGCAAAGAGATTTGTGATTGACAAAGCTTCCAGTGCCATCTCCCACCTCCCTTGCCTGACCCGAAATCCTGCAGAGCAAAGCGAGCCCTGAGCTGTTCCCCTCCATCCCTGCCACTGTGGGCTTCTCTTCCCTTTTTTTTCCCCTCGTTCTATATAAAACACACAGAAACGTTTCGGGCACTCCTGACCCACCAGCAAAATCTCTGCCCTGCACAGCCTTTCAGGACCACCGCGTTATGGGTATTTACAGCTGAATCCGTTTCCCCAGCCATACAACTTTCTCTAAAGATCAATCTCTCACTGCCATACATCCTCATGACTAATCGAAACAGGCTCACAGGTATTTAAACAAGTCAAAAGTGCTCCGGAAGCCTGATTAAAACAAGTGGGCCAAAATCCAAATATAGTTTTCTCCCTGGCCAGCCTGAGCAGTGGTCATAAAACGTGACTGGTTGTAATGTTATTAATTATTATCCCAACTCCTTTAGCAGCATTGTGGAGGCAGAGCACAAAGATCTCATTGCAAGTCGAATGGACAGCTTCTGAAGTGATCAGAAAGCCGATGAGCGCTCATGGGAGCACCTTTTTAAGCTATTAGTTATTTAAGCAATTTATGAGAATAGGGAGTTGAGTTGTGCTGGGAAGGAGAGAGTGGCTCCTTGCTCCTCGCCATGGAGAGAGCTTTCCTGGTTTGTCTACATCAAAGACTCATAGCTGCACCTCCTACTCATTTGATCTTAATTCAGCTCAAAAAAACTCCGCTTCATGCATTTCTAGGTATGACTTAGACATGAAACATGACGCAATGGTCCTTTGATGAATAAGGAAACATGGTCTGGGAATCATCTGTGCCAGAAAGATTTGATCTGATTTTCGGAAAGAGGTGAACACATAACAATACACGCACATACATGCAGCTATAAATAAAGCAGGAGCTGTTTTGCAAGGGAACACTCCCTTAATTCAATTCATTGTCCCAGTTCATCTCTATAATTTTATCACCCTAAATATATTCACGCAGCCAGCGTTCTCTATGCAAATTACGATAATTTCAAGCAAAACACAGGGCAGCAGTAGGTGCTGTGGCCTAAGCATGGGGACAAAGCCAGGCTAACCTCTTGCTCCCGAGAAGCGACTGGTGGCGGCACTGGGGGATGGAGCTGGCGTTCCCGGGACAGGAGTCCCGGCTGCCAAAACCCCGGTCTGGCACCCGCCTGCTTCCCACGGTCCCCGAGCAGCCGCAGCTTCCCAAGGAAGGACTGCAAAAACCCACTGGTAGGTCCTGTGAGACACATTAAATAGTTTAACTGTTTTTGGAGACTTCTCAGTCACTTAAATGTGCTGGAATTAAATAAATGCTGTTTCCAGCACTCTCTGTAAGGCAGCCGGGCTGTAAGCAGGCAGTGTGGTGGGAGGCAGGACAACCCCAAATTTGCAGTCCAATGCTACCCCAGACCTCCTTCGGGCTCTCAGGTGTAGAATCATTTAGGTGGGAGAAGACCTTTGAGATCATCAAAGTTCTGTTCCTATCTTGCTTGCAGAGAAGTATCCCCTGATTTTTCCCTTCTGATTTTCTTCTGAGATGGTTAAATAATATTTCAATTATTTGAGGACTTTTTTCAGTACCATTCCTGGCAGTGTGTCTGGGGTAAGTGTTTGCTCATGGGGCTGTGCCGTGCTATCTCTCAAAAGAGTGATAACAGATGGTTATTAAGTCTTGGTGGCTTTCATTTAAAGGAGGAAACCACAGGCCAGTGGTTTCTGTCTAAGAAGCAGCAAATTGTTTCCAATGTGTCTTTTGAAGCAGGATGGCCAAGGTAAGGAGTGCCCAAACCACAGAACACAGAAATCAGAGTGAACGAGGAGGTTTGGAAACCACCAAACCTTAAAGGGTGTATACATAAGAGATTTCCAGGGACTCAGACATCTGAGCAGAGAAAAAAAGGTATGCTTTTATAGCAGAAAGACCATGCTTAACAGCTGGATCAGCTGGAGAGAACTGTGTACATAAGGGGAGGAGAGATTCATTATTCAGAGGAGAAAATATAGCAGGGACTGGAGATCCTCCTAGGACATGGGCTTAAGTTCAAAAAATACTCCACAGTAGTGAGGAAAACACTTCACAGAAGTTCGCACAAGCATGGCTCTGTCTCTGTCAGCGTGTTTCCTCACCTCACTGCAGACCGGAGCGATTGGTTTATGGAAACTTTAAGGATGCTTGGTTTTACCCCAACTGTCCCACGTATGGGGGTGACCCAAAGGTTTTGAGAAGAGTATGTCACAGTTATGTGACCTTTGGTGAGTGAAAAGAGAATGTAAAAGAAAGGCTGAATCATGAAGATAATTTCTGCAAAGGAGCAGGATCCCCAGAGCATCGTCTCAGCCTGCAGACGTGGCTGAGGAAGACCACCACTGCAGCCTTCCTGGAGGCAGGGAAAGCCAAGAGCAGGTAGGACATGTGGTGGATGCTCCAGCAGGTCCTGAGCAATGCCCTCTTCCATCAGCAAGCAAATCTGCCTCAAACCAGAGAGGGTCAAGTGTCAACAGGCCCTTCTCTCCCAGCCAAGAGCAACCAGCACCAGCCTGTGTCATCAGTGGCCTCAAAGACTCCAACCACTGCAGAAACCCTGGGGGCTGTGGTTGGCACCATTTCATTGGTGTTTGTTCAAAAGACATCCCAGCAAGGCTTGTGAAGGAAGTCTGCTTCATAAACCAACATGGAGCAAAGCTCAGCTTGGGTTCAAAAATTAGTACCCTTCTCAAAAGACTCCTCCATGGTCAATGAAGAGTAATGTAAAGGACAACAGTTTAAACAAATCAAGACAGATATTTTTACATTCATCGTGTGTTGAAGCAATGCTTACGTTGTGGGTATACTGTTCTCAGTACACTGTTCCCCATCTGTTACACCCTAACACGGTGTGGGGAACTCCCCAAACTTCATAGCTACCAGAATGGTGAGAGACAGTTATATATCCTAGAAATCTATTGGGGTTTTGCAAAAAACAGGTTCTGAATGACGACAGTGGGCTAAAAAGGCACTGTTAGCACACCGAATGCCTGACCAAAGCCTGCTGGCATCCACAGAAGTCTTTTAGTGATTTTAAGAAGCTATGAATCAAGGCTGAATAGAGTGCCACACACCACAACATTTAAAACCAAGACAAACTCAAGCCACTTCGTGAAGTAAAAAGATTTACTTCACTGCAGCCTCCATAAACCCCTGCTAATGCCGGGATTCAGGCTTTGAGGACCAAATGTCAAAGGCTTCTCTAACATGGAAACCAGCAAGTACTAATTTTTGTAAACCTCCTCCCAGACACAGGCATTAGCTCAGGGGGAACAGCCGTGTACCTACTGCTCCTGAAAGTCTAATCATTCGTTTCCGTATTTCAGCCTTTAATAAGCTTCACTTGAGGCAGCTCTTAAAATAAAGCCCAAAGCTTGAGTGAAAGCCCTTCATCCCATCCCTGTCCTGGGCAGCACTTTTTCCCCACCCTGCCATGAGTACGTGTCCAGCCCTGAAGCCAAAGGCAATGGGGTTGTCTCAAACACTTTCTGTGAGATCAGCTCCTTTTGCAGCGTGTCACTCTCTGGATTATTGAAGATGCGGTGCCAGGCCCCATAATACAAATAATTTCTGAAAGAAAAATTACTCTTTTAGTGTCAACAGCACAGAGCTCTTGGTAGGCCAGAAGAAAACAAGCTGCAAGGCATTTTGTAAAGGCAAAGAAATGAAAAGGCTGTTTGCCTGCATTTTACCTTGCACAGATGGAAAAGTAGTACATAGGCACACTGACACTCATCACTTTTAATAGGTGTCCCAGGGCTAAATCCTCACTCACCGTGCTGAAAATGTAGGGGCAAGCCTGCAACTCATATACTTCAATAATAGAAGAAGCCATTTATACAGAGATGTGAACTATTTAGACTCAAAGTGTTTCATTTCACTTAATTTAATATCACTTAACACTTGGAAAACTTCTATAAATGAAATCCCTAGAGATTCAGATCCCTACTGTGTCCAAATGCATCTGGAGAAGAAATGTGTCCATTTTCTGTGCAACAAATGTTCAATTGCAGATTTTCTGGATAATAAAATCCCCAGCCTAGCTATTTAATTATTCAGCTGACTGGTGGAAGAATATGAAGGTACAGAAATCTAAAGCTCTGGGAACTCTGGAGTAAATTCTAACAAATGTTTGCTTTTAAAAGACACCAATTAAGCTATTTAGAAGCTTGCACTTATGAGATAATGATCATTTAATAATTATGCAAGAAAGTGCCATCTTTGCTCTCATAATCTCTCCTCATACGGTCAAAAATATTTTCTTTCTTAGAGCTACATAAAATAGGAGTACTCTTCATGCCGGAATTTTCAACCAAGACCCTAATCCTGTAATGGGAGGCATATGGCCAGACTCAGTCATTTCAATGGGTGCCCATGCAAGCATAAATCTCCTGCCGTAAAATCACCGTGCTGAAAAATGCCCAAATCACATGATTAGGTGCACCCTCCAGTTATTGGGGTCCTTGTTCCTTCTTCTTCTGCCTCTAGCAACTCCAGGAAGGTCATCATACCTTTGCCATTGCTTGATATACTAATGGTGGAGAGCAACCAGTTGGTGCCATCTGCAACGTACCATGTAGAAATGGAAATGTTCATGCGTTTTAAGGCTTAAAACCCCCATACAACACAGACCCACAGTCGGTAATATTCCCTGGTTACAGAAAGCCTATGATCTAAAGGTGATGGCAGTGTGCCGTGCAGCTGGGATTTCAAGTAGGAAAAGGAAGAAACAAGGAGTGTGTTGTAACGCTAAGCCATCCCATACTGCTGGAGTGCTGCAGAAATGACACCACCAGCCATACATCCAGCTGGGATTTCCTTCAAGTGGAGGGTCCACCAGGAGGTCCACCTCGTCTGGTCCACCAGACAAGGGGTAACGGTTTTAAACTGAAAGAGGGGAAATACAGATTAGATCTCAGGAAGGAATTCTTTACTCTGAGGGTGGTGAGCCCCTGGCCCAGGTTGCCCAGAGAAGCTGTGGCTGCCCCATCCCTGGAGGGGTTCAAGGCCAGGTTGGACAGGGCTTGGAGCAACCTGGTCTGGTGGGAGGTGTTCCTGCCCAGGGCAGGGGATTGGAACTAGGTGATCTTTAATGTCCCTTCTAACCTGAACCTTTCTGTGATTCTATGATTTGGCCTTTATTACTGATGGTGGAGCCATGCAAGCAGCCAGCAAGCGATCCAGGGCCAGAGCTGGGATCCAAATATGTTCTCATGGCACAGACTGTTGTTAGCCACAATATACTTCTAGCATTAGGCAGTTTATAATTACATTACTAATTGCATCACCAATTGAGTACAATCTGCCATTTCTGGAATTCTCTCCCTAATCAAACACTGTCCCTGAGGCATTAAAAACACGCTGACATGCAGCAGCAGGAGTGGCAAATCACAGCATCCTTGTTATCCCAGGATCCCTGTTGAGCCGCTGCCAATCAGATAAGCCCGCAGGAGCCTTAGCGTGCTCCAGCCAACTCAAACTGTGCCTTCACTCACGCTGCAGCAGCCAGTGCAGCCCAAATTGCTGAGGTGGCATGTGGGAAAGAAGCATCTCCCACCCCAGGGCAAGACCCTGCCTCCCGGGGCTCACATCAGGAGGTGACACAAACTCCTGGTGCCCACACGGATCCAAAAGAGACTGAAAACTGTCCTCCCTGCACTGAGGTTTTGACTGTCTGGTTCAGGCCACGCTTTCTGCAGACTCATCGCTGTGCTACGAAGTCATCTTTTCCTACAGCCCAGAGACACGGCTGCTCTGATGAGCAGACAGCATGTGGTGGCAATCAGGCACCAATTTGGGAGAGAGAGAGTAGAGTGTGGGGATGTCATTCACATGGACATCCTTCTTCAGAAGGACCTTGCCACAGCAGCCCAGGAGCCCTCGGAGGAGGCATGGCAGTGACCAGGCACCGGGCCAGCCCTCCCTGCTAAGGAGGCAGCTTGCAGCCTCTCCAGGGAGAAAGCCAGCTTCCAGCTAGCCAGCGTGCTGGCATGTTTGCCATACCCTCCAGTCCTCTTTGGCAACAGGGAATGTGCACAATGTGGCTTTGGGAACAGCTTCACTGTCTCTCCTCCACCACAGGTTAACCCATGTGGAGACACCCTAGCTCTTCAGGCACAGGAAGGTTCCTCTGTAACACCTGTATGTGTCTGGAGATTTTCCCTATCCCTCAAACATCCTCCTGAGAAACAATCTGGGAGGCTGAGACAGTTTTTCAGACTGTATTGGCCTTGGGGGACACAACTTATTAAACTGTACCTCCTCTTCTCCCACCCCACTTTGCTACAAGTTCCTGCTATCCACTAATCGCTCTTGTCACATCCAAACCGCTCACAGAGGAGCTCCTACTTGCTGCTCCGCACCTCGCACCACTAAGCCTGGTCCCTCCTGGCTTGTTACGACAATGCCAACCAGTCAACCACTCTTGGTTGCTTTATTTTAAAAGCCTATGTATCCATCATGGCTCTTATTAGAAGGGGAAAATGCAGGAAAATTGCACTGCAAGAATACAAAGCAAATGTCCCAGTAAAGCCTGTGCACGATGCCGTAAGACGCTTATAGTTATATAGTATATATAAGATGCTTATAGTTATGGCTTCATCTTTGCAGAAAGGTCACTGAATGAACTAGAGCAGAAAAGGAAAGCGATGGCCTGGGACCTGTGTGTCAGAGGGCTGCAAAGGGTGACACACTCGGGCTGTGACCCAGGGGCTGCGCTGGAGCCCCACTCCCTGCCCTCACCATGATGGGCCCAGGCTTCCCCGCACAGACCCTCTGGGCCCAGAAGTGCCACGAGAAAGGTTTCATGGAGTTCACCTGTAACGTGATAGTGACACCAAAAGCTTTTGTAACCCATTTGACATCCACTGAGGAAAAATGCCACAATGAGTTAAATATTTAAGTAGAATAACAGTTCTAACCCAGCCTTTCCAGACTTAGGCCCCTTCAAAATGATCAGTCTCCTGGACAAGCAAAGACCAAGTGAAAAGTTGTCAGATTTGTAGATCACTTCCCCTTCCTGTGCATTGATCTTTCTAGATCTGACACAACTTCATGCCCTGTATCTACTGCTTGCCCAGGAGGCCTCAGTAACCTCTAGAGTTGCAATATTGACTGGTTTTGCCTCAATGCAACTCACTGGAGGCAGCACTGGGGCAAGTCATCAAATGCCTTGGGGCTACTGAGTCCCAGCATGGGCAATACCATTCGGAAGAGAAGAAACCTCCACTAAACCCTGGCAGACCGCACCACAAAACACATCACAGGACCCCAGTTGAGGTGTGCTGAGGCCACCTATGGCCTGCTACCCAAGGGGACAGCATCTTCTCCCATCCTGGCACAGTGTCCCCATAACCCTGGGTGATGGCACAAGCCATCTTGAGGAAGATTTTGCCCTCTCAGGTGCAAAAGCTGAGTCCACACTTTGGATGCTGAACAGAAAGACTGATTTAATATTTCTTGACAACTTGTCTTCTACTGTGTGGCTTTGTTTAAAAGGGAGAGAGCAGTTGTTAATGTCTACAGGAAGAGAAAGAAAACAGTCATCGCTCCACTGGTCCAGCAACCCTGCTGCCGTCGCTGTCTTGTCAGGGGAAATTAGCTGGAGGGGTGCGAGTCCTGCAAAGAAGTTGTGTTTTCTTCCAAAATTGTTCTTTGAAAGACCTCAGACGGCCTCTTTTTGACAGTGATACTTCCCTCTAAAAGTTTCCACTGGCTCGAATTTCCTTCAGAGTCAGAGGCCGGGCTCGTCAAAGCCGGAGGGAGCGAGACGCTTCCCTGGGAGTGGGTTCCTCAGGAGCACTGGGCATCCTGGAAGCTGACCTCTACACGAAAGGCACGCTGGGGACAAGCGGGGGAGGAAATACAAATCATTTGCCTCATGAACAGACAAACTTTTTCCTAGCTGTTCTCACTTCATTTCCAGTGGAATAATCTTGATTTCTCCTGCCAGGTTTCTGCTATTGGCCTGTGCTCTTCCTACCATTGTCGTCATTCCAGCTAGCCCTTGTCTGCTCAGGAAATTCATGGTATGTATATTTTTGCGCATGGTGCTCTTGAGATGTCTGAAAAATGTTCCTGTGAACCAGGCACTGATGTATCAGTCTCTGGAGAAGATAAATTTCTGTCTGCTTCCCACATCCCTCTGTTAAGATACAATGTGAATACAAATTTGTTTGGAAAGGTTGCATTAAAACAATAATACGTCTTTCTCTTCTGAAATTTTATATAACGCAGCTATTCTCATTTCATATCGAAAATACAAGATATCAGTATTTGAACAGATATTTGGCTTGGTTAGCTGAAGATGTCTCATAACTGGCTAATGCTGACTTTGCCTTTAGGATTTTTCTGTCTGATTTTTGTAACTAAAATGGGAGAAAATACTGAGTCTTTGGTGGTTGCAGCTGCTCTGATCAGTCAATAGCTCTGCAGATCCCCTCCTCCTGCCCCCAGCCCACTCCCCAGGTCTCATCAGCTGCTCTGAATCCCCCTTGGTGAAACCTCTGGGCTGGATCAGCTCGGGCTGATCCTCTCCAGGGCACAGCATTTGAGCAAAGCAGGTCTGAGCCCCACAGTCCCCTCGGCCACCTCCCTGAGGGCAGGGAGCAGATCTCCAAGTGCCTCCAGGATCTCCCAGTCCTGCACAAGGACAAGGCACGGCTGGTTTCTGTGCCAGGCAAGGGGGATGTTTGCAGTGGGCTGGTTTCAGGGGCACAGGCTGGGGCAGAGGCCACATTCCAAATACCTGAGGTGACAGGGGACAGTCACCAACAGCCACTCTACACGGCTGAGCAGACATGGGAGGCAGTGGCGAGAGGTGATGGCTACAGCCGGGACCCCCATCTCCCTCCCTGCAGCCCCACTTCAAACACCAAGCTGAACCTCACGCCCATTAAAGCTAATGGAAAAGGCTATTTAATGGAGCTCTGGAGCCAGCCAAAAATGATGAATGAAAATTGTTTAACAGTCGTATAGCCAGAGGCCTGACTCTGCCCATGTTCACAGCTGCATAAATCCCAACAAGATGAACCCGCTGGGCCTGACAGGCTCCTCTGTTTCAGCCACGTCCCCTCGTCTGCTGGCACCAGAGCACGGGGACCTATACCTGCGAGCCATCTCAATTCCAAGCAACCTTCCCTAGCCCCTGCAAGCAAGCGGGTCTTGTGCTGCAGTTGAAGCACGAGTTGAAGCATGACGACTCCCGCTTTTATAGCCCCCAGCTCCTGCTGCCAGTCCTCACAGAACCTGGCCATGGTGCCACAGGTGGTTCCATGAGGAGCACCACAGGGTGCTCCCTGGCGTCCCTCCATCCCCCTTTGCAAGCTGTGAAAGGCTAGAAAAAAATACTTCTTAATTATGAAACTAAGCAAAGAAAGCACAAACGTAGGAATATTGTCAATGAACAGTTTGCAAAACAAATAAAAGTACAGGACTGCTTTCAAGATAAACTCACAATATTTTCCAGGACAACGAACCCACAGGAAACTCTTCCATCAGCTTGTTGGCAACTCCCAAGTTAAATGCCAGTAATCCGACAGTGAAGAACTGGCATCCTGCACATCACAGGTTTAGAAGCTCACCAGTTTCACCCCCCTCTTTATGGCTAGTTGCGTTAACCTCATTACTCATTACAGGCATTACTCATGTCTGTAACAGAGATTTACCTTTACACACATTTTGCACCCAAAGCAATGCACCCCTAACTCCTACCTTGACTGCAAAACAACTCAATGAAAAGCTGCCTTTCCCTCAAGCCCATAAGAAGGTAACCGAGATCTTAAGAAAATCTGCCATCCTTCCTTATAAAGATGCATTAAGGGGATATTTATAAGCATTGGGTATCAGCTAAAATAAACTTTTTGTCTCATGTTCATGCAGTACCTAGTTCGATTTACTCCAAACGTAATGAGATCTTTGTGCATGTTGTGCAGAGTCCTAGTCCTTCTGTCCCCAGGTCCCATGACACGTGTGATGGAGGCCAACGTAGTATTTATTTGATAATTAGCCTCATTACAGGCAAACTGGAAGCTCTTCAATCTACTTAAATATGCACTCAGTGCTGCAGAGATGCAACACCTGACAAATTTGAACTGATAGACAACACTGATCTCTGATGCAGGTCTGGTTAAGGAATGAAAAAGTCCATCAGTCACAACCATTCTGTAATGAACATCTCTCCATTGCAATCTGGCTGACACCACTGTCCTTCACCGAAATTAACTGGGCAACCCCAGCACAGATAAATAATCCATAAAGGGATTTTTGACAATAAAATAGCCAGATCCCGGATGTCAAAGGCAAGGGGCAGTTAGCAATACTGTCCAAGAGAAACTGGAGGAAGCAGAAAAACACATCTAGCCCTTTCCTTGGACTGGGAACTAGCAGCACATCATAGGCTGTACTCAAGTACTCTTAACAGTAGTTCATCTTATTCAGGCAATTTTCAATAAATGTACATATTTTTAACATCCTACATATACATCAGACTCCTTTTGCAGATAATGACATGAAAAACAAGGAGTTCCCTTAGTGATGATGTGCCCACGTAATAGAGACAGCGTCTCAGGAGCTGGGGAAGAGCAAAAAAAACGGATTATTTTTGGCATGGTAAAAAACCTTGCAATTTGGCTCATGATATGTCCTTGGACAAATCTCTCATTTTGGCCTCATTTAGGGAAAATTACCCTGTAATGGCAGCAGATGAGACTTTTGGTTGATCAACAGTGAGTGAAGAGGGAAGGATTTGGCCTTAGCAAATACTCGCTTCTGCCTCCACGTCCTCACTCTACAGCATTTTGTTATTGAGGATAGTGCATGGCACGGCATGAAAACCCACCATTCTCTCACCTGCGAGGCTGAAATAGTGGTGCTGAATGTACAATTAAAATGAGAGAACAGAAGCAAAGTGAGCAGCAAAATATTTGCATTGTTGTAAACTGCCAGGTTGCGTGAACTGTGAAGTCCCCAGACTACTTTGGGATAATTCGGCACCTTTCAACTGTCACATAAAATTTCATGGGGGATGATGCTTGGCATTGTTTATATGACATTAGCTTCACCTTTTCATCCTACTGGGGACCATCAAATGCAAAGTTGGATTAAATTTGGCAGATCACATTATATATGGGGAAGTGAGAAATATTGCTGTATCACAATTGATTTTCCCAAAGGCACCAGCCAACCTCTGATATTTTGATACTGAGGCGATAAATAATTTTCCACTGGTAATTTCCATATTCAGTAAGCTGAGAAGTTTTTCTCAGTATGCAAATGAGATTTATTTAAAGCAGCATTTTATGTTGCTTACAATTAGATGGAGTTGGAGGGCTGCAGGACTGTTTTTGTCTTGGGCGATGCTGAATGGACAGGAGCAGAGGTGAAGTCCTTCATGCAACATAGACTTCGAACTAAACCAGATTTGCTCGCTGGGCTTGTCACGGCTGGATAAGAGACATGCCAGGTAGGAGCATGTGTGTAATCAGGAGTTTTGTGCCTTGGATGCTACAATTATTTTACCTGGTTGTAAATATGTGGGCAGACGTTGAAATCAGCAGGTCACGCCAAAGGTTTCAGCGAGCATCAAAGCCAAGCCTGATAAATAGAGGAAACTTCCCAAGCACCAAGTTACGAGACTGCATTTGGGTTGGGTCTCCAATCTCCTGAATTCTTATTTATTTAACAACAGAACTGAAAGGCAACCAACACAGTTGAGTCCACTGATCTTGTAGTTAAACACAACAAGAGGATGAAAGCAGTGCCCAGAAAATGAATAATGAATTTGATCATAGACATAAAAAGGGAGATCTTGACCCAGCTGTGCTAAAAAGAGAAGCCTGGCACCATCTTCAGTGGGACCTACTTCCTTCATGACACCAATGCTAATTGAATAGACAAAGTTCAAGGTGGTTGTTCCCCAGTCCACCTTCACTGCCTGATAGATACAGCTAAATTTCTGCATTGTCTTCTCCTAAAGCTCAGGAGAAGTCTTTGACCAGCTCAGCAGGTCCCAGCCCCATGCATCATTCGGTGAAAACCCCCCAAGACGTTTCTGATGGGCTGGACGGGAGAGAGAGCAAGAAGCAGGGGAGAGATAGGGCTGGAAGGGCTGTGAACAGCACAAATAAAACAAGCAGAAGCCTGTGCAGTGGTGCTGTGTCCTGCTCTCCCACCAACCCCTCCCACCTCTGGACCCAGAAGAGCCCTCAGGCTCTTGCATGCCCTGCACAAGACTGAGAGGATGAATTACCAAAAAATAAAAGTCTTTCCTCCAAGCAGCTCCTTCTTATCTCACTTGCAGGAGAAAACAGCCTCCGGCAGCACAGCAATGGGAATGTCCAGGAGATCCCCTTGCCCTGGCCCCACAGCTCCCAGCCAGGCTGTGGGGCACACGGTCCCCCCTCCCACCAGGCCCAGCCTCGTGGCTCTCCAAGAGGTGCTCCCTCAGCTCTGCCTGCTGCTGGCTTGCTGCTCACCCAGGATGACAAGGTTTGTTATTCTGAGTCATCCTCACTGCGGCTGCTCCGCTGCAGGCCCTGCTGTGAGCATCACTAACGCGCCTGTTTCCAGTTTGCACACCACGTGAAAGCTGTTTAAAGGAAATTTAAGTCCCATGGAGAGAGCCAACGCTAGGTTGTTGTGTCTCACAAACTCTAATTTGATGAGTTATACGCAGCCTTTACACTCAGAGATGAGTTTGGCTCCCCAAATACATTTGCATTCGTCACTATCGCAAGCCTCGTGATGTCTTTATGGAAGAGCCTGCCCTTCCCCAGCCAGCCTCATGCTGCACTTTCCACGAAGGTGCTTGCAGGCATTGGAGAACAGCCCATGGATTAATCACACCTGCACAAGTTTGCTGATGCTGGACCTCTCCAATGGTCCTGCATGCTGCTATATAGTTGCACTGGTTATCAAATTCGCTTCCTAAGGCTCCACTTTCAAGCTAGAAGTCTCCTTCTTTATGTAATTCACGTTACTTGCTTCCTTCTGCCTCTCTCCAGCAGGCAGGGGTGTGGCTCAGTGCCTGCTTGGGAATCTCTGCTGGCATAAATGGGTGCATCACTATATTTTTTTGGTGCCGTTCCTCTCACTTAGATCTGAAGAAAGTTTGATCTCGTGAAGTTAAGAAGACTCCGTCAAGAAATTTTTAAATCTCCCTATAGGGAGTCTGGTTCTGCTTCTTTCTAGCGGCATATGAACTACTGCCTGTTAATAAGGTGTTTCTAGCCGTGGTCTATAAACCCTTGGGTCTTAATGCACTGACATAAAACGCCACATTCATCTGTACATCAGCTGCTGTGTGCAAGTACTGGAGGGATCAGAGATCTGTACCAAGTTACAGGCTGTTGGGGCATAGCAAAGCAATCAAGAACCAGCCCACTCAGATCATCATCCCTCCTAAACATGTCACACTATGCTTACTACTTCCTTTAGCAAAGGGTGTTTCTTGGTACCTGAGAGTTTGGTCCCCATCTTGAACACTTTTATAGGAAATTACGTTTTTGAAGTGACAAAGCAGCTGCCTTCCAAATAGCAGACCCCTTCTCCACATCCCGATTTAAAGGCTGCCATCGATTTGTCCTCAGAAGAACACTTGGGAGTGAGAGCAGTCCATGAAACGAAGTCTCTCCTCCTCCCAGGGACCTCAGCCTCCCCCAGAACTTCAGCCGCGACTCAGCATGAAGGAAAAGAGAGAAGAGTCTGAGTCACTTAAAGTTTCTCTTCCTTGAGGCTGTTGCAGATACGATAAACCATTTTTGTTGTTTATAAATGCTGCCTAGAGTTTAATAAATGCTCATATGTATTATTAATCAGGAATATTAACCCCAAATCCTGTAATAAAATGACTCAAGCATTTCAAGCCATCTCAGAGGCTTGCAAAATCCTTGCAAGTTACTAATTAAGCTACATTGGAACAATTGTTCGGTAAATTTTACAGTCAGGTTTCATCTTCTCTTTGGAAAGGGCAGGCTAGAAATTTATGCAACGTAAAATGGAAGCTAATGAATTCGGAGAATATTCAGTATGGAACATGCATCTAACAAGTGGGAATAATAACATTAACAGTGCTTTGAGATAATAGACTATTTAAATTCATATTTATAGAAGCTGCAGACTAATATGCAGTAATCTACGGTTTAGAAGTCGTTTCCCTGAGGGCACCATCCAGAATACACAGGGATACAAATTTTTAAAGTGGAAGAAAACACTCGCTTCTCCCAAGTTGTGATACGCAGCGAAGAGAGGCCCTCAGAAAGTACGCTGTGCTGGGGATCTTGAGTGTGGAAACATTATATGGATCTGCAGGTTGGCCTCATGCTAGAGGAGACATCCGCGATTTGGTCTCCTTAGAGCCAAGGGCTGCCCCTGGGCTGGTTAAACAGCAAATAACGGATGCTCCTGTCTGGGTAGAAACACTCCACCCTGGTAAGGGCCAGTGCCCGGAACGTGCTTAATGGTTGGCATAAGCAAATATTAAAAAGTAAATAAAGGAACCTATTACCAATACATCTGGTACTTCAGGGCTTTATGCAATGGTTTTTCACAGGTCGGAGTATCCGCAGCTCTCATCAGCAGTTACAGCAATTCCCATGTGATGGGAATCCAGCCCCGCTTATTTCCACAACTGGAAGATGAGTTTTGTAAGGATAAATGCTACATCTCGCAGGGCTCAGGTTCTGGTGTCCAGCCAATTCATAAAGCCTTATAAACGTCTTCTTTTCCTCCCTACATGGCTGTACCAGTACTGGCCTGTGATGAAAACTGTGAATCCCCTCCCCTAAGCCAGCCAACACAAATCATTTAATTCCTGCTCTGCCAATGGCTGCATTTTAGCATTGTCTCACCAGACCTGGAGCTGAAGGAAATTTGGACAGCCTTTATTATAGCTGTGCAACACCACATCCTGGCTTTTGATCTCCAGCACTGGCGTAAATCAGGACCTCAGGGACCAGAAGTCCCTTGGGGTAGCGTTTCTGTGGCCCACATCAAACACTGCTGGGAAGCGCAGATCCCGCCTTTAGTATTTATATCATGTTTCCAGTTGTCTGCAGTGTTACAATGCCAATGATTTATTCATTTATTTACTTCACCCTTTGCATACTGTTTGTAACACAGAGAGCAAGCAAGATGCAATCATGCTGTAGCTACACGTTCTATGGGGTTTTGGGACCACCACCATGTACTTAGCATGGCAACGAATGGCTCCCCTGGCCTCTGAGAGCACCCAGGCGAGCACTAGCACCACTCCTCAGGTCCACAAGACACACCAAAAGTTGACATAAGGCAAAGCAGGGAAGAGGATCCCTCTGAGAGCAGCACCCCAGGGCTGGGCAGAAGTGGAAGGGTAAGAGAATTTCAGGGAAGGGAAAGGGAAAGCACCACGATTATCTCTATGATGAAATTCAGAACTTTCCTGGGACTTTCTCAATGGACTGATGAGAATTCCCATGACATGAAGGAAGTCTCGTAATGCTCTTGCCCCTTGGACTGCAGTAACTACTCTTAGTCCAGTGCTGCAAGAAGAGGAGATTAGTCTGGTACATCCATCGTTTCACCCTATTTACACCAAGCCTTTTTCTCTTGACCATAGCAGAAACAGACCCTAACAGACACAGTTCTTGTTCAGAAAAACTCCCTGTAGAGCCCCGGCCCAAGCAGCTGGGAGGGCGATGTTGTGCACTTCTGTCCCCTCTTCACCCTTTGCCTCCCTCTGGGGCCACAACCACCAGTCCAGCCTGGGAGCCGCCGTATGCTCCACCATCCCCACCACGACCTTGTCCCAAGGGTCGATATGTGCATTTGGCCCCGAGTGATGTGTGTGCACTGTGGGGAGCTGGCAAAGCTGAGAGCATGCCTAGAAGTTGTCACGACTGCAGGTTGTAATGAGGGCTGGGGCTCCATTTGGGTGCAAGACTCAATTCATAACAGCTGCTCATACCTCTCGCAGCAGAGGAGGGTATAAAACATCTGCCAGAGACTTCTGGGTATCTCAGAGGTCTGAGCAGCAGGGACTGGGTGTCGGGCTGCCATTCGGATAGAGGTGTGCCGCACAGGATGCTCTGCAGTGCCTGGCCCACGGGGATAGCCGCATGCGGCTCCGGGCACACGCTCCACGACGCACACATCGGTGCTGTAATTCACTTACACTGATACGCTTCATGAGGCTGTTCATATAACCTCTAATTTTTTGCAGATGATGGAAAGCTTCTCTCTATATCCAGAAGGATCAAGCGGTGTCAGGCAGCGTAGCAAAGCTCCCCAGCACAACAGAGGAGACTTACGCGGCTGTAACCTCACGCACCCCCTCTGGAAGAATGCCAGGCAGAGTCTTGTGCTTGCAATAATCCTCACGCTGGCTGCTTACACAAACACAGAACAAAACAACCCGGTGCTTCTCAAAGTTACAGTCTTAAATTAAATTCCTTGGGCAAGACCTGAGTCATCTCAGTCCTCTTTTGTCTTGTATTAATTTTAACTCTGTTCTACGAATTTCATGACTAAGAGTTACAGCTCTCATACGTTTCCTGCTCAGGTTCCAGCAGGTCACCTGCTTTGATCTGGCATCTTTGCTTGTGTTTAGCAGCAGCTAAACTTTCTCTGTGCTCTCCCTCTGGCTCCCCAGCCCGGCTGCAGCAGGCAAGGACCCTTCCTGGGCTACACACGGGTGAAACGGGAATGAGCAGACTGTGGGTCAGATCAGGATCGAGCACAGTGTCTCGCCTTGGAGTGGAGCCAGGAGCAAAGGTTATGGCTATGGTCGTAGCAAGTCGGAATTAAGTGTAGCCCATTTTTATTCTAACAATTTCTGTGCTAATACTGCAGATGAAACTCTAAAGCTTGGCCAAGTTAAGGGGGTCTTTACCTGAGGCAAGAACTCTGTTAAAACAGCGAGCCTTCACACACTTGATTAAGAATTCACCAAGGCAACTTCCAGAAGCCTCCCCAAGATATTGCTGTGCCGGTGATCAATTAGCATTGTTATTGTCATGGTGCAATAATCTTCTTTATTAGTTTTCTTTTTAAAATTCAAATGGGGAGATGAGGTGTATCAGATAATGTGCATACTCAGACGAGGAACAAACACGCTGCTTGTATGCAGAGCATGTTTTGGAAAGCACAAGTGCCTTTGAGCAGATGTGCTAATGGACACAGACCCTGCTCTGTAGCCAATTACTTCATCATTAATAAGAAAAACCAAGTTAGACATCCCAGTGGTGTAAAAGGGATAACAGTTCATCAACGGTAAGCTTGAGCTGGAGCAGCAAGCCCTTCTCTTTGCTGCAGAAACCAAACAGCAACACTTTTCCCTATTTTTCTGGGTGCCCATTGGAGCACAGCACTCTCTCACAGTGCCAAGCCTCGCGCATCCTCAATCAGCCCTCCCCTGGCAACATTACCCTCTGATTGAAGCTTTCAAAGACTTCTTTCATCCGGTGACTGGAGGGCTGGAAAAGCCTGGTGGCTTTTCCTCTCCCTCCAGAAGGTCTGAAAAATGGAAGTAATGAGCTCAGAAAAGGGGCTCTCCATGCTAGTCAGCACACTGCTCATGCTGGGAAGCTGGAGTCGATGTAAGGGCCAAAACAGTCTCTAATGATCTCTCCAAAATTGGGAGGATGCTGGGAAGCATCTTTCCATAACCTGCCCTGTGCTGTGCATGACCCCTGTGCCAGCCGCAGCCGGGAATCGCATATGATGCGGCAACCACCTCTGTCTGCTGTGAACTAAGGACAGCTTATAATGAGCAGAACCAGGTCATCACAAAAAAACAGGCTTCAAATTTTGAATGAACACCACCAGCGCCGGGCCCGGAGCATTTCATTGCATTGTGGACAAAATCCCGACACTGACAACAGGCTGATGGATGAAGATTTTGAAGCTTGTCCTAGCTCCCAGGAAAGCAATAAATCAACGATATAGGAAACCCCCCCAAGCCCCTGAGTGCTTTAAAAGTCAATAGTAAAATTTAAAATCAATGGGAAGCCTGGCAGGAAGGCAGTGCAGGGGCGGGCGCGCAGAAGGGACCTGCAGCTATTGTTCAGCTGGGGTAAGCCGCCAGCATGCTGGATCCTATAAGCCAATTTTACTTAATAATCCCACTAATATGGAATGACACTGGTTGTAATCCTTCAGTGATTACAGCGTGGACCAATGGCACAGCATCTCTGGGAGGATTTAAGGGACAGTACAGCATCCAGAAAGCTCTAGCCAGACTTTTCCTATCAACTGTAAGAGAATATCAAGACACAGAAAAGCAGAAGCTGCTACTTGCTCATCCATATTTCTATCTGGAGGTAAAAACAAAAGCAAAGCTGGAGCTTCCTCGCTGTGATAGCTGCCGAGCGCCTCTGCAAAGCAGAGCCCAAAACCAGAGAAGCAGCAAAAGGGGGATAACGCACAACAGGACACCACGAGCAAAAAACATGGCACAGTGCGGGGAGAAGTATTTGAATGAAACCAGCCCAGGAAATCAAGGACCACCCCTGAAGTTTGATAAATAGCAAAGATAAGAAGACAACATTAACAGTCGGCGGGATTTTGAACAGAGTGTTTGAACTCTCCCTGCTTGCACAAAGTGGCCCCAGGAGACAAGCCACTGGTGAGCAGAAGGAAGCCAGTAAAAGGAAGCCAGGCCCCCTTGATCTATCCTGTCTCCCTGGGGACACAGAAACATAGAATAGTTTGGGTTGGAAGAGAAGATATTCTCTTGGAAAATAGTTTAAAAGAAGACTTTTAAAGGTCTTCTAGTCCAACCCCCCTGCCACGAGCAAGGACATCTTCAACTCGATCAGGTTGCTCAGAGCCCCGTCCAACCTGACCTTGGATGTTTTCAGGGATGGGGCATCTATCACCTCTCTGGGCAACCCGGGCTGGTGTTTCACCACCCTCAGCTTAAAAAATTTCTTCCCTATATCTAGCCTAAATCTATCCTCTTCTAGTTTAAAGCCATTAGCCCTTATCCAATTGCAACAGCCCCGACTAAAAAGTCTGTCCCCATCTTTCTTATAAGCCCCCCTGAATTATTGAAAGGTCACAATAAGGTCATCCTGGAGCCTTATCTTCTCCAGACTAAACAACCCCAAAGACCAAGGACATCATAGGGACCATTTCAGGGTCTCTTGTCCACACTGCAGAGTTCCCCTCACTACCAGAAGTCCGACAGTTTTCACTGAAGATGACCTTGTTGCATCTAAGCTTAGAGAGATCCACATCCTGATATGCAAGGACATGCCAGGCAAAATCCACCTTATCTGTAAATTGCTACCAAGAGTTTAAATTACTGCTAATTTATTGGAAGCGTCACTTGTACGATATTGTCAATGACTATAGACAGACTGGGAAGCGAGAAACTGGAGCACAGTTAGGAGGTTTCATAGGCCAGTGAATCACTGGGGGGGTGTTGCTAAATTATCAGCTGTATATTGAGAACAGCTGGAACGACTCCAAGAGCCGAGGACAGATGCAAAATTGTTGGAAAGATTGATTCAACATCATCACCAGCTACCTTGCATAAGCAATGTGGGCCAGGAGGCCTGAAGAACAGCTGGCCAGAGTGGACTCACTAAATTATTGTCACCAAATTAGATAAAAAACACAGAGGAAATGATTGCAACCCCTTACAGGGAGGCAAGAGGCTTTCCATGCTGTAACAGCTGGAGGACTCGGAGAGACCGTTCTCTCACAATAGTAATCACTAAATTAGTCAAATTCAGCCGGTGAAGATGTTTCATTATGAACAGATGGAAGTTTGGGGTTTAACTCTCTGTATTTCAAAGCAGCTGGTAATCCCTCTGCTTCAGCGGAGAAGAGGTCCAAACGGCAGAGCCCTGGGACAATGGAGTGCCAGACACAGCTCAGAAAAACCCCAGGATCCAGGAGGGACAAAAGCAAGGCAGATGCTTTACATCACCACCAATAAAAGTACCTACGTCCCTTTTCCGAGATGAAATGCCCCTGACTCTTCCCTAGCAATATTTCCTCGTCTCACCCCAGTCGGTCATTCCAGTAGGTGACACAAGTCCCAGGTGGCTGACACCACTTCCCTAAACAGCTGACACACCAAGATGTCATCAAAAGATAGAGCATCAAAAAAGGGGGGCTGCCTTCTGGATTTTTATCATGTGTGAGATTCAAGAGCCGGGGGGGAAAATACCTTCAGACTGTAAGTTCAAACAAAAGGCAAAGGGTAACACAGAGCCGTCTTTGCTGATCGTGAGCACACAGCGTTGCACCCCTGGAAATGCCAAAATGATCAAGCTGATGGTTCTCCACACCCTCTGTCTTAGCCCTAAAGCAGCGTTCCTCGGTGATGCAGCAGACTTCTAGATTAAAGTTAGAGCAAAAAATGAGTATGTTCAGAGAAAAATCTTCCTACGCCCCAAATAATTAGAGGATGTTGCACAGCTTGAATCACAAGGGTTTACATTGACATCACAATCTGTTTTTAAGGAGCCTTGTAACTGTTCACTTGTTTCCTGAAAATTACCATGCTCTTGGCATAAGATGCCTCTTGGGCAGGACCAATTTTCTCCAGCCATGGTTGCGTGGTGCCTCTGAAGGCACCCGAGGCTGCAGAAGCAGCCATGTGCTCTGGAGCAGCACCTGGTAGGATGCTGCTCCGAGCCTAAAACAAACTCAAAAGAAGTCTGTCTGTTGGCAAATAAATATTGCCCCTTATGAAAATCACTTGAAATTTCCTCTCTTTCAGAAAAGGAACATGTGCCTGGCAATACTGAAGCATTTCATCTCTTAAGACCTCATTCTCCACGTTCTTCAAGTTGTGAGCTGTCCCTCGTCACTCAGCCTTTGTCCTAATATAGACTCTCTCCTTCCATCACCAGTACGCTGGGATGAATCATAAGTCATATTTGTGATTGTGAACCCACATGCCAACCTACATCTGGAGAGATGACTCTTTTCAATAGCCCTGAATCTGCAGCTCTCTTTGTCAGGATGAAGTTTTACAGGTTGTTTTCCCTATCTCCGAACAAAGAAGCTTTGAAAAACCCGCAGTGTTCAGAAATGCCTTCTTGTTCCATTTCTCTGGTGTAGGCAGTTTCCGTGAACTTTGCTTAGCCTCGAATTATATTAACATGGAGACCAAGAGTGACTGAGCAATAACAGCTTTATGAGTTTCTTGCAACAGAATTGGAATTAATTCAGAAAATCATCTGAAAAGAAAAATTCTGTAAGGAGGGCAAAGAAAACTAAAATATAGCAGCCACAGGTTGAACCTATTTGCCCATCTGACCAAAACCAGGCATAATGAGGAGTTCTGTAAAGGTGCTTGGTCTGTGTTAGACCTATGTCTTCACAGTTCAAAGACATTAGCTGAAGGAAAAAACCCCTTTCAGCCTAAATGAAACATTTTCATAGCTTGGACCACACCAGGGAAAGCTCAAAGATCCCCCTTCTACCCCACTAGGTATTCAGGAAAATCCCAAATGAACTTGAACAACACCTGGAGAAGGTGGCAAGCGTCACAGGCACAAGGTACTGGGGATGCAACGATAACATTTTAGTTTATGACTGTGTTTCAGTTAACTGAGTTGTAATCATCTAGAGCTAAAAGCATAAGTCATCCTGGGGATAGCGTCTATGAGCTATAATGGCTGTGGCATCCTCGGTGGACTGCACAGAGAGCGAAACACGCCGTAACGAACAGACCACTAATTTTAAACCTCCCTAAAACCCCTGGTTAATGTTTGCAAATGGGAGCCTTAATGGCAGTGCGGGAAGCGGCAGCGTTGCCGTGACTCACAGCGAGCTCGTCCCCCTGTTGCTCAAGCAGTTATAAAAGTGCTGGTGCCTCTCACTGCTTATTTACTTTTCTTTTTCCCAACTGACTGAGGAAGGGAAACAATTTGCATCGAGAAATTTGTCTTCTGCTCTTCCACGGGGTGACCTTAGACCTGTTCCAGCATCCTCTGCTAAATCAGTTTGCATAAATGTATACATAAAAATGCAAAGCCAATGCAACACTGCTGCAAAACCAAGCTAAATAAGAACTCTGAAGTGATGCAGAGCCTGGCTTGAAAAAGCAGAAATCTCTGGTGAACCCTTCGCTGCATGGCCCTCCTAGGACAACAGGGACCCATGAGCCTGGAGGAGCTGCCACATTTCAGACCTGTAGCCAACAAACCCGCATTCTTTATTAACAGAAACAAATTAGAATCTGCTGAGAGCAAAGCCCTGGGTGCAGGAGAGAGAAAAGTGGGAAGCTATTCATTGTCAAGCAAAGATGCTCCTGGCCCATTAGAGCAGCCCACGAGCCACCCCTGCCCCAGCCCTCCGGGGCCACGCTGCCCTGGGTGTCACCTACCCACAGGGACATCCGCCATGGCCCAGACAAGGATTTAGGGAGGAAAAAAATATATTTAAGAGAACTGCAAAGTGCACCTAGAAAACTGTGGAGGAGCTCTGAGGTGGCTGCTGCGCCTCTGGGGGGTCTGGGTGCTGGGAAACCTCAGGATGGCAAAAGGAAAAACGTGCTCAGGAAAATAAAACAACTGCTGTTTACGCAGCGTTTCAGAGCTGCAGACTGTCCCTGCCCTCCTGCCCTGTCATCCACAGGGACTTACAAAGTGCAAAACTCGTTTTAGCGTGCTTTTATACTCCAAGAAACCATGAAAAGGAGTCAAAGCTAAATCCCCTAACCTGTGTCACTGGACACATGCATCAGCTGCCGCGGAGGAGGGGGCTACAGATGTGCAGGCAAATTATGCAAATTTCTTGGCAGGTTTTTTTAAGCATCCCAAAGATATTTTATGCGCACGTATTGTATTTTCAGTATTCTTTTTGCCTTTTGAGTATTCCCCTAGAATGCTTCTAAACAATGAATTTTGCGCCTTCCCTCCCCAAAGATGATGTGCTTTTATACCTGAAAACATTTAAGTGGGATTTTTGACTTAGCGTCTTTGTTCCCGTTGTTAAGCCGATCAAGCTATAGTACTTTGGAGAAAAAGAGAAGAGAAACAATATTGTTTTGTCTGCTAACATGATTGATAGACAAGTTTCAATTATTATATCTTTAACTGACTGGGAAGCACTTAAAAAGAGACAGGCTGCTGAAAGATGGGTTACTTCCCAGCTCGGTGCTGTTTCCCCAGAAAAAGTATACAAGGATGCTCTCTGGTGGTAGCTGTAAGGCAGGGCTCCACTCTGGCCACCGCACTTTCAGTTTATTTTAAGGACTAATTGATAGTGTGAAACCTTGTTATTAAAATAGTAAATATATATATTTTTTTAATCACTAATTGGCTTGCTTTAAAAAAATTATCTCAGGAGGTGTTTGCTTAATTCTCTTTGAGTATTCCCAGTGCACGGGGAGACTGGGGAGTATTTTTTTACAACTTCTAAATATACCATGCGCTTTCCCTAGGGCCCTGCTGGGGATGGGATTTGCCGTGCTCCCGGCAGAGCCCGTTCCGGGGCTGCCATGGCAGGGAACTGCTCAGAGCCTCTGCTGCGAGTGTGGCTGGGGTACACCGACCTGTCCCCCAAGCCCCTTCTCCTGGGGGTCCCTCATCTCCCCACACCTGCCTTGGGTTCTGCACTGAACCTCTCCCAGCTGTGCCAATGCCTCGCTTTCCATCTCCCAGATTTAGCTGCTTTTCCAGCCATTTTCCTTCTACCCCAACATTTCTACCCATAAAATAACTCCATACCCAGAGCCCCACGCTGCAAAGTCCTCCCCAGCTGGGGCTTGGATCTCGCTCTTGCCCAGTCCTAACCAAATATCAAACCTGAGCCGACCACTCCCAGGCCTTTAAAACACTAATATTCTTTCTGTTAAATCACAGTTCAGAAAATTGTGCCAGTGCGAAGACTTCTTTGGCTTGCCTTCCTACCGTGATGGATTTTGGACCAGCGGCCAGCTCAGGGGTTGGATACATTACATCCGTAACTGTAAGCACGAATGCGATTTTCCTTTTACAAGGACGGCACTACGGTTTATGGCACATCCGTGTTACAAAGAGATTTTTCATTAAGCCACTGCGATCCTCAAAATGACACTCAGACCCGAAAAGGGCACCGCGCACACCTCGCCAGCCCCAGCGCCCTTTCCTCAGCTGAGCGCGGGAATGGTTGGCGTCACCTTGATTTCCCTGCTTGAGGCTCTGAAATGAACCAAATTCATGCCTGGAAATGGAGACCAGTTGTGCAAAAACACAAACATAAACCCCAGTTTACTAACACTGATTAATTTTTGCCTGCGTACAAACACACCTATGATGCTGTTCCAGTGCTGCCCTCATCGGTGCCTTTTCTGTTGATTTTCCTGAATATCCTCCACATCAGCCCATTTCCTTCACTGCCCCTGTGACTCGGTGAGGACCCCTTCTGCACACGATGGTCCTCAGGGAGATGCTCCCCCAGAGCAGACCAGCGAGACCTTTCCCCGGGGAGTGTGCTCAGGTAATAACCCCCCTTAGGTAAAGACCGGCGTTTGCTAAACCTCTTCCCCTTCCCTCATCATCCTTAACCTCTGGCTTCTTTCTACCAAGACAGGTATTTTATACCTCCAAAAGCAGAATTGCAGGAGCTCCAGGCCAACACACCTGTCCCTCAGATGCAGGCGAGTCTCCCATGGGCATGCATTAGAGACAGAAAGCATCTTAATCATCCACCCTGCTGCAAATACATTCGCAGAGCTTTAATTGATTAACAGGCAGTCCTTGCCAGCAAATGAGCGGTTGGCTCCAGGGAGCTCTTGCTTGCTTGTTTTTAAACAGTGCAAAGTGGGAAAAATGGAACGAATAAGCAGCAAAAGCTCCAGGGACCACCAAGAGGGGAGGGCTGGTGGGGGGAAGGCAGCGCTGCTCCCTCTGCTGACCTTATTGCTGCAGGGAAATGGGAGTCAAGTAGTAGTGGAGCAAAACCACGCAGGGAACAGGGAGGAATTAAGCAATTCCAAACCCCAAACTCGGCTTCAAGACGCAGGGACCAAAGGCTAGCAACTAGTTTGTGAATCTTTAAAGTAGCTAAAGTGTTACTAAAACTGCCTAAAACCCACTGTTGGTTTAATCTCTAGTGACAGTAACAACTAGTGCTACCCCACGTCAGCCCGGCACAGTTTTCCAGACCCCTTACTGGCACCGCTTTGACCTGGATGTACACGCAGGTGGGAAGGGAGGGAGAAGGGCTCTCCCAGGGGGCTGCCATGGCCACCCACCATCTTCTCACCTCCCTTCTTCCAACCATCCTCAGTCCAGGAGAGCTGGCCTGATTTTAAAAAGCTTGTAAACCTGAGAAAGGCACAGTTCATAGGGAAAATGGCTACAGCAGCATGACCAGAGCACTGATGGCAGGTACCAACAGCAGTGGATAGAGTCTGTTGATGAACCATTGGTCCATTGATGGACCCTGGCTCTCCTGCAGGCTCCTGCCCATCAGGATGGAAGCTGCTCAGGGAAAAGCAGGGCTGCTAGTCCCCCATTGAAGCTGTTTTGCAGTGTAGAAAAACGCACAAGATCCCAGACAGAAGAGAATAGTTTCCTAACCAGTTCAGCATGGGCCACACGACACCTCCTGCCAGGTGACAGCGCTGGTGGGTTACTGCCACTCGCTCTCCCTGGGCTGAGCTCCCCAAGGCTCTTCCTTCGCTTCATCTGCAACAGGGGCTTTACACGCGCCCAGCTGCAGGGGGGACACTCACAGGCCCGGCTACATCTAGAAAATCCCCATAATTAAATTAATACAGTTAAAAATTGGCACAAAACCTGGTAGTACTTCTGGTGGTGCAGGCAGGCTCCTCGGTGCGGGCAGCCGGGTGCGTGCCCTCGCCGCTCTCTGCTGGGGGCAGGTGGTGGTGCCATGGGGTGGTTGTCACCCCACTGCGCCCCAGGGTCCCCACCGAGGCCGAGCCGTTCCCGAGCGGCTCCAGGAGAGGACAGCCTCTCTCCGCAACCAGCCTCGCCGCCGCCTGCGAGGTTTCGCCTGCTGCAGCACAAAGCGCCACGCTTACGCGAGCCATTAAGCTTGTGCAAGCCGTCAATCCTGGTTTTAGCGGGGGAAGGAAAGCAGTTTAACAAGGTGGCTGCAGCTAGACAGCATCCAGCTGCTGCTGCGCACAGCACGTGGGCATGTGTTTTAAGCCGGTGTGCCCAGCGGTCCTTCCTCCCCTCCTGCACACGCAGTCTCCTATTCCTCCAAGTGCCCATGGTGGCTCCTGGGACAGGCTCCGCTAGACCTTTGACTCTCTAGACTGTGTCTTTTCAGGTCTCAGGCTCAGTCCCCAGTGACCAAACTGCGAGGGGGCCAGCATACTCTCACATCCAGACCTCTCTGCCCTAGGAGTGGCACACCTCACTAACCTCTGGATGAAGAACATCCCGCTCCTGGAAACCTCTCCAGTACAAAACCAGTGTTGGCCAAGGCTAATTCTAGAAAGCAGGTTTAATCTGAGACAGGCAGATGATTCTGGGGACAGAAAAAGGGCTACTAGATGCAATCACTGCTTTTATAAGTGGGATGGTGCAGGAATACCGTTCTTGCTATATTTCCTTGCAGTCTTGTAATCCAGTTTATAACAGAAGATGAGAGAAGTTGCCCATCTGGGTACAAAATCCGTACCATCAGGCTCAGAAGCTCATTTACTCCACGCAGCCTGAAAGGGAGATGCAATATGCTGCAGCACTGGGAATCTGGGGCAGTATCCAATAGTAGGAAGACTCACATCAGATTCCAAAATGCCGTGAACCTCAGCCAAATCAAATTACCCCGATTGCCGAATATATCATTTTCCACCTTAAGCGGAACCGCCTGCCTGCCCTGAACATGCTGCAACCTCGCAGCAGCGCGGCGCTGAGCGCGCTAATGGAGATGTCATTCCCAGGGCTGTCACGGCCGCCCACCCACTGTTTGATGACTTTACACACGTGTGACAGGTAGCAATGTCACTGACAGCCTCTCCCTGGCACCCAGTTTTTATTCATACCAACACCTTGTCTGCCTTCGCCGTTCCAGGGGAAGCGCCACGCTCGCCGCTGAGCCTGAGCTCACTTCCCCACTCCCGTTGTTGCTTATCTTTGTGGGGAAATGGGACTTAATTTTGTTGCTGCTCCCTCGCGCCAGCCTATACATCAGCTGCAAAGGCTAAAACCCAGATCGTGACAGGGCAGGATCACAGCAAGCTGGCAGCAGAAGAAAGATATACAGTGTCAAATCCCTTGCAAAAGCACCAACAGTCTCCTGACAGAGGATATGTCAGATATTAAACTAATACTACACTCGGTCTGAGCCAAAAGGCCAAAGGAAGAGCAATCCCAACGGGGAAAACAACATCCTGAACCTCTGCTTATCCCCTTCCTTGCTAAGCTGATTTCAACTCAGATTCTCTTTAAGTATTAATGCTGTGAGAACTGGCTTTGTCCCTGTTGTGCTGTCATTTTAGCGTTCTGCAAAGCCTCCGTCTCCGCTGCGGCACGGTGGGACCCCACTCCCACAGCCCACCCAGCTTCTCAGTTAGAGTGATGCCAAGGAGGTGACGACAAATGCATTTCTGAGAAGGAAAAATACCTCGTGCAAAGGGTGGAAGCATGAGGGAACAGAGTATTCTGTCCCATGCCCTTGCTCATATCCAATCTCCAAACTACTGGGGACTCTATCAAAATGGGTGTCTTCTGTATTGCTGTTTCAAAAGGCTAATAATAGAAGTTATTAAGCTATAGAGAGGCTCAAATGATCCCTAAGAAGAGTTCAGCAGAAGTGGAGAAGCAGTATTTAAAAAAAAAAAAAAAAAAGGCAGGCAGCAGTCCAGCAGCAAGAGAAGCTATTGCACTTAAGTAAGAATAATTAGCTGTAAAAATACAAGATGCAAAATGAATGCTCAGGCAGCAGCTCTGCAGAAGAAGAACTGGGAATTATAACATGAGGCAGGAATGGCCTGGTTTTGGAAAGAAAAAATAAAAGAAAGGGAGTAAAAAAGAAAAAGAAAGAAAAGCCAATATCCCAATAGGAACTATTTCCAGGGATGAGGCCAGTAAGGACCTTACAGTACCCAGGGCGGGAAGGAGCAGGAGGAGCTGGGACAGAGGGGAGCAAGGAGATAGAGCACAGTTCTTGCCTCACGGGGACATGTAGAGGGAATGAGAATTATGCAGTTTAGAGAGAGGAAAGGCCTCGGGGAAGAGATGGTAAAAGTCCCCAGATCCACAAAAGGCTGCTTCAGAAAAGGATGGTGTTCATTTTCCCTACTGCTGGGAAGGAGGTAGGGCTGGAACTGCAGCAGAGGAGATATATTTTAAGACATTTAGGAGGAAAAAAAATAAAACCCTCGCTGACTTTCAAAGGCCGATTGAACTCTATCCTTCCTGAGAAGGCAGCGCAATGCACAGGGGAGAGCTGGAACCAGTAAGCCTTTCCATTTTGGGTTAGCTCTGCTTTCCCCCTGCTTCGGGTGAGCCGGCGAGAGCACGCAGAGTTCGCAGCAGCAGCAAACCCGAGCCCTGGGCCCCAGTTCACCGAGATAATTAAGCGAGTGTTTAGATGTCTAAGCAGTCCTGCTGGCTACTGCCCCAGCGTTTCGGGAAATGAAGTCATGGGTTTGCTTCCCACCAGCTTCCCCCATAACTGTGAGACTGGGAGATGGGACACGGAGGTGAAACACCCCTGTCGCCGGCCCCGGGAGCCCACAGAGGTGGATTTTTGGGTGAAGCTCAGCTCTCGCTGCCTGCAGACAGGGCTTGGAGTTAATGAAATACTACCAAGTGCCATTTGTGTTTTAGAAGACATGATGATGTTAATTAGTGTTCAAATTAAGCAGTAAGATAGAAGTGGGCATATAATGGACCACTAATAAATGCCTTGAGTATGTTGAGAGACACAGGTCTGAGGGAAGAGTGATTTTAATCACCAGGAGTATATTAATGATGGCCCATAGACTCTCTTATTGCTGTTCCAACACGCCGGAATGCTGCTTTTTCCCATTAAAACACCCATTAGCCTTGAGCCCACTAAAAATCTATCAGTGAAGCCATGTTCTGCCCATTTCTGTTCTATGTATGATCTAATTAATGCCATTGCAGGGGCTCGAGCCCAGCTCCAAACACCAGCCCTGGCTCGGAAAGCCTGCCTGGCCCAGGTAGAGCCGGGTGGTGGTTTTGGGGAGGTTTTCGGGACCCTTTGGGTACCCACTACATCACATTGCGACTCACAGCCACAAAAAACCCTGCACATCCCCGCACACATGGGGAACACGCGGAGCGGCCGGCGCCGCGCTGGGCATGATTGATTACACGACGGCATTGGTTAAAATAATTGTATTTTTCATTTCCACACAGATGAATTACTTCTCCAAAAAGCCATTTGTGCTTAATGCCATTTGTCTGCAGTACGGTGCTAATCAACTGCAAAGACGTTTTTGTGCCGAGATTGATTGACTCCATGTAAATAGGTGGAACCTTTAATTAAAACACAAGCGCAGACGCAGTGTCTCGGCACACTGACAACACGCGGCACAGACCACTTAAGGGGCTGATTCTATTTTAATCTACCCTGGCATAAATCAGGAGAAAGACCCAGTTCAGCAAAGCACTTAGCACATGTTTAAGTCCATCATATTCAGCAAAGTATTCAAGCATGAGCCGAATCGCGGCAAAGGATATTGCGGAAAAATGACGGTGCCTGCTGAAAGGAGGTGGCTTGTGTGTGACAAGGTGATTCCTTGACCAGGTTTCCCCTCCATAAGAAAATACAGCAGGTTTATGGCTTTGGAGGAAAAGCGGCAGGGTTCACAAGACCCTGTTGGGTGATGGTTAACCCACCAAAGACGATTGCGATAAAAGCCTGAAGGAGGCTGAGCAACAAGAAGAAATTAGCTGGCTGGCGAAATAGCAGAGCTCATTTCCACATAAAGGGGTTTTCAGGGCACCCTGGCTTTGCACCACAAGCTGGGTGCTCCCCTGCACCCCCCTTCGCCGCTTTTGGGGGTCAGCACCCTCCAATGCCCTGCCTGCTCCTGCCCGCAAGCGTTTGGCCGGGGCAGCTGCCTGCACAGGCTCACGCTGGGGGGAAAAAGGGGTTTGCTCTGTAGCACCTGATTTCCAGGACTTTTCCAGGAGTCGCTTGCCCCTCTGATGAGCCGGGCAAGCAAAGGTGATGGAAACCCTCATGCTTTGACTGTGACACAGGAGCAAAAGGAACCTTAATCTGCATGGTCACTTCTCCTGTGGCAGAGAAAGCACGTGGGTGCCAAGATCCATATGGCCCAGGGCACACTGCCAGCTCCTTCCCACAACAGGAATAACGCCCAACTCAGCAGGGACCCTGATAAAGCCAGTTGCACTGAGGACATCTTTGCCTTTGCATCCCATGCACAGGGAGATTTTTTCAGTGGGGTAAGATGAAAAAAAAGGATTAAAACCAGCATAAAAATATTCTTTCTTTTTTTTTTTTTCCCTTCAGGTTGGCAAAAGAAGCAATTAAAAACATTAAACTTGGGATAATAATTCCAGGCTTGGAAGAGAGAACTCCAGGACAAGTTGGCATGTGAACAGCAAGAGGATTTTCCTTACTCATTTCTGCTTCTACCTCTAGAACAAACCCAGCCTGGCATTTGCCAAGCTAACCGATGGCAGGAATTGGGTCTGAAAAAGTGGCTTCCTTGCCTACCTCCAAGCTTTGCACCAGGTTGTGCCCAACATGCTGGAGGTCAGTGCTCGGGGAGCAGCCACCCCTTCGAGGAGGGGACAGTCTCCTGGCAATGCAGCAGGTCACCTTGACAGGCTTGGCCATGGATAACGGAGATTCCGCAATCCATCACGCAATTGCGATGCCAAGGGTGATGGGGAGAGGAGCTAATGTGAAGTACGGGATGAGAAACAGCCAAGGAACAACTTCAGCTGGGCTGACCTGAGCTGCTGGTGTCGAGACAAGAACTAAAATGGCTTTTGATGACTGAAATAACAGCTACAGGTTTTCTTCCCAAAATTACTGTTATTGCTTTGTGCTTATTTTGCTTGAGAATTATTAATTTAGTTTCTGTATTATTGCATGACACAAGCAGCCGCAGCAGTGTGATACGTCGGGGCAGGTCACCAGGTAATAATACGCGAGAACGTTTTATCTCCATGTCACGTTACGCCGATTTCCTTTTGATTATTGTATTTTTAAAACCCATTAGTGGCGGCTGCAACTCAATACCAATTAAATATACTGTCGTGTGTTCCAGAGTGAAGTGCTTCTCCTTTGCTTCACAGTGAAGCAGTTTGACACTTTGAATAAAGTAAGCATTAATTATAACAATTAATGGAGCAAACCTGGAAAGATGATACCAGGCTGACAAAAGCACGTTATCCTGGCCTAACCAGATGGAAGTAGTCTCAGAGAAAATACCATCGGAGTGGGTTGTTACTACAGCTGTTGTAGGAATCTTGATAGTGCTACGGGGAGCAGGAGAAGAGAGCTCTGGTTTACTTTAAAACCACCTTTTCTGGACAGTTTAAGATACCGGCTGCCACATGGAAGCAGATGAAGGAAAATTCTCTTCTGCAAAAGGAGGTGTGAAGGCTTCCCACTGGAGGTGGAAGGGATGGGAAGGATCGGGATGGATTGCATTTGAAAACACCAGTGCCTGTATTGTCAGCTTTCACAGAATGTTCAGATATTTGTTTTCCAGGATCTCACCAGCTCTATCGACTACACGTAACTTATTTAACAGGGAACTTTATTCATAAATATCTAGCTTTTTTCTCTCAATGATCCCTTAATGCTGACATTAACCAGTGTAGCTCTCCCTGGATTCCCAACAGGCAGTTTCAGGAACAGGGGGAAGAAGAGACAGGCAAAAGCATGAATAATTGGAAACTGTTTCTGCTCCTTCTCTGACACAGGGAAAAATATCTCATAAGCTCTACGCACAGCTTTCCTTCCACTATTGCATTATTTTTGTCCAAGCCCCAGCTGCACCTGTGCAGTATGACCTGAGGCCGCAGAATTGCTCGCTTAGGGTGACGAAAGGGTCAGGATTACTGCAAGGAGAGGGGGCAGCTCCTATGAATGAGACCAACACCGGAGGGTGCTGCAGCAGAGCTCACTTCAGCAGCACTTCGCTGCTCCTCAGTGCCGATTGCGCTGCAGAGAACCTGCTTGTGAGTACACCTGGAGAACGTTAATAGTAACTTTTTAAAGGAATTGTGTGTTTTCCAATTGCAACTTTCCACTGAGCCTGTTGCTACTGACCTTGAGGACCAGATTCTCATGCCATTGCCAAGTTAACTAGCACGTACATCGCAGCCCATGAATTCGCACGGTGTCCTTGCTGTCACTTCTGAAAAGCCTTGATCTTCCACAGCTTCTGCTGAGCTATAAACTGGCAGCAGACCTGACCTTGACTGAGACTAATACGAGTGTAGCAAAATAACACCATCATACAGCCAGGCTTACTGCCCATAGCATCCTCTCGTCCACCTTTTATGAATGAGGACTGATTTGTTGGGTAAGACCTGGAAATGGAAGTACAAGTGACAACACTCAGCATGGGCTGCAGGCTTCCTTTCGGGTGACCGACGCACGGCTACAGCAAATCCAGCTCACGGGAACTGCTTTGTTCCTAACGAGATTTGACAAGTGCAGTTTACCCACTGGCAGGAAATTTGAATAGACAGATTTTCCCTGTGAAAACAAAAAGCCTCACGTGCGGACCAAATGCAACATCAAAACCCGTCCTGTGTCTTTTGGTGAGTGTCTCTTGCCTGCGGTGGCTTGGTGGAGCACGAGGACAGGCACAGCGTTCCCAGCAGGCTGATGCCTTGGGGCAGCAGCAGAGACTGCAACTTGCAGGGGAGAAGGGAAGATAACAATTCTATCAACCCTACTGATTGAAATCTTATTTATTTAAAGCTGTTTATTTAAAACTTCCTGTAAAAGAGCTGGAGATCCCAAGCAAAGCATCCCAGGACACAACATCGCTCCCCTAGCAGATAGCAAGAAATTTCCAGTTGCTGCAAAGGTGACATTGCACCGGTGTATGGATGGAAACACTTGATGAGCTTATTCCTCACACCCTTAATCGACACTATCTTCTTTATGAAAACAGACCACCTACATTCTCACCCCCTGGCTTTATTATTTTTCACTCCCAGCTTGGAGGTGTTGAGGTCCACCCAAGAGGTGACTGCACTTCATTTGCCAGCAAATTGCGTATGAAGCCCATGTAAACTAATACACTTTGGTGAGCCTGCAGAGGGAAGGGCATAAAGCACAATTATGTGAATCTTTCCTGAGTGTACCCACCGTCGGCTAAGAGGCTTCAGCAGGAGAGGACGGGACTGATCAGCGACAGCCTCTCCCCAAACCCATAGGAAGAGCCGTAGGAAGGAGCTGGAGATCTGCGTGTGCCGGCAGCCCAGCACCCTGCCGCTGCAGGGCGTGACCACCTGCACTGCATCATTTCTGCTTAAACTGTTAGCAAAAGCCTTCAGTGGCAGAGTTTTCCCAGCTGCCAGGTCTGATGCAGAGCAGCCAGAGGCACCGGTGCCGCCTCCGGCACGGCTCCATCTCTGGGGATGCTGCACAGAGGGGCCATTACCTCCAAATACAGTGAGGACATCCCAGGCACCGACACCATTCCTGCCACGGCATTATCTCCACCTGCCCTGTCATCCCTCCTGGCACAGGGAGGTCGACTGATCCACTGTCTGGGAAATGAGCCTCCTGAATGAGTGGGAGTAGTTACCATGGAAATAAAAAAGGGTTTCTCAGCCCAGCTCCACCAAAATATTGATTTGCCTCCCAGTGTTCCACAGGCCACTTATTAATAACAGCAACCACAGCAGAAAAGCAGAAGAGATGGTGGGGCAAGACTAACAAGTTGGGTTTGGAAAGAACCACCAGGAATCTTCATGCTGCTGGAGAAGTCACCGACATGCAGAACAAACCCGTGAATCATCCGAGGGTTTCAGCTCATGTCTTGCACGCAGACACGAGGGTATGTAGATGTGCTTTGCTGTTCGAAGCCTCGGGCAGATTTGTTCAGTGAAATCCCAGATTACACCCCAGGGCAGGTGGCAGATTGCCCCTGGCCTTTCAGGGCCCAGAACACACCAGGGTAAACTGAATTGCTACATACGGGGATGGTGCTCTGCTTTTGATCCTAAATACACATCCATCTCTGGCCCAGCCACCAGCTACCAGTGCCCTCCCATCTGCGGCAGAGTGTGTAGAAACACTCGCAGTGGGGTCCTGGTCAGTTTATAGCCCAGCAAGGACCATATCAGCTCTTTAAACTCCATCTCCTGAGCCAGGTGGGGATACAAAAGTTGTTGTTTGTACACAACCCATTTCTGAAATTAGTGGGGAACAAGGGAAGATATCCATGACTCAGAAGATGGTGGGGGGTGATTGTTCCTGAGAGGCACCCGTAAGAGCATCCTGGACACAGCGAGGCCACCCCAACCTCTTTGCAAAGCATCAGCTCCAGCCCTTCCCACACCGAGCACCCGCCTCAGCTCGCACCGTGCTCCACGCGCAGCTCAGAACAAGCGTCATGTTAAAACGCCACTGAAACCCTTTAGGCTTAGCAGAGGGCAGACGGCATCAGGAGCACGCCACTAATGACAAACAGCTTTTGACAGATGCTCAAACTGAGAAGGCACCTGGGTAGCATTGGTAATCCAGGTAGGAGCAGCGAGAGGGATGCAGGTATTGTAGAGACCATGTGTTGCAGAGAAATTAATTTCACTTTTAAGAACTACCAAGTGTTGTAGTCTGTTTTTTCCCAATTAGATTTAAGTGCCGTGGGTTGAAAACACGGACCCAGATTCTCTTGAGAGCACTCAGGCCCCTAAATATCCTTGTAAATCTGGGCTCTAGTCCATGATACCCGATCGGAAATGGACTGACTCTGAGTGCTTTTGCTCACATCGTTGGATCATTTGGGATATTGGGCAAAGCCTTTCCTGAGGAAATAAACCTCAAAGGTGCTGATCTGGTCCTTATTTCCTACCAGTTCTCAGGTAAGGCTGGGAAGGGAAGGGGCAGCAGCCGGAGCATCCCTGGCAGCGAGGGCGAGTAAATCCCAGCCACCTGCACCCCACACTAGGACTGCAGGGATTATTTTTTTTATGGGAACCACTCTCATGTACGTTAGTCACCTGGAATTAGTGAAATAGAGTCCTGAATAAAAGATAATAAATGCAGGCTTCCTTTGAAAAGATCATATGGGGAAAAATGCAATAAAGAGAGCATTCTTTGCATTAATGCATCCTGCTCAGATGGGAAGAGCAGCTTAGCTGCCCCGTATCGGCAGTCCTTGGAGGTGATTCTTGTCTACACCAGGTTGCTCATGCTGTTCATCATTCATTTTGGGGCACACTGCAGCAATTTGGGCAGCCTGCCATCAACACGCATATCTTGGAGTGTCGTGTCTCATCAAAAGCGTCTAGGACATATTTTAGCACATCAGAGCTTAGAATTGAAGATGCTTACACAGAAATACACAGATGGGTATTGGCGCAAGATGGAAACACTTCAAAATATATGTGGTGCTTGCAGCAAACTTTGCCTTGCTGATCCTTTACTCCCTGGAAGAGCTTGCAAAAGTCCTTGGGGGAATCCGGGTTACATTGTGCTCGTGGGAAGGGAAGGGGAGGCAATTAAAGCCGCAATATCATACCTTCTATAAGGAAGGTAAGATACGTTTGGCTTTTGCAAAACTTTGTCCCAGAAATACTGTCACAGGTGGAGTTGCAGTGTGCTCTGGAGCTGCTCTGGGTTATTTCTGGGCTCTCTGCAAAATCCAGCCTGCTCACCCGCATTTTAAAATACGATTGTCCCCAGAATCACTGCACGTAAATCACTCCCCCGAGCACTGGGTCTGCCCCTCGCATGGCGAGACAGCTGAAAGGGGCGTTCAGCTGAAATAAGAGAGGTGCAAACAAAAAGAGGTGGGAGAGGGACCCCCCTGCCCTCCCGTGCCTGCTAACAACAGCCCAGCCTCCTCCAGGAGTGCCGGGGGAGAAGCGAGCGGCTGAGCTGTGAGCAGAGGTAAATGAATCCTTCAGGGAATCGGTCCAAGAGCCGTAAGCTCCAAGGGGCTGGAAAGCAGCCCGGGAGGGTGGCAGATCCCGCGCTCGCTCCAAGTGCACACATGCTCTTACGGCCCCCGGAGAAAGTTTAATTTGCTGCAACTGTTTCAACAAACGCAAAGCCCCGGTAATGCCGTTACACACTGAAATCACTTAGCGTGAAACAGCACCGAGCAGAAAACGCTGCGGGCGCAGAGGAGCCCCCGGCTTTCGTCAGGCAGCCAGGCCATCCTCGGCACCTGCCCGTTGTAAGGAGAACCAAAGAAGCCTCCAAAAAACACCACCCCACCCCAGGCCACTTACCAAATGAGTTTTGCCAAAGCACTCTCTTAATTTAGTAG